>NC_047104.1:10469103-10790103 GCF_902500255.1 Thalassophryne amazonica
ATTTGAAGGAGCTAATTGATGGTGCTATTTTTTCTAACATCCACCACGCTATAAGCCGTCTGGAGGAATGAAGAGCTGCTAGGATGACAAGGTGGACAAATTTGTGATGCGATTTTTCGGTAGAGTGAGGAATGCAGACAACAGTCTGTACACAAAGTCAGTGGATGGTACATGAAATCAGTGGACAGCATCAGGGACTACATAAAATATCAAATGACAATGGTCTGTTTTCATTGTTATATAAAACAAATAATGAATGTTTTTGTATTCTTTCAATGAAACAAATATTTAATTTGGTGAAAGTTGGAACATACCATGTTCCATTTTCACCTCATGAAATATTTGTACCATTGAACTCATAAACATTCATTAGTTGTATACTATTTTCAAACAATAGTATAATGTAACAAATCAATCAAAACAAAGATCCAAATGACATAAAACGTGTTTATTATCAGCTCCACATGTAGATCAGATATCTTTAATTTGTGCCAAGTGGCTTTTGAATCTTTGTATTGGATCACAATTTACATTATTTCTACCTCAAATGTTAGAATGTGTCATCTGCTCACATGTGGCTTACATATCAATCCACATATTTCACCACAAACCTAAATGTCGCTGACTCACAATATCAGTAACTACTGTATTCACATCCATATGTTTGTGCTATGGAGCAGGGACAGAGAATGGAGCGGAAGTCACTGAGATAGTCAAAGAACTCCGTAGTGGTAAGTGCCCGGGGGTTGATGAGATCAGTCCAGAAATGCTGAAGGCTCTGGGTGTGAAGGGATTGTCTTGGATGAGATGTCTCTTCAACATTGCGTTGAGGTCTGGGACAGTGCCTAAGGAGTGGCAAACTGGGGTGGTGGTCCCCATATTTAAAAAGGGGGACCAAAGAGTGTATGCCAGCTACAGAGGCATCACACTACTCAGCCTCCCTGGTAAAGTCTACTCCAGGGTGCTGGAAAGGAGGGTTTGGCCGATAGTCGAATGTCTGATTGAAGAGGAACAATGCGGGTTCCGTCCTGGTCGTGGGACAACCAACCAGCTCTTTACTCTCACAAGGATCCTGGAGGAGGCCTAGGAGTATGTCCACCCAGTCTACATGTGTTTTGTGGACTTGGAGAAGGTGTATGATCGGGTTCCCTGGGAGATACTGCGGGAGGTGCTGCGGAAGTATGGAGTGAGGGGGTCCCTTCTCAGGGCCATCCAATCTCTCCATTCTCTAGAGTGAGAAATTTGGTCATCTGTGGGGAGCTCAGAGTAGAGCCGCAGCTCCTAGGTGTTGAAAGGAACCAGCTGAGGTGGTTTGGGCATCTGGTAAGGATGCCTCCTGGATGCCTCCCCAGGGAGGTGTTCCAGGCATGTCCATCTGGGAGGAGCCCCCGGGGAAGACCCAGGACTAGGTGGAGAGATTACCATGCTGGATGAATGTCAGTTATATTCTTCAAATAACTGTATTTGTGTTTCTCTTTTATCTCAATGTCAACCATGTTTTAACAAATGTACAATTTGTCTGTTAAAACTAACAGCCTGCCAGAGGCTGTAGTAACAGCACAGAGTGGAAACAGCCAAATATTAGAGAAATAATGATACTAAGTACAATACAGACAAAATTTAATAAATCAATAAAATATACTGCTATGTGAATACTGAGTTCTCTTCTATGTATATTAGATCGGGATAAAGAGGTACCTTGCGCCTGAAACCGTAATTTAACTTATGTGGCTGATTTAGTTTCCATTTGACTTTAAGGCCTTTAACACAAAAAATTCCTCATTTACATATTGTCTGTGTCACATTACCTACGATGATCAATTGCACATTTCTTTTTAGAAATCACCCGCAAACCCGGCTCCACCCCAATGCATAAATGTTTGGATTGTCCACACAATTTAGCACTCGTTTTCTGCAATTTTAGTAAATCAGGCCATGCATGTGTTATGAGTATTAAAATGATTTAAAGATTCTGAACCCATTTCCTCAGAGAAAGAAGGAACAAAGCAAACCAATTATCCTTACTTTCGGCCTACTAAAGGCCACTTTCCCTTGAACCAATCCACTGTTTTGTCAAATGAACTCTGGCTAATGTCTGGAGAATCAGCTCAGGTCAGCTTACACATGTCTTCACTCAGTGGAAATACTGTGTTTGGTTTACTGAGGGCCATCGCCTGCATCCAGTGCGCAGGTTGCAGAACATTATGAATCAAGGGCTTTATGGAAATCTGTCTTGCTACTGAATTTGACAGAAGATTTGAACTGTCGTCTTCTCTACACTTACATATTTTTGTTGGCATCTGGGTGTAAACAGGTCTTTATCAATCATGGATATTAATATTCTCCTGGTTTTGAGCAGTCACACAATAGAAACATTATCAGCATGCCCACTTGCTCGCTGTGAATCCTCCACACCAGTCAGTCCCAAATGTAAAACCACCAGGGCTGCCTTGGAAATGTGAAAATCCTCTGAGGCCTAAGCAAAGCTTAAAATCATAAATTTGATTGACACAGGAGACCATGTTGAAGGGTTTCCATATATGTATGAAGAAGATGAAGAAGAGCCTTTATTGTCATTGTACATACATACATATAATGACATTTTCTGTCTGTATTTAACCTATCATAATTACAGTTAGACTAGGAGCAGTGGGCAGCCACATTCTGGCCCCTGGGGACCAACTCCAGGAGTAGAGATGCTTTCATTGGTCAGGGGCAGAGAATGGAGCAGACCCTAAACAAGCACGTTTTTGATTATACAAGGAAACCAGAGTGCCCCGAGGATACCCACACAGAAAGGACCAGGTGGGAAGCGATTGCAGGACCTTCTTGCTGTGAGGCAAAAATGCTAAGCATTAAGCTACTATGTCACCAGAGATCTGAACAGCTTCAGGACCTGTCATGACCCATGCCTACTAAATGCAGAAGCTAACAGCACTCCATGAGTATCTGCCAGTACAAATGAACCAGCTGCTAATTCCAGGGTACCATCCTTGGCAGCTAACCAATCACATGATAGCACTGATTTCAGTACGTCTATGATGCTACTAAAGTGCCCTGAGCCCATAAATCTGCTGCATATACCTGTTGCAGCCAGGTGAAATGTGGTGTGTTCTCGGCCTTCTCCAGTCGCTGGGGTCCACAAAATGCACCCACTTATGTGCTGGATCATGCACACAAAAACACTCCACATGGCCAAAATGTTATACCCGCGGTTTTCTCACAATGCTAGTGATACTCCTCATCTGATTCTCCTGAAGAACAGTGCATTGAGAAAGTATTAAGGGCACTTTATTTTTTCCACATTTTATTTTGTCACAGCCTTATTCCAAAATGTAGTAAATTCATTTTTCACCTCAAAATTATACTCTCTACACCCCATAATGACAACATAAAAAAAGTTTATATATATATATATATATATATATATATATATATATATATATATATATATATATGTTTTTTGCAAATTTATTAAAAATAAAATCCTAAGAAATCATGTGAACATAGGTATTCACAACCTTTGTTCAATACTTTGTTAATGGACCTTTGGCAGCAATTACAGCCTCAAGTCTTCTTGAATATGATGTCACAAGCTTGGTGCATCTATCTTTGGGCAGTTTTCCCATTCGTCTTTGTAGCACATCTCAGCTTGGATGGGGAGTGTCGGTGCACAGCCATTTTCAGATCTCTCCAGAGATGTTCAGGTCTGGGCTCTGGCTGGGCCACTCAAGGACATTCACAGAGTTGTCCTGAAGCCACTCTTTGATATCTTCACTGTGGGCTTAGGGTCATTGTCCTGCTGAAAGAGGAACCGTTGCCCCAGTCTGAGGTCAAGAGCGCTCTGGAGCAGGTTTTCATCCAGGATGTCTCTGTACTTTGCTGCATTCATCTTTCCCTCAATCCTGACTAGTCTCCCAGCTTCAGCCACTTAAAAACTTCCCCACAGCATGATGCTGCCACCACCATGCTTCACTGTAGTGATGGTGCCTGGTTTCCTCCAAACATGATGCCTGGCATTCACACCATAGAGTTCAATCTTTGTCTCATCAGACCAGAGAATTTTGTTTCTCATGGTCTGAGAGTCCTTCAGCTGCCTTTTGGCAAATTCCAGGCTAGCTGCCATGTGCCTTTTACTAAGGAGTGGCCACTCTACCATACAGGCCTAATTGGTAGATTTCAGAAGAGATGGTTGTCCTTCCGGAAGGTTTTCCTCTCTTCACAGAGGAATGCTGGCGCTCTGACAGAGTGACCATCAGGTTCTTGGTTACCTCCCTGACTAAGGTCCTCCTCCACCGATCGCTCAGTTTGCATGGACGGCCAGCTCTACGAAGAGTCCTGTTTAATCCAACCTTCTTCCATTTATAGATGATGGAAGCCACTGTGCTCATTGGGACCTTCAAAGCCACAGAATATTTCTGTACCCTTCCCCAGATTTGTGGCTTGAGGAAATCCTGTCTCAAAGGTCTACAGGCTTTCACTTGATGCTTGGTTTGTGCTCCAACATGCACTGTCAACTGTGGGACATTATATGTAGACAGGTGTGTGCCGTTCCAAATCATGTCCAATGAACTGAATCTATCCAAGGTGGACTCCACATAAGCTATAGAAACATCTCAAGTAAGATCAGTGGAAACAGGATTCACCTGTGCTCAATTTGTGCTTCATGGTACATGTGATTTCTGAGGTTTTTATTTTTCATTTTTAATAAATTTGTAGAAATCTCAAACAATCTTTTTCACACTGTCATAATGGGGTATTGACTGTATAATTCTGAGGGAAAAATGAATTTCATCTATTTTGTAATAAGACTGTGACATAAAAAATGTGGAAAAAGTGCAGTACTGTGAATACTTTGTGGATGCACTGGAACTTTTCATTTCACACAGTTATTCCAGTGGTATCCAAGGATTCTGTGAAGAGAACAAGTACCAGAGTCATCCAATCTTCACCTTAGGTTGGCATACAAGCCTCAGAACCTGAAAGTAAAACAGGAAGCACCAGGGCAAAAACAGCAGCATCACCAAACACATCTGTTCAGTGATCTCATGACTGCATAAGCTCTTACCTGGTGTCTCTGGATCTCACAGAATGACCACTTGTAATTGCGCCTCAACAACTCCATGGGATTCCTGTGGCTAAGGCATGTAGCAGATGGTGCTGTTTGTAGCATCCCCCAGGGGAGTATGTCATACAGGATACAGTGCTATATACTGTATACACACACACACACACACACGTATCCTCCTCCTTCAACTATGATATCATTTTCTGCTGCTATGAATGCTGCACAAGCAAGATGAAGCTTGTTCAAAGACAATGTCCATGTGACACTGACAATCACTGAGAAGCTCGCTCAGATCCATCATCCATCCATCCATCCATCCATCCATTCTCTAAACCCACTTACTCCAATTAAGGGTCATCTTTCAAGGTTACTTTTTTGCAAATAGTTAAATTGGGCTTCTTCCCACTTCCAAGACATGCCGGTTTTGTTACATTGGTGACTCTGCTGTGACTGTAGGTGTTCGTCAGCATGTGAGTGTGTGTGATTGTCTGTGTGTTGGCTCTGCAATACACTGGCGGCCTGCCATGGTGAACCCAGCCTCTCACCCAGTGACCACTGGGATAGCCTCCACCCCCATTACAGCCCTTAACTGGAATTTAAAAAATGGATGGATTAATCTCTTATGAACAGTGGATGGTCCAAACTCTTTGTTCAGGTCTGATGTAGAAGATTGGAACCCTGATGCTGCTCAACATAGTAAGACCAAAGTTGCAACACAAAGCCAGACGTGTGGTAGCTGCACACAGAACAATTGTACTGTGAGATTGATTTGATCATGCCAGTTTTCTTATGTTGTAGCACATATGGCTCCGGTGTGATATCGCTGAGTCTCACAGACACACACAGCCCCGAGGTCTTTGTCGCAGTAACAAGATTTCCCCTGTTGGGCAGACACTCATCATGTCACTATGTTTCTGCTGAAGCTTTTAGAAAAAAAAAACAGACTATACCAGAAAACACAATTAAGCCACCGGGACACAGCAAAAAGTGCCACACTACAAAGTAAGAATGAGTTACTCTGGTATGTCCAGACCTGGCATAATGCACACAGACCGGACACACGGGGACGGATCTGTTTCTGGAAACCTCAGGATGTCTGCTGCAAGCGTGTTGCTAGCGCAATCTCAGGGGCTCCTTTTTTTTTTTTTTTTTTTTTTGGTTGGCTCAGTTTTTTCCTCTTTGTTTGGATCTTTATTTCCTCTCTCGCCAGCACAAAGTGGTGTCTGGACAGCCATGATGAGCTGCGGCATCTCCACTCATAAACACGTTAGGAGGACAAAGAGATGCAGGCAATGAGAGTTGGAGGCAGGAACGAGAAAATGTGCGGCCGGGTCGGCGTTCAGAGAAATGCAGACGTGTCGAATCTGGAAGCGTGACAAAAATGTGTCCGGCCTAATGATGTCAACTCATGTTCTCGCCGCCCTCTGCAGTGTGTGTGTGTGTGTTGGTGGATTTCAGCCTCCTGTGTGTTTCCTCTTTGCTGTCTGACAGTCTGGTTGTCAGGGAGAAGCTGCACCACTGCAGGGATGAACCCCCCCGACATGCAGACACATGCTCATAAACAAAAAGTAGTGATATCACCAAGCTCTTGTCTGCTTCAGCCACCAAACCAACCACTTTGGTCAAACGCAGGATGACGTTTTATACTCTCAGACATAAAGAGCTCAGGATGACAGTGGCCAGATGTTAACACTATGCAATGCAGATGTGTTGCAGGCTAACTAGGTGCTAAGGAGTGGAAGTTGGTGAGAAGGCTCTGGAAAGGTCACGGAGAATTCAAAGTCTGCCGAGGGATGAGTGATGGCCGTGGAGAGGGGCCTCTGTTGCCGGGCCTTGTTCTTTTCTGTGCTGCCTGTCAGCCTGCGCAGCGGTAGACTGAGACTTGATGGATTGGCAGCCAGTGAAAGGAAACATACTCCCCACACCCACACTCTCATCCTGGTGCACGGTTCCTCCCCCTGTCTCCTTCTTCACGGCTGCTGAGATCATGTGCAGGCGTTGTGATGGCTGCAAGCACACATGCACTGTAATACCCAGTCTTTTGTGTCTTGCTGCCACCGGTTTGTCTATTTTACAGCCAGTGCAAAGAAGAGAATCATGGGCAATCAAATGGCAAAGAGCTTTTCTGAGGTACTGACATGCATAACAGGTGTGAACAATGGCAACAATAGAAAATCAAGGATTTAATAGGAAGATCAAATGTTAAAAATCACTAATGAACTTCACCACAAGGAAATACATCCTTTGCTTAAACACTAACCACTGAACTAAGGCAATGACTGGATATTTTTGGTACCAGGTCTTCTCAGAGGTTCCTTGAGTACCACTGGAACTACATTGTGTCAAACAATCAGTTACTTACAAAGACTAAGTTGAGGAGTATCACCTGCATTGTGAGGGAGCATCAGCAGTGACATTTTGGCTATGTTGTGTGTTTCTTTTTGCACAATCCAACACGCAGGTGCCTCAGTGTTGAGAACCCCAGAAGCTGCAGAACGCCAACAGAAAACACATTTCACCAGGTTGCGGCAGATAAATGGCTATATTTGAGATGTGGGGATAGACCAGTTGTCTGCCTGCGTAGTTGCCATCCAGGACCCAAGGTGTGCCCATAGTGTCGTGTGAAGCTGTGAACAAAACATTTCCCTCACTGCACTCAGAGCACAGACTGAGACAACAAACAATACCCATTTACCCACTGTTTGAGTCTGAGCCTCGTGATAGGCTCATTGATAAGGGTAATATCCAACATTATTGGAAGGAGCCCGTCAGGCACAGCAACTACCACACTCTCCATACACTGACAGTTGGTGTGACCAGCCCAAATGTGCATGTATCCATCCACAGAGGTCTGGCCAATTCCAAGTCTTCGCACTTCAGAAAGTGCAGCCATTGCAACATGGAGTGCTCCAAGCTCCCGCAAATCCTTTTATTGAGCAAGGATGTTCCAGGTGCCCATCAGCATGAGCGACCTCCAGTTTGGACTTGGGTGCCACATTAGATGACCTCTCAGCACTACCAACCACTTGTCTATTAGACATCACTGCTCTGCATTTTTATTAGTATTTTCTGTGCATTTTTCTCCCATCCTTTTAGCTCTGATTCAAAGCTCCATTAGCATTTCATAAAAAAAACCCCAAAAAAACAAAAAAACAAAACATACGAGGTCTGTCAATAAAGTATAGGTCCTTTTTATTTTTTTCAAAAACTATATGGATTTCATTCATATGTTTTTACGTCAGACATGCTTGAACCCTCGTGCGCATGCGTGAGTTTTTCCACGCCTGTCGGTGACGTCATTCGCCTGTGAGCACTCCTTGTGGGAGGAGTCGTCCAGCCCCTCGTCGGAATTCCTTTGTCTGAGAAGTTGCTGAGAGACTGGCGCGTTGTTTGATCAAAATTTTTTCTAAACCTGTGAGACACATCGAAGTGGACACGGTTCGAAAAATTAAGCTGGTTTTCAGTGAAAATTTTAACGGCTGATGAGAGATTTTGAGGTGATTCTGTCGCTTTAAGGACTTTTCACGGTGCGAGACGTCGCTCAGCGCTCTCAGCCGCCGTCATCAGCCTGTTCAAGCTGAAAACCTCCACATTTCAGGTTCTATTGATCCAGGACGTCGTGAGAGAACAGAGAAGTTTCAGAAGAAGTCGGTTTCAGCATTTTATCCGGATATTCCACTGTTAAAGGAGATTTTTTTAATGAAAGACGTGCGGACGGATCCGCGCGTCGGGACGCAGCCGACGCGGTGCGGCGGCACAGGAAAAACACCTCTGTGTTGATAACCATTTGTAAAATCCAGGCGGCTTTTGATGGCTTTCAGTGGAGTGAGTATATGTTTAACAGGCAGGACATGTTCCAACTTGTCCTTAAGGCTTTCAACAGAGGTGTTTTTCCTGTGGCGGAGCGTCGCGGCAGCTGCGTCCCGACGCGCGGACCCGTCCGCACGTCTTTCATTAAAAAAATCTCCTTTAACAGTGGAATATCTGGATAAAATGCTGAAACCGACTTCTTCTGAAACTTCTCTGTTCTCTCACGACGTCCTGGATCAATAGAACCTGAAATGTGGAGGTTTTCAGCTTGAACAGGCTGACGACAGCGGCTGAGAGCGCTGAGCGACGTCTCGCACCGTGGGAAGTCCTTAAAGTGACAGAATCACCTCAAAATCTCTCATCAGCTGTTAAAATTTTCACTGAAAACCATCTTAATTTTTCGAACCGTGTCCACTTCGATGTGTCTCACAGGTTTAGAAAAAATTTTGATCAAACAAAGCGCCAGTCCCTCAGCAACTTCTCAGACAAAGGAATTCCGACGAGGGGCTGGACGACTCCTCCCACAAGGAGTGCTCACAGGCGAATGACGTCACCGACAGGCGTGGAAAAACTCACGCATGCGCACGAGGGTTCAAGCATGTCTGATGTAAAAACATATGAATGAAATCCATATAGTTTTTGAAAAAAATAAAAAGGACAGTTTTCACACATCCTGCTGAGCTCCTCAATGACTCCTGAATGGATCAGCAGTGTCTGCTGGCTGAAGTGAAATACTGGTAGGACACAGAGCCTACTCTGCCCCCTCCCACCAGCTTCCTGTAAGTCAAATTCCAAATAACACAGATGGTGTCATACTAAACAAATAATGAGTGTTCCCTTCATGCAATGCCACAAATATTTTTTATTCACTGAAAGATGAAACATTTCATTCTACTTGGCTGACACATTGTTTCAACTCGTGCAAAATTACATTCAATTGCACCCAGACATCTATGATTTATATTTTATAGTAAGTCCCTTTGGATTCTCCCTTGGTTTCACACGGAATATGAGGTTGATCTGCATGTTGATTTGTCATAGTTTCATGCTGGATTACCTTCCTGATGCACCTCCACATTACATGGAGAATGGTCAGGGATGGGGTTTGAACAGAGAACCGTCTGCACTGAAAAAAATACACTTAGATATATATATATATATATATATACACAGACACACAGGGATCAAAATAGAACACTGCAATATACTGGTGCCTGGTTATATCTCACAGGTTGTTGACCTGAACCACAACTTAACAGAATTTTTGGTTTTGCAAATGCAGTTATTCTATCCAGATTAATTTGATTTATAAATTAAAACCATAAGTCAAACCTGCTTTCCTTTATAAGACATCTGTCTCACGGGTGGACCACTGTATGCTGTCAAGGTGAATTACGCTTCACCTAAAGCAGTGGGAAGGGCACACAAAGACAGAAGCACTGACTCATTGGCTGTGTGGGGGTTTGTGATTGCCTTTGATTCTATCAGATGCATTGGCGGTGTTTAAACGCAAAATCCACTTGTTTGTAGCTGAGAGTGTACCAGAAACAATACTGAAAGTTAGCGGTTAGCTGTAGCTTTTGTTTGTTTGTTTTTTTGTTTTTTTTTGTGTTTTTTTGGTGGTTTATCGGTTTAATGTTATAAAAGTTAACTTTTCAGTTAGCTGATTATTATTATTATTATTGAAGCTACCTTTTTTGTTAGCTATACCCAACCATTGATTATATATATATATATATATATATATATATATATATATATATAAACCCATGTCATTTGATAGGTGAATTTTGTGTCATGTGATATTCATTATCACATTATTGTTTGTCCCATTGTATGATTGTTTTTACTATCATGCATTGTTGGCAATTATCTGTAATTTTTTCTCCCATCCGTTTCTCATTATTGCACTTCTCAATGATAAACACTGAGGTGATGATTTGATGTGAGGTGATGTGAAAGCCTCTATTAACACTACATGTGCTCTGAAAACACAGTAAAATGTAAAATAATCACATAAATTATTCACTTATAGTGTGTAATACTGAATGCAAATGAATGCAAGTGAATGCATAATTAGTTTTAAAACATTTATATGAAAATACCAATCTGCATAAAATCTTATTTTGATGTATATTTGTGTATTAAGGGCAACTATACATTTTGTATGATTGTGCATTTTAGTTTAATTTTTACATTAATCTGATCATGAATAAGAGGTGGGAGATATGTTTGTTTTAATCTGGTTTTGGGAAGTAAAGTCTTCCCAGAGACTCAAGTTTCTTTGAGGATTTGGAGCCATATCACTTAGTGATTGGTCCTTAAGTTTACTTTAAGTTCTCCTTAATCTTCTGTCTGTGTATGCAAGGCACGTGGGAGAGGTGAGGATTAGAAAATACTGGACTGAGAGGGTGTTGCCGGGTAAAGGGTTTAAGTGCAGGACATCCCCTGTCCCAGGGACAAGCGCAGAGGGATGCAGGAGGCGGCTTGTTTCTTCAGAAAGCCAGCGGGGCTCGTGTTGTACCTGGACCGACACAAAAGAAGGCCGAACAGCATGAGGGGCTGGCTGGCTAAAATAAACATCAAAGTCTGCTGGTCGCGTCCCGCTTTTGTTCACTGGAAATGGTGGCTCTCCCTCGGGGGGGATGAGGTTAGAGGAAAGAGGATCGGAGGGGAGGAGAGACACAAAACAAAATGTAAATTATTCTGTTTTTATCCTTTTTAAAATGTATATATATTACCTTAATTTTGCTTTTGATAATAACATTTTTGCAAGCATTTAGGTTTCCTTCTGGAAAATATAAAACAGAAAAGAAAACACAAAAACAAGACCACACTGACCTCATGTATCTATTTTGTACAGAATCAGAATCGGCTTTATTACCATGTAACTTTTCACATACAAGGAATTCAATTTGGTTTTGGAGCACAACAAACATACAGTGGGGCAAATAAGTGTTTCATCCACATTCGATTTTGCAAGTTTTCCCACCTACAAACAATGGAGACGTCTTTTATTTTTAGGTACACTTCAACTGTGAGAGACAGAATCTAAAAAAAAAAAAAAAAAAAAAAAAAACCACGGTCAGTGGGGTTGATGCCAAAAAGCTCTATTTTGGTCTCATCTGGCCACATGACCTTCTCCCATGCCTCCTCTGGATCATCCAGATGGTCACTGGTGAACTTCAAACAGGCCTGGACATGTGCTGGTGTGAGGATTTTAAACCATGGTGGCGTAGTGTGTTACGAATGTAATCTTTGCGACTGTGGTCCCAGGTCTCTTCAGGTCAGTGACATGGACCTTTCTGTGTAGTTCTGGGCTTTCTCAGAATCATCCTTACCCCATGTGGTGAGATCTTGCATGGAGCCCCAGTTTTTTTTATACAGGTGACAGGTTCAAACAGGTGCAATTAATACAGGTAATGAGTGAATAGGAGAGCTTTTTAAAGTAAAACTAACAGGTCTGTGAGAGCCGGTCTTGCTGGTTGGTAAGTGACCAAATACTTGTTTTGTGCAATAAAGTTTAAATTAATTCTTTAAAAATCATACAATGTGATTTTCTGAATTTTTTTTACAATCCTTCACAGTTGAAGTGTAACTATGATTAAAATTACAGACCTGGGGAGGTGATGGTTTGGTGGGTGATGGTTTGGGGAGGTGATGGTCTAGTGGTTAAAGGATCCTCAGTTCCAATCTCAGCCTGTCTGGAAAATCACTAAGGGCACTTGGGCAAGGTCCTTAATCCCCTAGTTGCTCCCGGTGTGTAGTGAGCAACAGGGTGAATGTGAGGCATTATTTGTAAAGTGCTTTGAGCGTCTGATGCAGATGGAAAAGCGCTATATAAATACAGTCCATTTACCATTTACAGACCTCTCCATTGACTGCAGGTGGGAAAACTTGCAAAATCGACAGTGGATCAAATACTTATTTACCTCACAATAGACAAATCAGTCCAAGTGGAATGTGCATGATGTGTGTAAATAGAACGCATGGAGTCAGATGATGTAGTCTGTTCATTAATGTGAACTGTAGAGTCTCAGTGGAGTGTGTTTGTGTGTGTGTGTGTGTGTGTGTGTGTGTTGGGGGGGGGGGGGGGGTTAGTGCTAGTGTGAGATAGTGTCAGTGGGTGTCACTGGTCCTCCTGGGGAGTACACGAGAGTCTGAAAAAGATAGCATCGGGGATAAGAGGTGTCAGCCCTGATCTTTCTTGCCTCATGGTCCTAGAGATGTACATATCCTGGAGAAATGAACAGCTGTAACCCAGGCAGCAGCGTACTAGGTGGTGATGGACTCAGTGATTGTTGTGTGTGTCTTTGACAGGTTGAACTTTTTCAGCTGAAATGTACATCCTTTGCTGAGCTTCCTTGGTGAGGGAGCTGATGTTCCACTCCCAGTTGAGTTCCTGTGCGATGATGGATCCCAGGAAGCAAAAGTACTCCATAGTATCAACTGGGGAGTCCCACAGGGTGATGTGTTTCCTGAAGTCCTCATTCATCTCCACTTTGGAGCATTGACCTCCAAGTTATTCTGTCCACACCAGGTCACCAATCAATCCATCTCTCTCTTGTAGGTGGGCACATCTCCATCAGAGATGAGTTATCCAATGGGAGTGGTGAAATCTGCAATCTTCAGACATTTGAAGGACTGATGAGTGGAGGTGTATCTGTTGTACAGGGTCAAGAGCAGAGGAGAACAGACACACAGCCTTGAAGTCACAGTCAGATACTTGCTTCCCCAGCTTCATGTGCTGCTTCCTCTCTGGAAGGATGTCAAGATGTTTATTTGTCACATGCACCGGAGGTCAGGGATCCACCAACCGGTGGAGTCAGGCACGCTCAGATGGGAAAGTCATGTTATTTTGTCACTGTTTATAAGCCCATATTCTGAATTCTTAGATTAATTTGGTGTGTTCATCTCAAGCCTGTCAGCTAGTACAGACAACATTTTGATTATTGGTGACCTTGACATTCATATAAATAAGCCCTCTGATCCCCTTTGCAAATCATTTATGGAACTTGTGGATGCGTTAGGATTCCAGCAATGCATTCAGGATCTGATGCACATTAGTGGAAATACAATTGAGTTGGTTCGTGCATGTGGCCTTGCTGTCACAAACATCGACATTTTGCCTCTTGCCTCGGTGGTCTCTGACCACTCATTTAGTAGATTTACATTTACGTTGCTGTGTTTAGTGGAGCAAAAGCCTTGTCTACTACTGTGGCGATGCATTAAACCCTCACTCAAAGCTAGACTACCTGAAATTTTGGTTTCAGGTTTGGATAATGTTCAATCAGTGGATAGTCTGGCCGATGTCTTGAATTCAGCACTCAAGGCTACACTGGATAAGGTTACGCCTCCTCTTTTAAGGCTATGCCTTCCCAAGGCACAGTCGCCTTGGTTCAGTGGTTACTTGCGTGACCTTAGCTAGAAGGCTAGAGGTTTGGAATGGAAATGGCGTAGTTCCAAATTAGAGGTGTTCCACATTGCATGGCGTGATGCTGTCTTAGATTATAAGCATGCACTACTGGCTATAAAGTGGGCCTATTATTCTGATTTGATCAATAAAAACAAGCATAGCTCAAAGTTTTTGTTTGAAACTATAGCCTTTCTCATTCATGGATGGCCACCTGTTATTCACTCTCCCTTTTCAGCACAGGATGTCTTGGACTATTGGACAGAAGAAAATTGAGTATATTAGGTTGAGCATATCTCAGCAGGCCTTGGTCCAACCACCGCATCCTGCTATGGAGGTGGATGCTCCCACTGAGGTGTTACCCAGATTTACAGATTTTGATGGTAGCTTGCTAGGTGCACTGACAAAGCTCGTGATGGCTACAAAAAGCACAACCTGCTTATTTGATCCCATACCAACAAAACTGTTTAAGGATGTACGGCCCATTCTTGGGCCAACTGTGCTGGAAATTATAAATCTCTTACTAACTTCCGGATCTGTTCCTAAATGTTTCAAGTCTGCAGTAATTAAACCATGACTTAAGAAATCCAATCTCGACACTAGTGTATTGAAAAATTATAGACCAATATCAAATCTATCATTTTGTTCTAAAATCCTTTCAGCTCGTGGACCACCTCAGTGAGAATATTCTTTTTGAACCATTGCAGTCTGCTTTTAGAAAATATCACTCCACAGAGACAGCACTTACTAAAGTTGTGAATGACCTTTTGTGAGCAATGGACTCAGATGCCGCTACAGTCTTGGTGCTGTTGGATCTTAGTGCTGCGTTTGATACCATGGATCATCATATTTTACTCGATAGGCTGGAGAATCATTTTGGGTTTACTCAAACTGCCTTTGCATGGTTGACGTTATACCTGTCCAGCTATTCTTACTGTGTGTTGTGCAATCACACTTCCTCTGATCTTAAGGACATGACGTTTGGGGTTCTACAAGGATCCACTTTAGGCCCCCTGCTTTTTTCCTTTATGTAGCACCTCTTGGGAATATACTGCTGCATTTTGGGATTGCCTTTCATTGCTATGCTGATGACACCCAATTGTACATGCCGATAACTGCTGGTAATCTCATTCACATTAAATCTTTGGAAGATTGCCTTGCATCAGTGAGAAGATGGATGTCTAATAACCTCCTACTTTTAAATTCTGATAAGACTGAAGTTATGGTTCTTGGTCCAGCGAGGTATGGGCATCAATTTGATCAGCGAGTGCTTATTTTAGGTTTGTGTTTTATACATCATACGGATAAAGTGAGGAATCTTAGGGTAATTTTTGATCCTACATTGTATTTTGACCTCCACATTGGAGACATTACGAGGACTGCTTTATTTCATTTGCAAAATATAGCGAAAATTTGTCCCATCCTGTGTATGGCTGATGCTGAGACTTTGATTCATGCATTTGTCTCTTCTAAATTGGACTATTGTAATGCTCTATTTTGTGGTTTACCCCAGTCCAGTATTAGGGGTCTTCAACTGGTTCAAAATGCTGCTGCCAGACTTTTGACACAAAGCAGAAAGTTTGACCACATTATGCCCATTTTGGCATCTCTTCACTGGCTTCCAGTCACTGCAAGATCAGATTTTAAGGTACTGTTATTAATTCATAAAATTGTTCATGGACTTGCACCTCCCTATCTGGCTGACCTGGTATGCCCCTATGTACCAGCTCAGGCCCTGCATTCACAGGGTGCAGGACTTTTATGTGTTCACAGGGTTAATAAAAAGTCTGCCGTCACAGAGCTTTCTCCTACCGTGCCCCAGCTCTGTGGAACAATCTCCCGGCACACATACGACAGTTGGATACTGTGGAGACTTTTAAATCATGTTTAAAGACTCATTTGTTTTCTTCTTTGCTTTCTTTATCGTTCGTGTTATGATGTGTTTTTATTCTTGTATTCTTTTATGGTTTTGTCTTTTTATTGTGTTTTTAAATTCTTAATTCAGTTTTTTCTGTTTTTATTATGCTGTGTGAAGTGCCTTGAGGCAATCTCATTGCAAATTGGTGCTATATACAACCCCAATTCCAATGAAGTTTGGACGTTGTGTAAAATGTAAATAAAAATATAATATATGATTGGCAAATCCTGTTCAAACTATATTCAGTTGAATACACCACAAAGACAAGATATTTAAAGTTCAAACTGATAAACTTTATTGTTTTTGTGCAAATATTTGCTCATTTTGAAATGGGTGCCTGCAACCCATTTCAAAAACCTGTGACAGTGGTGTTTCCCATTGTGTTACATCACCTTTCCTTCCAACAACACTCAATAAGCATTTGGGAACTGAGGAAACTAACTGTAGAAGCTTTGTAGGTGGAATTCGTTCCCATTCTTGCTTGATGTACGACTTCAGTTGTTCAACAGTCCGGGGTCTCCATTGTCGTATTTTGCACTTCATAATGCGGCACACATTTTCAGTGGGCGACAGGTCTGGACTGCAGGCAGGCCAGTCTAGTACCCACACTCTTTTACTATGAAGCCACGCTGTTGTAACATGTGCAGAATGTGGCTTGGCATTGTCTTGCTGAAATAAGCAGGGACGTCCCTGAAAAAGATGTTGCTTGGGTGGCAGAATGTGTTGCTCCAAAACCTGGATGTACCTTTCAGCATTGATGGTGCCATCACAGATGTGTATGTTGCCCATGCCATGGGCACTAACACACCCACGTACCGTCACAGATGGTGGCTTTTGAACTTTGCGCTGGTATCAATCTGGATGGTCTTTTTCCTCTTTTGTCCGGAGGACATGACGTCCATGATTTCAAAAAACAATTTCAAATGTGGACTCATCACACCACAGCACACTTTTCCACTTTGCGTCTGTCCCTTTCAAATGAGCTTGGAACCAGAGAAGGCGTCTGCGTTTCTGGATGTTGTTGATGTATGGCTTTCACTTTGCATGGTAGAGTTTTAACTTGCACTTGTAGATGTAGTGAGGAACTGTATTAACTGACAATGGTTTTCTGAAGTATTCCTGATCCCACGTGGTAAGATCCCTTACAAAATTATGTCTGTTTTTAATGCATTCCCACCTGAGGGATTGAAGGTCACGGGCATTCAATGTTGGTTTTTGGCCTTGATGCTTATGTGTAGAAAGTTCTCCAGATTCTCTGAATCTTCTGATTATATTATGGACTGTAGATGATGGAATCCCCAAATTCCTTGCAACTGAAGGTTGAGAAACATTTTTCTCAAACTGTTGGAGTATTTTTTTATGCAGTTGTTCACAAAGTGGTGATCCTCACCCCATCTTTGCTTGTGAATAGCTGAGCCTTTTGGAGATGCTCCTTTTGTACCTAATCATGACACTCACCTGTTTCCAATTAGGTGTTCTTTGAGCATTCATCAACTTTCCCAGTCTTTTGTTGCCTTGTCCCAACATTTTTGAAATGTGTTGTAGGCATCCATTTCAAAATGAGCAAATATTTGCACAAAAACAATAAAGTTTATCAGTTTGAACATTAAATATATTGTCTCTGTGGTGTATTCAATTGAATATAGGTTAAAGAGGATTTGGAAACATTGTATTCTGTTTTTATTTACATTTTACACGACGTCCCAACTTCATTGGAATTGGAGTTGTAAATTAGTAAATTTGAATTTGAAATTTGAATTTGAAAGCTTGTCCTGCAGCAGAGCTGGGATGTTGGCAATAAAGCCAGAAATGAAGTCCACAAATAGGATTCTGGGGTTGGTTCCTAGGGAGTCCAGATGATTGGTGATGTGCAGTGCCAAACTGACTGCATTATCTTACAGAATTCCATCATGCTGTATAGTAAAAGTTTGCAATAAAAAAAGAGTCATTCAGAAAACACAAACAGCCAGTTCCATAAGTACTGCATAGTGACCGTTTTTGTAACTTTGCTCCTGTACACCATCGCAGTGGAGTTGGAATGAAAATCAAGATGTTTTTTTCATGTCAACTTTCATCTTTAATTCAAGGGATTTAAGAAAAATATCACTCCTCTGTGCCACGCCACCATGAAGCTGTATAATTTTTGATGCAACAGACAAAAGCTTCATTATACAGTTTCTTCAGTCACAGTATCATGAAAATGTCCTTTGATAATGGAAATAGTGTCCAACACATATTAACTTGGAAATGCTCATGTGCTATATTTTCGAGACTATTTGTGAAGTTTTATATATTTATTGTTTGCTAGTTTGGGAGGTCTTGTGACTTACATATACATAATACAAAGTGACACAAATGGAACAAACAGTGTATTATCATCAATGGTCACAAGATGTCACTGTAATTGAAAGAGACAAGTTGCTCCTGTATACTGAATAGTCCAGAAATGCTGAAGGCTCTGGGTGTGGAGGGATTGTCTTGGATGAGACATCTCTTCAACACTGCATTGAGATGTGGGACAGTGCCTAAGGAGTGGCAAACTGGGGTGGTGGTCCCCATATTTTAAAAGGGGGACCAGAGAGTGTGTGCCAACTACAGGGGCATCACACTACTCAGCCTCCCTGGTAAAGTCTACTCCAGGGTGCTGGAAAGGAGGGTTCGGCCAATAGTCGAACCTTGGATTGAAGAGGAACAATGCGGGTTCCATCCTGGTTGTGGAACAACTGACCAGCTCTTTACTCTCACAAGGATCCTGGAGGGTGCCTGGGAGTATGCCCGACAAGGCTACATGTATTTTGTGGACTTGGAGAGGGCGTATGATCGGGTACCCTGGAGATTCTGTGGGAGGTGCTGCGGGAGTATGGAGTGAGGGGGTTCCTTCTCAGGGCCATCCAATCGCTGTACTCGCAAAGCGAGAGCTGTGTTCGGGTGCTCAGCACTAAATCGGACTCGTTTCCGGTGGAAGTTGGCCTCCTCCGGGGCTGCGCCTTGTCACAATCCTGTTTTTGATATTCATGGACAGGATATCGAGGCGTAGTCGGGGGGGAGGGTTTCCAGTTTGGTGGGCTCAGGGTCTCATCACTGCTTTTTGCAGATGATGTGGTCCTTGTTGGCTTCATCGGCCGGTGACCTCTAACACTCACTGGATCAGTTTGCAGCCGAGTGTGAAGCGGCTGGGATGAGGATCAGCACCTCCAAATCGGAGGCCATGGTTCTCAGCAGGAAACCGATGGATTACCTACTCCGGGCAGGGAATACGGCTTTGCCCCAAGTGAAGGAGTTCAAGTACCTCGGGGTCTTGTTCACGAGTGAGGGGACAATGGAGCGTGAGACTGGCCGGAGAATCGGCACAGAAGGGGCGGTATTGCATTCGCTCTACCATACTGTTGTGATGAAAAGATGACCCAAAAGGCGAAGCTCTCGATCTACTGGTCAGTCTTTGTTCCTACTCTCACCTATGGTCATGAGTGTTCGGTCATTACCGAAAGAACTAGATTACAGCTACAAGCAGCCAAAATGGGCTTCCTCAGGAGGGTGGCTGGTGTGTCCCTTAGAGATAGGGTGAGAAGTTCGGTCATTCGTGGTGAGCTCGGAGTAGAGTTGCTGCTCCTTCGCGTTGAAAGGAGCCAGCTGAGGTGGTTTGGGCATCTGGTAAGGATGCCTCCTCTGTGCCTCCCAAGGGAGGTGTTCCAGGCACGTCCATCTGGGAGGAGACCCCGGGGAAGACCCAGGACTAGGTGGAGAAATTATATCTCCACACTGGTCTGGGAATGCCTCGGGATCCCCCAGTCAGAGGTGTTCAATGTGGCACAGGAAAGGGAAGTCTGGGGTCCCCTGCTGAAGCTGTTACCCCCATGACCCGAACCCAGAAAAGCGGTTGAAGATGAGATCACATGAGATTCACACTGTGGAAAAGAAGAAGATGCTTTGAATGAGGAAAAAATGTTCTTTGTCTTATAGAATGAGTAAATTTAAGAATTCACTATCTCAAACTGCAAGAACACACTCTGGAATAAAAAGAAGGAATATCACTTGTATTCTCCTGTGAACATTGCTTGTTTAGACTGAGTGAGACAACAAGAGCAGTCAGGTAAGCCAAAGTAAACTATTATCTTTTGACAAATGGTCATCTCAACAAATGCACCTTGTTATGTTGTTGCTTTGATTTCCTATTTTCTGTTTCTTCAGCTTTGTAAAACTTTGTAAAAATCTTGTAACTGTTTGAATGGTCTAAGCAGTAGATCACCCCTCTGAGTCTGGTCTGTTTCAGGTTTCTTCCTCAATATCATCAGAGGGAGTTTTTCATTACCACTGTCACCTGTGTGCTTGCTCTAGGGGTTGGTAAGGTTAGACCTTACTTGTTGTTGTGATTTGGGGCTATATAAATTAAAGTAAATTCATTGTAAATTGAAATAAATTCAAAATAAAGCTTCTAGACTCTTGTGATTTATAGTCAAGACAATACCGTATTCAGCTCCTTAGTTGTTAAGCTAAACTGGTGGCAAAAAGTGACAAGTTGTATTAAAAAATTATTATATTTAGTTTGTCCAATTCCTTATGGGCTCAGAAGACGGAGACTCTGTGGATAGAAATGGCTGTGATTCCTTGGGGAAGTGGTGGTCTAGAGTTTAAAGAGGCAGACATGTTCATTTCCCTGTCCAGAAAATAATGAAGGTCCCTAAATCAAGATACCTAAATTGTGCCTGGTGTGCCACTGAATGCCATCAATGGCAGCACACTGACATCAGTGTGTGTATGTGTTGTGCACATGTGAGAATGTGAAGCATCATTGCAAAACACTGTGTGCATTGGATGGAAAAGTACTTCGGCACAAGCGTGGCACTTGCAGATCCTGTTAATGGCATGGCATGTACAACAGTTTTACAGTTTCCCGATGGAAAAAAAAAATATATAGTATTTTTTTCTTTTTTTTTACTTTAATGTTACAAAACTAAAACATTGGTTCAAAGATGGAATCTTCTGTTCATCACGGACACCCTCCTGGTCCCTCTAGGATTTTCCAGGATTATGACAATATTGTGTGCTTCCAGGATGGACATCCATGATATTAAGAATGAGGCTTTTGGAAGTTTTAGAGTTGTGCTAAAGTTACACTTTTGCAAGTTAAGTAATTACAGACACTAACGGGCCTCCGGGTCAATACAGAATTGGTTTCATTGTGGAAGCCTTGTACCTTGCATCATTGAACAACATGCTCTATCACATTTGGTTTGAATCGTAATGCACACACTGCTCCATCACAGTTTTAGAAAACCACCAATGAAAAAATATTTTGTTGCTGAAATATTTTTTCTAAACTTAAAAAGACCATTTTTTAATCAATAGGAGCCAGATTTTTGTTTGAATGATAAACAAACATACCCAGAGGGATTCAGGATGTAATGGATTGTAATTGCTTTTTGTCAGTTGGACCAATTCAGACAATCTAGCTCTGGCATGACTACTACTTGAATCAGAGAGACTTGTTATTACACTGCGTGATGACTGAATGTATGCGTGTGCATGTGCACGTGTGCGTGTGGCATCTTTGAGGTGACATCGAGGATGTGTGCATGCGTGCATGTGTGTGTGTGTGTGTGTGTGTGGAGTGACAAGCGGTTGGGGGAAGCGAGCAAGATGATTATGCCCATCTGTGGTGCATGCCAGGTGTGCCGCTCGCCCTCCCCTTCCTGCTTGTTCATGATGATCCACCCCCCTCAAAAAAATAAACAAACAAAACTCTGTTGCTCCCTTTCTCTCACACACACAAATACAAAAAAATGCACATACCAGTCATCATTGCTACAACTAGAAAAGCACTGAGTGGATATCGATAAAGTGTAAAACTCATTGAGTTAGTTGAACTCAAACCATTTGAGGAAACCGATTGCCTTGAACCATTTGTGTTTTCCAACTTAAATAAAATATTTTTTTTTAATTTAATTGTTAAAGTTTTAGTAACTTAATTTATAGTTAATTAAACTTATGTAAATCTAGTTTATGTTTTCAATAAAAAAGTGACAAATTTCTGCCTAAAAAATTTGCATTATATTCTGGGTTACATTTTTTGATGCATTCTTTGGTTTACTTGTTGAAAATAATCTGCTTTCTATGAAAAAAAAAAAAAAAATCTAAAAGGTCTACAGTAGAATGAAAAATACTAAATGATGGTAGCCCATGAACAGAATTTGTAGTTTTTCATAATGGTATTAATGTAGTGGCTGCACTCTGCGTTGTGTTGTTATGACTCTGTTGGGAAGGTGTCGTAGCACGGACCCACAACAGGGGGCGCAAATGAACGGACAATGAATAAGCCAAAAAGGTAACAATTTAATGTTGTGATAATACACAACGAAACGTACAGTAATTTGCACAGTCAATTTAACACCAGGTGATGTGTAGGCAGGCTCGAAGATAGAAGACCCCCGACGAGAGAGAAGCCGCGTCCCACATGGCTTCCACCACCAACGGTCTGAAGAACACCGGAGCCGCCAAGTCCCGAGTCCCCAGGTGGCCTCTGTCTTCGGCTGTCGACCCTGGTACTGCTGGCAGAAAGCAGAAATATGATGAGTGACTGTGAGTCCGCACACTCAGTAATTCTCAGTCCCAACACAGCCAGGAGGGAGCACCTCCACCTCCAAACTAGGTTATCACTCTTGCAGCTCCTGTTGTCTTCTTTCTGGATGTAGTGAGAGACGAAGACCGTCGTCCTCTCACTATCCGCCAATCCAGTCTTCCACAGACCTCACAGGTACGCGGCTGCACACAGATCACAGTTTAGATACACTGAATAATTATAGCAGAGAAGAATTACCTTGGTAGTCGATTTCTCGGCGGGGAGGTGGAGTTGCAGTCCGGCTTTTATGGTGGTGATGATGAACGAGTGACAGCTGGTGCAGAGGATGAGTGACAGCTGTCACTTCTTCTGGGTCTGGCGCCCTCTCGTGCTTGGAGCCTGCACTCCAAGCAGGGCGCCCTCTGGTGGTGGTGGGCCAGCAGTACCTCCTCTTCAGCGGCCCACACAACAGACTCCACCCATTCGCTCCCCTTGGGACTCAAACTCACGATCTCCAACATGGAAGTCGGACTCTCTAACCAGAAGGCTAAAACCAAGGGCTCTGGCTTTGTAACCAGAGAATTCTTTTGAGCTGTTGGGAGAGAGGTTTACTAAGTACATATGCACAGCGACACCTGCTGGCCTCTGTTACATAAACTCAATTAAAATAAGTGAATGGAATGCACTGGAAATGCATCACCAACACTTCAATGCCCCAAAACTTTAAATGCACTTAAAGGAACTGAATTGTTATGACAACAATTCATTTTTGAGTTAGTTTAATTAATGTAAATGAGTGACTATAACTTTTTTCAAAGTTTGAGTTACATTAACTTAATTATTGTATTAAAATGGAGTGTTCGGTTTAACAGCGTAATATTCAGTTTATTTGTACATCAAAAAGTCATCAAAAAGTGGTACACACAAAGACATCACCCACCCCCAACAGCATGTGCACTGATGATAGATGCAAGGAAGCCCCCGCCCAGTTTTTTTTTTTTTTTTAACAGAAGAAATCTCAAGCAGGCCCACCTCAGTGGGGTGGCTATCTGCTTTGGACGCACCCTCAAGACAGAAGCCACAACATAAGCTGTACACAACATGCAGAAACTTATAACAGGAACTTTGCATATGAGTCAACAAATAAATTTCATGATTCACAACTAAGGATCATCTTTATCATATTTTGGCTGCTTACATTTGTGGTGACCCCAGTAGGTCATCAAACCTCATCTCACCTTGTCCTCTACATATCAGCCAAACCACCTGCATGTCCTCCCTCAACACATTTGATCAGAGTTCCAGAGAAACCTTGTGTAGAGTCTGTTATTCAGGGATAAGCACCAGCACCAAGTGGTCCCATGACCTTACAGGACTTCTTTATGTTATCTTTTCTTGTAAATTATATACAGTGAGGAAAATAAGTATTTGAACACCCTGCGGTTTTGCAAGTTCTCCCACTTAGAAATCATGGAGGGGTCTGAAATTTTCATCTTAGGTGCATGTCCACTGTGAGAGACATAATCTAAAAAAAAAAAAAAAAAAAATCCGGAAATCACAATGTATGTTTTTTTTTATAATTTATTTGTATGTTACTGCTGCAAATAAATATTTGAACACCTGCCAACCAGCAAGAATTCTGGCTCACACAGACCTGTTCATTTTTCTTTAAGAAGCCCTCTTATTCTGCACTCTTTACCTGTATTATTTGCACCTGTTTGAACTTGTTACCTGTATAAAAGACACCTGTTCACACACTCAATCAATCACACTCCAACCTGTCCACCATAGTCAAGACCAAAGAGCTGTCTAAGGACACCAAGGACAAAACTGTAGACCTACACAAGGCTGGGATGGACTACAGGACAACAGGCAAGTAGCTTGGTAGAAGACAACAACTGTTATGATTATTTATTAGAAAGTGGAAGAAACACAAGATGACTGTCAATCTCCCTCAGTCTGGGATTCCATGCAAGATTTCACTTTGTGGGGTAAGGATGATTCTGAGAAAGCTCAGAACTACACAGGAGGACCTGGTCAATGACCTGAAGAGAGCTGGGACCACAGTCACAAAGATTACATTAGTAACACAAGATGCTGTCATGGTTTAAAATCCTGCAGGGCAGCAAGGTCCCCCTGCTCAAGCCAGCACATGTCCAGGCCTGTTTGAAGTTCACCAGTGACCATCTGGATGATCCAGAGGAGGCATGGGAGAAGGTCGTGTGGTCAGATGAGACCAAAATAGAGCTTTTTGGAATCAACTCCACTTACCATGTTGAGACGATGAGAACAACCCCAAGAAAACCATCCCAACCGTGAAGCATGGGGGTGGAAACATCATACTCTGGGGGTGCTCTTCTGCAAAGGGGACAGGACGACTGCACCATATTGAAGGAAGGATGGATGGGGTCATGTATTGCGAGATTTTGGCAAACAACCTCCTTCCCTCAGTAAGAGCATTGAAGATGGGTCATAGCTGGGTCTTCCAGCATGACAATGACCCCAAACACACAGCCAGGGCAACTAAGGAGGAGCTCCATAAGAAGCATATCAAGGTCCTGGAGTGGCCTGGCCAGTCTCCAGACCTGAACTCAATAGAAAATCTTTGGATGGAGCTGAAACTCCAAAACTGAAAGATTTGGAGAAGATCTGTATGGAGGAGTGGACCAAAATCCCTGCTGCAGTGTGTGCAAACCTGGTGAAAAACTACAGGAAACGTTTGACCTCTGTAATTGAAAACAAAGGCTACTGTACCAAATATTAACATTGATTTTCACAGGTGTTCAAATACTTATTTGCAGCAGTAACATACAAATAAATTATTAAAAAATCATACATTGTGATTTCTGAATTTTTTTTTTTTTTTTTAGATTATGTCTCTCACAGTGGACATGCACCTAAGATGAAAATGTCAGACCCCTCTAACCCCTCAACATATTTCTAAGTGGGAGAACTTGTAAAATCATAGGGTGTTCAAATACTTATTTTCCTCACTGTATATATATATATACAACGACAATAAAAATCATTATGTCTTTGTGATTCGATTCAGAATTCTGTCTTTTCCACATTGGGTTTGTCTACGCCTCCATTGGAGGTTTCAGTTTGTTGCAGGCAGTTACAAAATATTGAAACCATCATATTACACCATCATATCTACCATCATATCTACACAAGCCTGTTGGCTTGTGTAGATTTTTGAGTAGTTGAGGTGGTTGTTGTCAACTGTATTGAAATTTATTAAATTTCATACAGCCTTAGACTTCATAAACAGAGTGAAAACAGACCCTGCTGTTTTCAACTCCTGCAGAGAGTAAGTTTTAAACAGAAATTTCTACCATATTTGAAGAGTCATTTTTTCTTGTATTTACAGGAATCTTAGTCTTTCATCTTCAGTGGTTAGCTTGAATTACCTCAGTGTAATATATCCAATTCTGTAATTGAATTATAAAGCAGTTGCTAAGCCTACAGATAAGGGAGGCAGCTCACCAAATGGAAAAATGATTTGCCGACATTTGCACTGAATTATGATATGTAGATTGCCTTTGGTGGACGGGGCACTAAAGAGTCCAGATGGACTGGGAAATAGACATAAAGTACATATGCAAAATAAAACACAATGATGTGAATTCAGAGCATCTGTTCTGGTATGCTTTTGCGCAAACACACATATAGATCTATATATGTAGCCGTATTGAACGCAAGCATAAAGTCAGACTGACAGTCTCATGTTCACAAGCACACATACAGGAAACACATTGCAGGCCCACAAGCAGAGAGACCGCAGATCGTAAAGCAAGCAGTGACGGGCTGATTGATCCCCTGGTGAAAATGGGCGATATTCCCCCAACATCGATATCAATAAAACCTCTTAGGCTCGAGGCTTCTCGGGGCCTGCCTTTGTTTCTCTTCCGAGGAGAGCTAAGAAAAATCTATAGTCAATTGATGGTGTCTGGGAGAAAGGCTCTATTGGAGTATATCAAATCAGCGTATCGGAGAAGGGAAAGTTTGCCCTGTGAATTAGACTGTTGTTGCTCCAAGTTCAGCAGCAGAGTAAGAAGGATAGACGTTGACATGTTTTGAAGTCATGGGAAAGACACATAAAAGGTAGAGAACAAACAAGATAATGTCTTTTTAGGTAGGTTGATGGATGGATTTGAGTTAGAAAAATATGTATCCTAATTGGCTGACAGCTGATTGTAATATCAAGGCATTTGTTCAAAATGAAATGTGAATGTTGGCTATTCTGTGTGGGCTGTTTTGTAATGGTCAGAACTGGTCTACTTCAGACCTCAAGGGCACTGCAAGTGCTGAAATGCTGCAGCTTCTACTCATGAGGTAACTCTAGCACGAGTCCCAACCCTCCATCTGTCTTAACTCGCCGGCAAGTCCATATCAATGATTTGTTTTATGTTTCTGGACCCCAGATCATCAAAGCCTCTTTCCACCATAGGAACTCATGGGGTGTTTTAGGGGGTCTGACACCTTGGTGCTTGTTTCCACCACAGGACCAACCTCTTAAATGTGCTTTTATTTTTGGTTTTATTCTTGAGGGTAAAATAAGACCCTGCTCTGGGGGTTGGTACTTCTTACCAGCCCTTGTCAAACAAGGCTTAGCTCTGATTGCTCAATAATGCAAGACTACAGCAACAAGTGCCAAGCCAGATTAGCAAAACAAAAGCAGCAGAAGAACCAAAACAGAATATGGATAGCAGAGGTGTCAGATGGACAGACTATGATGACGTGGTGTTATTTTCTTTTGTCAAGATTAGGCAAGGATTCAAACTTTTGAGGAGGAATGAGAAAATGTACATTGCAGACAAAACCATCACATAATTATTTTGTCACTCAATATGTATCTGTGAAGGCTCTCAGTTGTCCAGGTGGTTTCCATAGTAGAGAAGCTTGAATCTAGACTGGACTGGGTTGCTTGACGCGAGGACGTTTCGCTCCAAATCGCAGAAGCTTCCTCAGCTAAAACACTTGCTCTGGGTAGTCTGACTATCAGAGCAAGTAGTCTGGTAGTCTGACTACCAGAGCAAGTATTTTAGCTGAGGAAGCTTCTGCATTTTGAAGCAAAACATCCTCGTGTCAAGTAACCCAGTCCAGTCGAAGATTCAAGCTTCTCTACTACACTCAATATGTAGCTGTGTGAGCCAGTTTGGCATCATAACAATAGACAAATAGCTGAGAAGGTCAACTACAGGTCCAATCCTGTAAACATTGGTGACATATGGGAAGTAATGCATTTTCCAGAGTACAGTATATAAGTCCTATATACAGGGGTGCACATAACTGGTACTCATGGTGCTTGTGCGTGTTAAAAATAAATGATGCATAGCAGCAAATGCAAGGGAAGTGCTTCATAAGAGAACAACAATGACAGATTGTAGGAAAAGTGTTTCCCTCTGATGTGTAGTAATGTTTAGCACACATTGAGTACCAGCTATGTGCATCCAACTTGGTCTCATGGCAGATTCTGTAGCATCAAACGGATGACAGTCTACAAGTCCCCCTGGATGGGACATCAGTCCACCACAGGTTATTTTCATAGTAGAGGCCAGCACCCATTTACTGCTGGGTGGTTTGAGACAATGTAAATTAAGTGTCTTGTCCAAGGACACACACAGGTAGCATGTGCTGGATTCAAACCCAAAGTGTACATATTAGCAAGGCAGCTCCTTCCCGTGGCCTTTCTGTGTGGAGTTTGCATGTTCTCCCCATGTGTGCTTGAGCTTCCTCCGGGTGCTTCGGTTTCCTCCCACATCCAAAGACATGCGGGTTAGGTGGATTGGAGTCTTTGAATTGTCCGTAGGTGTGTGTGTGTGGGTGTGTCTGTGTTTGTCTGTTTGTGGCCCTGCGACAGACTGGCGTCCTGTCCTGGGTGTACCCCGCTTCGCGCCCTATGACTGCTGGGATAGGCTCCAGCCCCCCGCGACCCTCAATTGGACTAAGCAGTAGGAGATGAATGAATGAATGAATGCCAGTAATAAAACTACACTACAACAATGCACAGAAATCCCAAATTAAAGAGCTGATTTGGAAAAAAAATCAAATGGACTCACATTTTTACTGTAGTGTTTGCAAAGGCGGCAGCACAGTGGCTTAGTGGTTAGCACTGTTGCCTCACAGCGAGAAGGTCATGGGTTCAATTCCTGTGGCCTTTCTGTGTGGAGTTTGCATGTTCTCCCCGTGTGTGTGTGGGTTTCCTCCGGGTGCTTCGGTTTCCTCCCACATCCAAAGACATGTGGGTTAGGTGGATTGGAGTCTTTAAATTGTCCGTAGGTGTGTGTGTGGGTGTGTCTGTGTTTGTTTGTCTGTTTGTGGCCCTGCGACAGGCTGGCGTCCTGTCCTGGGTGTACCCCACCTCATGCTCTATAACTGCTGGGATAGGCTCCAGCCCCCCATGACCTTTAATTGGACTAAGCGGTAGAAGATGAATGATGAATGAATGAATGTTCGCAAGGCTGTGGGCCAGTAGTCAGTGTTCGTCTGCATCAAATAACATCCAATATGTTGTTTATTGAACATTTATTTGTCCATATAGCTTATTTTTGGAAATAAAAAAAAAAGTCCTTATATTAAGTAATAGCACACTGTGGTGTTCACATGTGCTTCTTTGGTCTGGTGTTAAACTTGCACCCAGGGGAAAAAAACAAAACAAAAATAAACTATGGAAAAAGTGAGTTCCACATAGAGGAAAAAAATGTGCAAATTGAATGTCTTTTTTTACCCTCTCCAGAGGGCTTATTAATTAATTTATTTATTTATTTATTTATGTTTTGGATGGTTCAGTATATTGTCCAGTGCAGCTTATACTCCACAAAATATGGGAGGCTGTTGTTGTGACATTAGGCTGAGTTGTGACAGTGACAATGGACCTTTGCATTCCAACTACATACAATTTGAATTTGTCAATTAATCATCATTTTGTCCTCCCAAAACAGTCCAGACAATATAAACTAGTCACAAGAAGCAGCAGCATTTTGGTCTGAGACATTTCTGGGTGTTGAGTTGTTTGAATGGAAGTTATCATCAGATGTCAATCAATAGCCTGGTTCTTTATTAACCTCAACTAAAGTAAGGTCATTTTAACATGGTAGCATGCCATCCATCAACATATACAGCTAGCTTAGCTGCTACAGCAAACAGTACGTACTTCTCGTGAACAGTATTGCCAGCAGCTTATACTTGTTGCTCACTAAATATATATTTTTGGCTGTAGAAATATCATTAATTTATTCTTATTCTCTTGGCTCACTTTAGAGTCAGACTGTGCTGAGTGACGCTTTGGTACTTGCAGCTTTCTGACTGTCCATTCCAATCTCATGCCAATTCTTGATGTCATCACAAAAAGAATATAATGCAATGCTAAAATACCCTCGACCGTATGAGCCTTGTGTTCTTTATAATTTGCAGGTTTTTTTCTTTAATTATTAACATCTTGTTGTCTTACATACAATTTATAAATGTTCAATGAAGTCCCTCTATTAATCAGTCAATCAAAAAACAATATTTATGTTTTAACAGTGTCTGCAGGAGGCTTTGCATGTGCGTGTACATGAGCTTTTGACAAAAGGAGAAGGTATGCAAATCAATGAATACTTGTAGATCACCCTCTGTGCATTTGGTGGTATTAATGAGACAAATTTAACTCCATTCGCCCTATTGACATATCCCATAATCCCTTGCGCGCCAGAGAGATGCTGCAGTCAAACAACATAGAGAATCCACATGATGACAATTGTAAATGAATATTATACTACAAAAATTTAATTTTTTAATGCTTTTCATGACATTAATAAGAGACTGCTGCATGATACACTGAAAACTTGCTAAAACAATTATAACAAATAATCCGTGTCTGCTACGTTTAATCTGCGTGGAATTTAATAAACGCAAACCGAATTTCAGACATATTATATATATTAGTCTGGAACAAAGAGGACAAACAGTGATGTAAAGAACAATAATCAAGACGTTAAAGAGCAAACCATTTTCCTCCAGAACGAAATATCAGGAAGTGAGCGTAGCTCACAGCAGCTCCCATTGAAAATAACGGAGAGACAGCCTGTGATTCTCGCATGTTTACATAAAACAAACACAATAACAACGTCTATAAACACAGAGAATATATTCATAAGAGTTTTAGGCACAATATAAAAATAGTTTTAAAGTGAAGCCCGATCAGAGTGTCTAAATGCAGTTCTCAATGTTACTGAGATCTCGCAGCGCGGTGACCTCTCCAAGGTTTTGCGGAATTTGACACGTCAATAGGGCGAATAGGATGTTAGCTTTGAGTTAGGGGGAGTCAATTAGTGACGGGAGCATAAAATGGGGGAGATAGAGGTGGGTGGTCTGGGGGAGCTATGGTTAGGGTTAGGGGAAGGGCCAGAAATAGTAAAATAAAAAATATATATATCACATAAATGTGAGTCATTTCATGATGGGAGCATGAAAAACAAGAGCAGTCCAAGATTTCTGACGCCCACCACCGGATCTGGATCATTCCAAAATTCAGTGGAGCCTTCCACGGCCTAATATCTATTTGTGGTGCAAATTTGGTGAGAATCTGTGAAGTTTTTTTTTTTTTTTTTTAAGTAATCCTTCAAAGCCTATATGAAGTGAAAGCTTTATCTAGAATCTGGATCCAGATCCAGATGACCTCCAAAATTTAATAGTGTCTTCATCATCTGTAGTTTTCTCTGGGCCCCTCCCCAATCGGACCGGGAGTGACATGTTTAGCCGCATGTTCTCCTTGAATTGCTGGCTGTCTGAGTGGTGTCCAAAAAATGAGGTGGGCTTCATAGATAATTGGCAAAGCTTCTGGGGAAAACCTGGTCTTGTTAGGAGAGACGGCATCCATCCCACTTTGGATGGAGCAGCTCTCATTTCTAGAAATCTGGCCAATTTTCTTAAATCCTCCAAACCGTGACTATCCAGGGTTGGGACCAGGAAGCAGAGTTGTAGTCTTACACACCTCTCTGCAGCTTCTCTCCCCCTGCCATCCCCTCATTACCCCATCCCCGTAGAGACGGTGTCTGCTCCCAGACTACCAATAACCAGCAAAAATCTATTTAAGCATAAAAATTCAAAAAGAAAAAATAATATAGCACCTTCAACTGCACCACAGACTAAAACAGTTAAATGTGGTCTATTAAACATTAGGTCTCTCTCTTCTAAGTCCCTGTTGGTAAATGATATAATAATTGATCAACATATTGATTTATTCTGCCTAACAGAAACCTGGTTACAGCAGGATGAATATGTTAGTTTAAATGAGTCAACACCCCTGAGTCACACTAACTGTCAGAATGCTCGTAGCACGGGCCGGGGCGGAGGATTAGCAGCAATCTTCCATTCCAGCTTATTAATTAATCAAAAACCCAGACAGAGATTTAATTCATTTGAAAGCTTGTCTCTTAGTCTTGTCCATCCAAATTGGAAGTCCCAAAAACCAGTTTTATTTGTTATTATCTATCGTCCACCTGGTCGTTACTGTGAGTTTCTCTGTGAATTTTCAGACCTTTTGTCTGACTTAGTGCTTAGCTCAGATAAGATAATTATATTGGGCGATTTTAACATCCACACAGATGCTGAGAATGACAGCCTCAACACTGCATTTAATCTATTATTAGACTCTATTGGCTTTGCTCAAAAAGTAAATGAGTCCACCCACCACTTTAATCATATCTTAGATCTTGTTCTGACTTATGGTATGGAAATAGAAGACTTAACAGTATTCCCTGAAAACTCCCTTCTGTCTGATCATTTCTTAATAACATTTACATTTACTCTGATGGACTACCCAGCAGTAGGGAATAAGTTTCATTACACTAGAAGTCTTTCAGAAAGCGCTGTAACTAGGTTTAAGGATATGATTCCTTCTTTATGTTCTCTAATGCCATATAACAACACAGTGCAGAGTAGCTACCTAAACTCTGTAAGGGAGATAGAGTATCTCGTCAATAGTTTTACATCCTCATTGAAGACAACTTTGGATGCTGTAGCTCCTCTGAAAAAGAGAGCTTTAAATCAGAAGTGTCTGACTCCGTGGTATAACTCACAAACTCGTAGCTTAAAGCAGATAACCCGTAAGTTGGAGAGGAAATGGCGTCTCACTAATTTAGAAGATCTTCACTTAGCCTGGAAAAAGAGTCTGTTGCTCTATAAAAAAGCCCTCCGTAAAGCTAGGACATCTTTCTACTCATCACTAATTGAAGAAAATAAGAACAACCCCAGGTTTCTTTTCAGCACTGTAGCCAGGCTGACAAAGAGTCAGAGCTCTATTGAGCTGAGTATTCCATTAACTTTAACTAGTAATGACTTCATGACTTTCTTTGCTAACAAAATTTTAACTATTAGAGAAAAAATTACTCATAACCATCCCAAAGACGTATCGTTATCTTTGGCTGCTTTCAGTGATGCCGGTATTTGGTTAGACTCTTTCTCTCTGATTGTTCTGTCTGAGTTATTTTCATTAGTTACTTCATCCAAACCATCAACATGTTTATTAGACCCCATTCCTACCAGGCTGCTCAAGGAAGCCCTACCATTATTTAATGCTTCGATCTTAAATATGATCAATCTATCTTTGTTAGTTGGCTATGTACCATAGGCTTTTAAGGTGGCAGTAATTAAACCATTACTTAAAAAGCCATCACTTGACCCAGCTATCTTAGCTAATTATAGGCCAATCTCCAACCTTCCTTTTCTCTCAAAATTCTTGAAAGGATAGTTGTAAAACAGCTAACTGATCATCTGCAGAGGAATGGTCTATTTGAAGAGTTTCAGTCAGGTTTTAGAATTCATCATAGTACAGAAACAGCATTAGTGAAGGTTACAAATGATCTTCTTATGGCCTCGGACAGTGGACTCATCTCTGTGCTTGTTCTGTTAGACCTCAGTGCTGCTTTTGATACTGTTGACCATAAAATTTTATTACAGAGATTAGAGCATGCCATAGGTATTAAAGGCACTGCACTGCGGTGGTTTGAATCATATTTGTCTAATAGATTACAATTTGTTCATGTAAATGGGGAATCTTCTTCACAGAGTAAAGTTAATTATGGAGTTCCACAAGGTTCTGTGCTAGGACCAATTTTATTCACTTTATATATGCTTCCCTTAGGCAGTATTATTAGACGGTATTGCTTAAATTTTCATTGTTACGCAGATGATACCCAGCTTTAGCTATCCATGAAGCCAGAGGACACACACCAATTAGCTAAACTGCAGGATTGTCTTACAGACATAAAGACATGGATGACCTCTAATTTCCTGCTTTTAAACTCAGATAAAACTGAAGTTATTGTACTTGGCCCCACAAATCTTAGAAACATGGTGTCTAACCAGATCCTTACTCTGGATGGCATTACCCTGACCTCTAGTAATACTGTGAGAAATCTTGGAGTCATTTTTGATCAGGATATGTCATTCAAAGCGCATATTAAACAAATATGTAGGACTGCTTTTTTGCATTTACGCAATATCTCTAAAATCAGAAAGGTCTTGTCTCAGAGTGATGCTGAAAAACTAATTCATGCATTTATTTCCTCTAGGCTGGACTATTGTAATTCATTATTATCAGGTTGTCCTAAAAGATCCCTAAAAAGCCTTCAGTTAATTCAAAATGCTGCAGCTAGAGTACTGACGGGGACTAGAAGGAGAGAGCATATCTCACCCATATTGGCCTCTCTTCATTGGCTTCCTGTTAATTCTAGAATAGAATTTAAAATTCTTCTTCTTACTTATAAGGTTTTGAATAATCAGGTCCCATCTTATCTTAGGGACCTCGTAGTACCATATCACCCCAATAGAGCGCTTCGCTCTCAGACTGCAGGCTTACTTGTAGTTCCTAGGGTTTGTAAGAGTAGAATGGGAGGCAGAGCCTTCAGCTTTCAGGCTCCTCTCCTGTGGAACCAGCTCCCAATTCAGATCAGGGAGACAGACACCCTCTCTACTTTTAAGATTAGGCTTAAAACTTTCCTTTTTGCTAAAGCTTATAGTTAGGGCTGGATCAGGTGACCGTGAACCATCCCTTAGTTATGCTGCTATAGACGTAGACTGCTGGGGGGTTCCCATGATGCACTGTTTCTTTCTCTTTTTGCTCTGTATGCACCACTCTGCATTTAATCATTAGTGATTGATCTCTGCTCCCCTCCACAGCATGTCTTTTTCCTGGTTCTCTCCCTCAGCCCCAACCAGTCCCAGCAGAAGACTGCCCCTACCCGGAGCCTGGTTCTGCTGGAGGTTTCTTCCTGTTAAAAGGGAGTTTTTCCTTCCCACTGTAGCCAAGTGTTTGCTCACAGGGGGTCGTTTTGACCGTTGGGGTTTTACATAATTATTGTATGGCCTTGCCTTACAATATAAAGCGCCTTGGGGCAACTGTTTGTTGTGATTTGGCGCTATATAAAAAAATTGATTGATTGATTGATTGATCATCTAATAACTATCTGTGGTGAAACTTTTATCAAAATGTGTACAGTAGTTTTGACGAAAACCTGCAGACAAGACAGACAAATGTATAAATGCTCGTGATTTCATTACGTCCTTGGTGGATGTTACAAAAAAAAAAAAAAACACAAGACTGGGCTGGACTGCCCTTTGGATGAAGACACTACAGGACAAGGATGATGATCACAAGGAAATAAACCCAGTCAAGCAACACCAGTTAGTATCCTAAATGCATGTATGTACTTACCACTTTACGCCACACAAAAGCAATCAGAGAAAGAGGCCTTGTGCGTTGGCAAAGTCAGGAACAGGGTATTATTTTCACTGGTGTGTGTGTGTGTTAAATCAAAAACAGCTGAATGGATGTACTTCAACGTTTGTGAGTGTATTACTTGGATCCACATCTAGAGGTGATTTGATTTTGGAATAATTTGGTCAAACGTCAAGGTCAAGGAAAACATGGCCCAAAAACACCTTTTTTTTATATATACGTATAAACAACCAAGAGGCCTAGAGGGATCATGTAAAGCATATATTCATCAGAAAAATACTGATTTGCTGATATGACTTCAAAATGAAGTCATACATAGTCAAAAATCACCATTGTAGACATACAATAAGTACATCTGATGCATAGCCTGTGCGTTGCGCACACCACAATATAAACATACAACTAGCCATATGATCATTTTCATTTTGATTAGTTTCCAAAAATGTGAAAGAAACAGCAGCAAATTAAATCCTACGAATCCAGATCAGGAGCACTTCTTTTGGTCTGTGTGAATCAGGTTTATTCCCACTGAAATATTTTTATTTAATCCACATTACCCCTCTTTCTTTTCATTTTCACTGGAGACTTGAGTGGTTGAATAGGCCCAGGCCATGCTCTGGATAATTATTCTTTCCCAATCACTGCGCGACGGTCTAATTGCGTTCCTTGCTGCTAATTTATACACGCCCTTGTTTTCTTCAAGGAACACATTTCAAAAACACATCAAACGATTTCTGATATGTAAAGAATACAGCAAAGCAACACAAACTGTGGCTGCTTAAAAATAAATTCATGATTATTTTCATATGATAATTCAGAGTAAATGAGGAAATCAAAAGAGAAGTCATATAATGATATATGGGCAAGAATATGGCCCTGATTGTATTTTTGTTTTCTTGTTCTGAATACATTACCATAATTTTCCCTGTTTTTATTTGCCTTAAGCTGGAGTTATGTAGGACAGCTTGCTGACCATCACTCACAAGCTGTTGGCATTTCTGCACGCGCCTCAGTCACTGGTGTTATATTTTAATGTAAATGATGCACCCATTAAATGCACGCACATAAACACATGCACATGCACTTAAATGCACAGATGTGCAGTTATGCAGCAGGACCACATCCAATAACACACATTTTAACACCAATGCATGTGGGGACATTGAGATTTACTTTATGCATGAGGGCAGATAAGAAAAAAACAACACAAATCCACCGCGGACACCAGCTATAACTGAACATGACTCCCTCAGCACCATCCATAGGGCCAGGATCATGGCAGCTAATTGAAACATACATTTTCTAAAAGCACTGGTGAACTCTGGAGATGCAGTTTTGTCAGGCGCCTGTAGCCCGTTGCAGGTTCAGCAATGATAAAGTGGCATGGGGCTCTTTTACTGCAAACACTGGAGATGAGAACTAAAATGAGAGGCAAAGTGGGAGCTCGAATGCAGAATGACAAGATGCACTTAGTGCTTCTTTGTGTTTATACATGAGTGTGCATCTTCAGGCTGGTGCATTGACAGGTGTGGCAGCATCTCCACTGACTGTATTTTAATACGCAGTGAGTGGAATTTGTCACTGGAGCTCTCTCATTGCTGTCTGTTATTGTTGGTGTCAAAGAATGGCAGTGTGAAGACTTTAGTTTAATTGCTTCGCTGGAGATATTATGCATTTCTGTGTCTTAGTGGTTGTTGTGTTGGAACAGCAAGAAGCTTATCTTTGTGCCACTGTGGATTGTGTTCCCTGCAATACTGAACCACAGCAGCAGAGTATCCAGACCTTTTCACAAATTTAAAAGTCTACTTAAAAGTCTTTGTTATTGTACAGGATTACAGGGACAAACCTTCTTAAGCTTGCTAAACGTAGCTAGAAATTCAAAATAGAGTCATTTCTTCGCAACAATAACTCCCGCCCAGCCTGGGATGGGGTAAAGTCAATAATGGGAAAAGAGTCCAGGAGAGTCCTAGTCTCCCTTGGAAACAAGTCTGACCACAACCTGCCCAATGAATTCAACAGTTTTTATAATCATTTTAACAGTCATGACTTTAGTAAAGAACAGTCCCCCTTCAAGGTTGCGGCACCTGGGCAGAACTCCATCCATCTCAGCAAGGGTCTGGTCCAGAGGCTTTTCAGGGCCACAAAGGAGAGGAAAAGTTCAGGCCCCGATGACATTGGTGGTGACATCCTTCTGAACTGTGTGGATCAGCTGTCAGATATCTTTTGTTTTATTTTCAGATGTTCTCTCTATCTCCACAAAGTCCCCAGTTTATGGAAAGACTCCACAGTTGTTCCTGTGCCAAAAGTCATTGCCCTGAAGCAGTTTAATGATTATAGGCCTGTCGCACTCACCTACTTAGTGATGAAGACATTTTAAAAAAATTATGAAAAATGCGCTTTTAAATTCTGTCAAAGATGAGTTGGATGTTCTCCAGTTTGCATATAGGTCAGGTAGGGGGACTTACACATCTAGAGGGAGCTAAAACTTTTCTTCGTCTTATATTTATTGATTTTTCTTCTGCTTTTAATTGTATTCAGCCACACATTTTAGCAGAGATGCCTGGATAAATGAGGAGGGTTGTGTGAGGAAGGCCATCCGGCGCAAAACAAGCCAACCCAACTATGCAGACGAAGAATCAAATTTCCATACCGGATCGGTCGAGGCCCAAGTTAACAACGTTCACCACTGGCTAATGGATTTTTTAACTGACAGTGTTGGATCTTTTGCTCTAATTTCCTCCACAGCTCTGTGGTGTACCACAGAGCTGTGTCCTTTTACCTCTTTTATTTGTTTTATATAATAACATCTGCTAAAGTCAATACCAAGGACAATTAATTGTTAAATTTGCTGATGATTCTGTTGTTGTGTCTTTTTTAAATTTAGATGACCAAGACCATGGCCCTGCGGTGTCAGATTGTTCCTTGCATGCCTTGCACCCAGAGCTCAAACTGCTTCCGTCTGGTCATAGATTTGTGTCCAAGAGATCTAAGAATAATAGGTACAAGAACTCTTTTATACCCACTGTTATGTTATTTAAACACTATCACATGAATGTTCTTTAACTAGTTTTTTTCTTATTGTTTTATGTTGTATTATTATGTCCACTGTCTGTTGAGTCTTCATGTTATATTTAAGATCAAGTTATGTTTAAGTCCATTTAATGTATTTATTTATTTATTTTTTAATGTATTCTTTTTGCTGGTTGCACAACAAATTGCCCCATCAGGAAAATAAAGACACCTTGATACATTCATTGGAGTTCAAGTGCCCAATAGCATTTATTGTTTTCAGCCACATGGTGTGGTTTTATTTGTCATAATACATAAGTATTCACACACTTTGCTCAATCCTTTGTTGATGCACCTTTGGTAGCAATTACAGGCTCACGTCTTCTTGAATATGATGCCACAAGCTTGGTGCACCTATCATTGGGCAGTTTTGCCCATTCCTCTTTGTAGCACCTCACAAGCTTCATTGGGTTGGATGAGGCGTGTCGGTGCACAGCCATTTTCAGATCACTCCAGAGATGTCCAATCAAATATCCCCACAGCATGATGCTGCCACCACCAGGCTTCACTGTAGGGATGGTGCCTGGTTTCCTCCAAACATGATGCCTGGCGTTCATGCCAAAAGAGTTCAATTTTTGTCTCATTAGACCAGACAATTTTGTTTCTCATGGTCTGTGAGTCTTCCAGGTGCCTTTTGGCAAACTCCGGGGGGGGAGGCTGTCATGTGCATTTTACTCCTCCTGGCATCCATCTGCTGGAGATGATGGTGTGGCGTCCAGTTTGTTTTTTGCTTTTTTTTTTTTTTTTTTTTTTTTTACATCTTTTCAATTCAATTTAAATGTATTTTATTTATATAGCACCAAATCACAACAAAGCTGCCACAAGTAAGGTCAAACCTTAACAAACCTTAAACCAAGCACACAGGTGACAATGAAAGGAAAAAACTCCCTCTAATGATTTGAGGAAGAAACCTCAAGCAGACCAGACTCAAAGGGGTGACCCTCTGCTTGGGCCATGCTGCTGACACAGTTGACAATACAAATATCCAGGAAATTTTTGTCTTTTGTTTGTACCTGAGCATGCAGGTCTGGCAGACGCACTGTTTTGTCTTCCCAGTGAGGCTGGAGTTGTTCCAGACTCTGTGACTTAGTCTTGCGGTAATTGCTGCTGCCTTGACCTCTGCATCAATGGAAAGTGAGTTAGAGATCGTTGACCCAAGGTGTGTGAAGTGCTCCAAGACTTCCAGGCTGTACCCATCAATGTCAATGTTAAGAGGAGCAACTGTGTCCTGTGCCATGATGTTTGTCTTCTTCAGACTGATGGTCAGTACGAACTCCTTGCAGACGTGAGAGAGGTGACTAACAAGCTGCTGCAGACCATCTTCAGAGTGTAATGTCAAGGCTGCAGCATTGGCAAAGAGCATCTCACTGATGAGTACCTCCACAACTTTGGTCTTGGCGTGAAATCGTGCAATGTTAAAGAGTTTACCGTCAGCCCGACCAAGTTGAAAGCCTTGGTCAGGTCAATGAAGACGATGTGTAGTGGCATTTGCAGTTCTTGGCACTTCTCCTGCAGCTGGTGTATTGAAAAGATCATGTCCACAGTAGACCCAGCTCAAAAGCCACACTGGGACTCTGGGTAAACATGCAAGGCCAATGTCTGTAGACGCTCTAAGGAAACACGAGCAAGGACCTTCCCAACAGTGCTGAGAAGAGAGATGCCTCAGTAATTATTGCAGTCACTTCTGTCTCCTTTGTTCTTATACAAGGTGATGGTGATAATGCTCGCATCTCACATGTCCAAGAAGGTTTCCCACTCTTTAAGACTTCTAATAGGATGCTGTCACTCCCTGGGGCCTTCCCACTAGCAAGGCAGTCAATTGCTTTTCCAACCTTTTTCATGGTTGGTGGTATGTCAAGCTCTTCCATGACCGACAGATCTGGGATGTCCTCAAGGACTGTACCTGTGACAATTGCTCTGGGTTGCATGCAGCTCCAGATAGTACTCAACCCAGCACCGCACCAGTACTGTGTTTTCTCTGAGCTGCCAACACAGCAGGTGTTGATGTCTGGGTGACCCTTCTTGGAGTGGTGCAGCTTCCTTGGAGCTACATGCACCTTACTGGCCATGAGGGAGTGATCCATATTACAGTCTGCACTATGGTAGCTGTGTGTGAGGATAATGCTGGAAAGGTCTGCATGCATGGTGATGACTAGATCCAACTGGTGCCAGTGGCGGACCGGGATTGTCTCCAAGACACCTGCTAGATATCCTTGGATTTGATGGAGGTGTTGGTCATACATAGGCCATGATAGCAGCACAGCTCCATCAGTCATTGGCCATGGTCCTTGATATTGTCCCTTCCGAAGGCACCTAGGCAGGTGGGCCAGGCCTTGTGATCAGCACCCATTCTGGTGTTGAAGTCCCCGAGTAGGTAGAGGCCTTCTGTGCTGGGAATCCCAGATATCACTTCATCTAGGGACTCGTAGAACTGGTCTTTTTCCTCTGGGTTGGAGTACAGGGTTGGAGTATATGCAATAATGATGGTAGGCCTGAAGATGTTGAAAGCTGGAGGGCAAGGATTCTCTCGCTGCCAGCTGATGGTGGCAGAATGCACGTGACCAGGGTGTTCTTCATAGCAAAACTGATACTGTGCTGATGGGATTCATCCAAGGACTTCCCTTGCCAAAAGAATGTGAAAGTTGCTTCCTTGATGGTACCGCTGTCTGCCAGCTGAGTTTCCTGGAGGCAGGCAATGTCAACATTTATTTGTGAGAGTTCCCTGTCAATGACAGCAGTTTTGCAGGCATTGTCAATTTGCTGCAGATTAGCAGAGATGCCAGGGCACATGGTCCTGATGTTCCTGCTTGCAAAACAAAGAGCTGGAGTCTTCTTTCTTCTTTTGTTCTTCTTGTCTGGTGCAGAATTTATGGCCTGCCTTTCAAGGTTTTTTCTAAGCTTCACACACCCAGTGGAGCAAGCCATGGTGAGACAGCACCTTACTGGCTGGGGGCTGCACAGCTTGAGGTGGGTGGTAGCTGTCTAATGAGATGTGATGAACTCTCCCACCATCAGACGTGACCCCTGGCACTCATTTCATTCGCCAAATAGATGAGCTTATAACGATACACACCCAGGGCACGGGATCTTTCAGCTGCTGCCCTCAGGCAGACGGTTTGGGATGCTGAGGGCAAGGACAAACAGACTGAGGGACAGTTTCTATAACAGGGCCATCGCCCTGTTAAACAGAAATATGTGACATTGACATTATGTCACTCAATTACGGGCCAGGTGCAATTACAACCACACGTGCAATACATTTTTTTAGAGTGCATTATTATAATTTTTGTAGTATTAATATACAGGGGTTTTTTTGTTTGTTAATGTGTGTTGTGTGTTATATGTATGTATGTTGCACTGAGGAGAGGGCTGTGCTCCAATTTCGTTGTGCTGGTGTACACTGCATAATGTGCAATGACAATAAAGACTTTAAACTTAAACTGCCGCCTCTCATGTTGTGCCATCATCTTGCAATGACACTGGAGTGTTCTCTCCAGTGGAGCTACAAAGCCTAGGCAGGTTAATATGGAAGATCCACTGTTGTCCATGCAGCAAGTCCCCCCTCTCCACACTGTCACTGTCGTCCAAAGGGAAGGCAGAAGCAAATGCAGTCTGGCAATGGCAGCATTGCAGGAGTTGTTGAGAAAGTGCTGAAGTTCAGCAACAGACCACCTTAGGGTCTCCAACTCCAGATTGTTCCTCAAGGTTTCCTCCTAAAAGCCTTGTCCAATGTGGATAAGCCACAAGGCAACGGAGGTTTGAGATCAGAGTTTTCTTCTCCTAGTGAACTGCCTTCCTAGGCTGATGAGTTCCATCTACCTAAAGCAACTGGTTTTGAAGCACCAGAGACTCGCCTTTGCCCCTTCTCCTGTCAGTAGAAGCAGTTCCATCGGGCTTAGAAGCTAAGCCACACGAGCAGGCCAGGAGCTGGACTTGGTTGCCAGAGGCTATTTGAGATGCACCCCATATGGGAGCACTTTTGAGGTAGTGGGAGCTTGTCCACACTACCACCCCCTGTAACAACCTTGGAACCTGTACCTTTTACCTTTTACTGTAACTAGGTTTAAGGATATGATTCCTTCTTTATGTTCTCTAATGCCATATAACAACACAGTGCAGAGTAGCTACCTAAACTCTGTAAGGGAGATAGAGTATCTCGTCAATAGTTTTACATCCTCATTGAAGACAGCTTTGGATGCTGTAGCTCCTCTGAAAAAGAGAGCTTTAAATCAGAAGTGTCTGACTCCATGGTATAACTCTCAAACTCGTAGCTTAAAGCAGATAACCCGTAAGTTGGAGAGGAAATGGCGTCTCACTAATTTAGAAGATCTTCACTTAGCCTGGAAAAAGAGTCTGTTGCTCTATAAAAAAGCCCTCCGTAAAGCTAGGACATCTTTCTACTCATCACTAATTGAAGAAAATAAGAACAACCCCAGGTTTCTTTTCAGCACTGTAGCCAGGCTGACAAAGAGTCAGAGCTCTATTGAGCTGAGTATTTCATTAACTTTAACTAGTAATGAGTTCATGACTTTCTTTGCTAACAAAATTTTAACTATTAGAGAAAAAATTACTCATAACCATCCCAAAGACGTATCGTTATCTTTGGCTGCTTTCAGTGATGCCGGTATTTGGTTAGACTCTTTCTCTCCGATTGTTCTGTCTGAGTTATTTTCATTAGTTACTTCATCCAAACCATCAACATGTTTATTAGACCCCATTCCTACCAGGCTGCTCAAGGAAGCCCTACCATTATTTAATGCTTCGATCTTAAATATGATCAATCTATCTTTGTTAGTTGGCTATGTACCACAGGCTTTTAAGGTGGCAGTAATTAAACCATTACTTAAAAAGCCATCACTTGACCCAGCTATCTTAGCTAATTATAGGCCAATCTCCAACCTTCCTTTTCTCTCAAAAATTCTTGAAAGGGTAGTTGTAAAACAGCTAACTGATCATCTGCAGAGGAATGGTCTATTTGAAGAGTTTCAGTCAGGTTTTAGAATTCATCATAGTACAGAAACAGCATTAGTGAAGGTTACAAATGATCTTCTTATGGCCTCGGACAGTGGACTCATCTCTGTGCTTGTTCTGTTAGACCTCAGTGCTGCTTTTGATACTGTTGACCATAAAATTTTATTACAGAGATTAGAGCATGCCATAGGTATTAAAGGCACTGCGCTGCGGTGGTTTGAATCATATTTGTCTAATAGATTACAATTTGTTCATGTAAATGGGGAATCTTCTTCACAGACTAAAGTTAATTATGGAGTTCCACAAGGTTCTGTGCTAGGACCAATTTTATTCACTTTATATATGCTTCCCTTAGGCAGTATTATTAGACGGTATTGCTTAAATTTTCATTGTTACGCAGATGATACCCAGCTTTATCTATCCATGAAGCCAGACGACACACACCAATTAGCTAAACTGCAGGATTGTCTTACAGACATAAAGACATGGATGACCTCTAATTTCCTGCTTTTAAACTCAGATAAAACTGAAGTTATTGTACTTGGCCCCACAAATCTTAGAAACATGGTGTCTAACCAGATCCTTACTGTGGATGGCATTACCCTGACCTCTAGTAATACTGTGAGAAATCTTGGAGTCATTTTTGATCAGGATATGTCATTCAAAGCGCATATTAAACAAATATGTAGGACTGCTTTTTTGCATTTACGCAATATCTCTAAAATCAGAAAGGTCTTGTCTCAGAGTGATGCTGAAAAACTAATTCATGCATTTATTTCCTCTAGGCTGGACTATTGTAATTCATTATTATCAGGTTGTCCTAAAAGTTCCCTAAAAAGCCTTCAGTTAATTCAAAATGCTGCAGCTAGAGTACTGACGGGGACTAGAAGGAGAGAGCATATCTCACCCATATTGGCCTCTCTTCATTGGCTTCCTGTTAATTCTAGAATAGAATTTAAAATTCTTCTTCTTACTTATAAGGTTTTGAATAATCAGGTCCCATCTTATCTTAGGGACCTCGTAGTACCATATCACCCCAATAGAGCGCTTCGCTCTCAGACTGCAGGCTTACTTGTAGTTCCTAGGGTTTGTAAGAGTAGAATGGGAGGCAGAGCCTTCAGCTTTCAGGCTCCTCTCCTGTGGAACCAGCTCCCAATTCAGATCAGGGAGACAGACACCCTCTCTACTTTTAAGATTAGGCTTAAAACTTTCCTTTTTGCTAAAGCTTATAGTTAGGGCTGGATCAGGTGACCCTGAACCATCCCTTAGTTATGCTGCTATAGACGTAGACTGCTGGGGGGTTCCCATGATGCACTGTTTCTTTCTCTTTTTGCTCTGTATGCACCACTCTGCATTTAATCATTAGTGATCGATCTCTGCTCCCCTCCACAGCATGTCTTTTTCCTGGTTCTCTCCCTCAGCCCCAACCAGTCCCAGCAGAAGACTGCCCCTCCCTGAGCCTGGTTCTGCTGGAGGTTTCTTCCTGTTAAAAGGGAGTTTTTCCTTCCCACTGTAGCCAAGTGCTTGCTCACAGGGGGTCGTTTTGACCGTTGGGGTTTTACATAATTATTGTATGGCCTTGCCTTACAATATAAAGCGCCTTGGGGCAACTGTTTGTTGTGATTTGGCGCTATATAAAAAAAATTGATTGATTGAATTGACTAAGGAGTGGCTTACCTCTGGCCATTCTACCATACAGGCCTGATTGGTGGATTGCTACAGAGATGGTTGTCCTTCTGGAAGGTTGTCATTTCGTCACAGAGGAATGCTAGATTTCTGACAGAGTGACCATTGTGTTCTTGGTCACTTCCCTGATGAAGGCCCTTCTCCTTGATCACTCAGTTTAGATGGGCAGCCAGCTCTAGGAAGAGTCTTGATGGAACACAACTTCTTCGATTTAGGGATAATGGTGGCCACTGTGCTCATTTGGACCTTCAAAGCATGAGAAATCTGTATACTCTTCCCCAGATTTGTGCCTCCAGACAATCCTGTCTCAGAGGTCTGCAGGCAATTCCTTTGACCTCATGTTTGGTTTGCGCCCTGCCATGCACTGTCAACTGTGGGGTTGTATATGTAGACAGGTGTGTGCCTTTCCAAATCATGTCCAGTCAAGTGAATTTACCCCAGGTGGACTCTAATTGCTTGCTTGCCTCTACTGGTGGTTGGCTCTCACTGCGGTATTGTATCACTTCCTGTTCCGGAGCACAGCGGTGTTTTTCTGTATCTGTTAGCTGTTTAATCTGCGCAGTTAGATTGATCTAGTTATCTAGATTACGATTTGTTTCCCAGTGTAATCTTTACGTGCCTTAACTAAAGCACCCCTTCTGCTGAATCACCTCTAAATTATTTACACATTATTCACTTTGCGTGTTTTTAGGAATCCGCTAGCTTAGCGTAGCTACTAGCTCTTAGCCCATTTAGCATGGCGGCTTCTCCTGTCTCTCCCGCACTTTTCTGCTCTGGGTATGAAATGTTTAGTTATTCCTCGGCCTCCTTTAGCAGTAACGGTACTTGTAATAAGTGTAGCTTATTCGTAGCTTTGGAGGCCAGGCTGGGTGAATTGGAGACTCGGCTCCGCACCGTGGAAAATTCTACAGCTAGCCAGGCCCCTGTAGTCGGTGCGGACCAAGGTAGCTTAGCCGCCGTTAGTTACCCCCTGGCAGATCCCGAGCAGCCGGGAAAGCAGGCTGACTGGGTGACTGTGAGGAGGAAGCGTAGCCCTAAACAGAAGCCCCGTGTACACCGCCAACCCGTTCACATCTCTAACCGTTTTTCCCCACTCGACGACACACCCGCCGAGGATCAAACTCTGGTTATTGGCGACTCTGTTTTGCGAAATGTGAAGTTAGCGACACCAGCAACCATAGTCAATTGTCTTCCGGGGGCCAGAGCAGGCGACATTGAAGGAAATTTGAAACTGCTGGCTAAGGCTAAGCGTAAATTTGGTAAGATTGTAATTCACGTCGGCAGTAATGACACCCGGTTACACCAATCGGAGGTCACTAAAATGAACATTAAATCGGTGTGTAACTTTGCAAAAACAATGTCAGACTCTGTAGTTTTCTCTGGGCCCCTCCCCAATCAGACCGTGAGTGACATGTTTAGCCGCATGTTCTCCTTGAATTGCTGGCTGTCTGAGTGGTGTCCAAAAAATGAGGTGGGCTTCATAGATAATTGGCAAAGCTTCTGGGGAAAACCTGGTCTTGTTAGGAGAGACGGCACCCTTCCCACTTTGGATGGAGCAGCTCTCATTTCTAGAAATCTGGCCAATTTTCTTAAATCCTCCAAACTGTGACTATCCAAGGTTGGGACCAGGAAGCAGAGTTGTAGTCTTACACACCTCTCTGCAGCTTCTCTCCCCCTGCCATCCCCTCAATACCCCATCCCCGTAGAGACGGTGCCTGCTCCCAGACTACCAATAACCAGCAAAAATCTATTTAAGCATAAAAATTCAAAAAGAAAAAATAATATAGCACCTTCAACTGCACCACAGACTAAAACAGTTAAATGTGGTCTATTAAACATTAGGTCTCTCTCTTCTAAGTCCCTGTTGGTAAATGATATAATAATTGATCAACATATTGATTTATTCTGCCTTACAGAACCCTGGTTACAGCAGGATGAATATGTTAGTTTAAATGAGTCAACACCCTCGAGTCACACTAACTGTCAGAATGCTCGTAGCACGGGCCGAGGCGGAGGATTAGCAGCAATCTTCCATTCCAGCTTATTAATTAATCAAAAACTCAGACAGAGCTTTAATTCATTTGAAAGCTTGACTCTTAGTCTTGTCCATCCAAATTGGAAGTCCCAAAAACCAGTTTTATTTGTTATTATCTATCGTCCACCTAGTCGTTACTGTGAGTTTCTCTGTGAATTTTCAGACCTTTTGTCTGACTTAGTGCTTAGCTCAGATAAGATAATTATAGTGGGCGATTTTAACATCCACACAGATGCTGAGAATGACAGCCTCAACACTGCATTTAATCTATTATTAGACTCTATTGGCTTTGCTCAAAAAGTAAATGAGTCCACCCACCACTTTAATCATATCTTAGATCTTGTTCTGACTTATGGTATGGGTTCCCATGATGCACTGTTTCTTTCTCTTTTTGCTCTGTATGCACCACTCTGCATTTAATCATTAGTGATCGATCTCTGCTCCCCTCCACAGCATGTCTTTTTCCTGGTTCTCTCCCTCAGCCCCAACCAGTCCCAGCAGAAGACTGCCCCTCCCTGAGCCTGGTTCTGCTGGAGGTTTCTTCCTGTTAAAAGGGAGTTTTTCCTTCCCACTGTAGCCAAGTGCTTGCTCACAGGGGGTCGTTTTGACCGTTGGGGTTTTACATAATTATTGTATGGCCTTGCCTTACAATATAAAGCGCCTTGGGGCAACTGTTTGTTGTGATTTGGTGCTATATAAAAAAAATTGATTGATTGAAAATTGATTGATTGATTGATTAATTAAGATGTGGAGACATCTCAAGGATGATCATTTTGATGGCCACATCTTAGTCCATGGGCCAAGCAGGTTTTCGGTACCACTTAAAGTGACTAAATGACACTTAGAATCCAGCCTCAGTCCACAATGGCCTACACAAAAATGTATGATAGCCATCCCAGGGTGGTAGCTGTAGCCAGGTAGGTGTCCAGGGGACCACTGTACAAACTGAAATTGACCTTTGTCATCATTTTTGCTGTTTTTACTCCATAACTCCAGACCATCCCATCATAGATCATCCAAACTATACTTTTTTGGAATTGTTATGATCAGACAAACAATGTGATATAGTTTTCAATGTGACTAGAGCATTTGTAAAATTTTGATCACTGTGTAATTCTTCATTGACCCCTACCTGGCTACAACTACCACCCTGGGATGGCTATCATACATTTTTGTGTAGGCCATGGTACACTGAGGCTGGATTCTAAGTGTTGTTTAGTCACCTTAAGTAGTACTGACTAGGTCAAAATTGATGACTGGTTCATGGACTATCTAGCCCATGTATCTGAAACACAAAAAGAGTTGGTGGTCTAGTGGTAAAGCGTTGGGCTTCAAACCAGAGGATCCTCGCTTCAAACCCCATCCTAACCAGGGTGATGCAGATGGAAATGCGCTATGTAAATGCAGTCCATTTATTAGTGGAGACAGGATGAACCTCAGCTCAATTTTGATCTTCATGGCAAAGGCTGTGAATACTTATATACACGTGATTTCTTAGTTTTTTATTTTTTAATAAATTTGCAAAAATCTTAAAAAATAATTCACATTGTTGTTATGGGGTACTGTGTGTAGAATTTTGAGGGAAAAAAAAATTCATCAATGTTAGTGTAAGGCTGCAACATAATAAAATGTGGAAAAGTGAAGCTCTGTGAATACTTTCCAGATGCACTGTACACTGCCTCTTCTCATTTCCTGAGTTTAGCATGTTGTTTCCTGATCTGTCACCTTGCTATGATGACAGGTTGTGTATTGATCCTCTGCTTATTTAACTGGATTATTTCTTTGCCGTTTCCCCCACAGACACTGTTGCACAGTGTTCAGTGTGCTGAAGACATTTCCATGTTTTCTGTGACTCCACACGATTTGCTTTCAGTAGATTTTTGAGATTTGTGACTCTTTAAAACATGTACAAGCTAAAATTGCATGAATATAAAGCACATAATAAAAGAGGCATGTCTTTAATTTAAAAAAAAGAAAGCAACATATGTTTTCGACTAGCAGCTTGTGCAGAGTGTACTCTACCTCTCACCAGTTGACCACTGGGATAGACTTAAGCCCCCGAGACCTGGGATTAACATCTAGAGACTGGATGGGTATGTTTGCGGTAACACCAGCTAATTCCATTGATTTATTTATTTAATTTTTTTTGTGCATGCACCTTTCTTCATCTTTCTGACATCTATGAGGGTTGATTTATGTATTTATTACATTTTTTTTTTGGTGGGGGGCAGGAGGTGTTAGGGAGAGTTTTTTTTTCCCATCATGTTTCAGGTGATTATATTAAATTGCACATCCATGATGACGTTTGCTCCCTTACATATTTTCTATTCGCTGTCCCTCTAACTTTATAATCTCTGAACTGTAGACTGGCTTTTATGTCTCTTCCAGCCTTCTGCCTATTGCTGTTTTCAGCCAGAAGCCTCATATCCCACCTAAATAATGAAACACATAATTATCATATCATAATTGCAGTAAAGATGGCTTTGACAGAAATCATTTCCCGTATCTAATACAGCGCTAATCGAATCTGTTCCCCCACTCACCAACACGACCTCTGGTGATTGAGTTTCGGACATTTGTTTGTGTGTGTGCATGTGCATGTGTGAGCACATGCACACGGGTGTGTATTTGGTTGATTGTCTATTTGACAATAATGTGTGAGGTATATTTTTAATGTTTTAGCTGAACGTGTCCGTTCAAGTGTGTGGCTGTTTTCATTGCATTGCAAACACATACACAAACACATGCACACACACAGTCATTCAAGTATTCAGTCAAACATGTGTTTGCACCTGGATTTTTGATTGATTGACAGCTGGTTGGAAGTCAAGACAGTCACATAACCCAGCAGATAGTTGGGAAGACAACTGACTGAGTGACGTGACAGTGCAAGTGTGTCTGCAGCGTCTGTAGCAGAGGAATTTCCTTTTTTATCCTGTTGCAGTCAAATATACACTTAGTACATATTACAGCAAGAAAATCCATGTAGTAACAGTATTATTACATGAACAGATACTTATAAGAGGAGCCTTAAAGGCAGGATTGAGATAGGCCTGAGGATAGCTCTCTAACAATGACTGATTACATTACTAACAAGGCTCACTGCTGGAAGGGATTCACATAATGTGATTGGTGCGGATCCCTATTTATCTTGACCAATAGACAACTGACCTGACTGTGCACCCCCCCACTCCCCACCCGTCCCTGGGTCAACCAGAGTTCACCAGACTGAGAACAAAACATCAGAATAGTCACACGAGAGATGCCATAGGAGGAAACACCGAATTTGCACAAAATCACAAATTGCACAAGTATATTAGTGTGAGTGCATAAAACCTATGTAGAAACACATCAGAATGACATTAATTTATGCAGCTCTGCATGCGCAAGCTAGCACCTGTAGATGTTCAGATGTACCATTTTGCCTTGTAAAACAAATTTCCTGTGGTCAAAGACACGGCAGAGAGAATTCACCCAAGAATAGTGGCGTATGCATTCAGAAAATCCACGCTGTGCACATTCCATCAACGCAACCATTTATATTCACATTTGTAAGAGCTGAATTGGTGCATTTTTTTTTTTTTCCTGGTTGCTGCTTTGTATATTTCACAGACACTGATGGAAAGTTAGAAAGCGAGTGAGGGTAAAAGCAGATAAAGCAAACTGTGAAGAAACAGAAACAGACTAACAGAGAAGTAGGGAGGCCAACCATGATGAGTAATGAGTGCTGCTGCTCCCAGAACAATTAGGGCCTCCATTTTGCCGTGCGTTCCTACCTGATGTATAGCGCGAGCTGAGGGAGCTGCTGTAATAAGATCATTTGGCTCTCTCATTGGTGAATATTTGTAGAGAATATCTTTCACAGCCCTAAAGAAAGTCTGCGGGGTTAAAGAAACAGTCATGTTCACTGTGACACTCATTAGGTCAAACCTGACATGGAGGAAAACCTGCTGTCTTGCTGGACATTCTTGATGACATTACAAAGCTTCAAGAAGCTTATACTGCTTAACCTAGGGTGATTGGAAACACTGGCATATCTTAGTGTACTTGTATTCATATTTTTATATACAGATAAGCAACGGAACATCACAGAGAGCTCCTGAAACTTTAATTGTTAGCTGGAATATCCATTAGTCCTGTAGCTGATCTTTAACTGACAGCGAATCAGAGAGGCCAGAGAAGGTCACATAGATACGTATCCTCTTTGTACAACCTCTGGCAAAAATTATGGAATCACCGGCCTCAGAGGATGTTCATTCAGTTGTTTAATTTTGTAGAAAAAAAGCAGATCACAGACATGACACAAAACTAAAGTCATTTCAAATGGCAACTTTCTGGCTTTAAGAAACACTATAAGAAATCAAGAAAAAAAGATTGTGGCAGTCAGTAACGGTTACTTTTTTAGACCAAGCAGAGGAAAAAAATATGGAATCACTCAATTCTGAGGAAAAAATTATGGAATCACCCTGTAAATTGTCATCCCTCAAATTAACACCTGCATCAAATCAGATCTGCTCATTGACATTGACCCTATGTGTCTTTTTGCAAGGAATGTTTTTGCAGTTTTTGCTCTATGGCAAGATGCATTATCATCTTGAAAAATGATTTCATCATCCCCAAACATCCTTTCAATTGTCCAAAATATCAACATAAACTTGTGCATTTATTGATGATGTAATGACAGCCATCTCCCCAGTGCCTTTACCTGACATGCAACCCCATATCATCAATGACTGTGGAAATTTACATGTTCTCTTCAGCCAGTCATCTTTATAAATCTCATTGGAAAGGCACCAAACAAAAGTTCCAGCATCATCACCTTGCCCAATGCAGATTCGAGATTCATCACTGAATATGACTTTCATCCAGTCATCCACAGTTGCTTTTCCTTAGCCCATTGTAACCTTGTTTTTTTCTGTTTAGGTGTTAATGATGCCTTTCGTTTAGCTTTTCTGTACGTAAATCCCATTTCCTTTAGGTGGTTTCTTACAGTTCGGTCACAGACGTTGACTCCAGTTTCCTCCCATTCGTTCCTCATTTGTTTTGTTTTACATTTTTCGATTTTTGAGACATATTGCTTTAAGTTTTCTGTCTTGACGCTTTGATGTCTTCCTTGGTCTACCAGTATGTTTGCCTTTAACAACCTTCCCATGTTGTTTGTATTTGGTCCAGAGTTTAGACACAGCTGACTGTGAACAACCAACATCTTTTGCAACATTGCATGATGATTTACTCTCTTTTAAGAGTTTGATAATCCTCTCGTGTTGGAGCCATGATTCATGTCTGTCCACTTGGTGCAACAGCTCTCCAAGGTGTGTTCACTCCTTTTTAGATGCAGACTAATGAGCAGATCTGATATGATGCAGGTGTTAGTTTTGGGGATGAAAATTTACAGGGTGATTCCATAATTTTTTCCTCAGAATTGAGTGATTCCATATTTTTTTCCTCTGCTTGGTCTAAAAAAGTAACCGTTACTGACTGCCACAATCTTTTTTTCTTGATTTCTTATAGTGTTTCTTAAAGCCAGAAAGTTGCCATTTGAAATGACTTTAGTTTTGTGTCATGTCTGTGATCTGCTTTTTTTCTACAAAATTAAACAACTGAATGAACATCCTCCGAGGCCGGTGATTCCATAATTTTTGCCAGGGGTTGTACATGTGAGAGTCTGCACTCTGGCTGCAACCTCTGTTAATGGGAGATCCTCACGGACACACACCATTAAACCCTGAAAATTCTAAGAGAACAGTCCTCTCAACTTCAAAACACTTTTTTTTAAGTCTTACAGGCAAACCCATTGTGGGAAAACATGTAGAGGGATTTATCTTCAGGATCAGTGCAGCATGAAAAAATTATAATGGAAGCAATAGATATTTTGACATCCGTTTCCAGGACAAGCAGAATTTATTCATTCAAGAATTTATGCATTCAAATCAGAAGACATCCAGAAGTCCAGAAGTACATTATATCATTGAATAAATATGCTGTTTTGGAACATTCCAGATTTCTGCTGTGCAACTCCCAACAAGTGGCACTGCTGCACTGCACAGTGCATATTTGATTAATTTTTAATACATGGTTTTTAAAATCTTTTTCAAGAATTTCTAAAATCATATTTAATATTTTCAGCATTAGAGCCAAATTAAATCTTTCACTCAGTGATCTTGACAAATATATGTCTCACATACAGAAATCTGGGATTGCTCTGAACATTTTGATATGCTACACATGGAAATTATACCATATGCAATTACCTTTCAAAGGGAAATTATTGGTGGTATGGTGAAATTGAAAAACATGCCCATGGACCCCAAAGAGTTAAATGAGTCCAAAGGATAGAGGAGAGCAAAGATTATGTGAATGTTTGTTTGTGGATTAGATATCTCAAAAATTAACAATTGGATTTGGATGAAAATTTGTGTCAAGATGATCTGTGATAAAAGAAATGACAAACTTTGATGGAAACTAAAATGTTTTGAAAATGCCATGCAGTCATGATTTGGCTGGAAGAGGTGGAAGTCAATACTTTTGCAGAGATCTTGTTCCTAATCTTCACAAAACTGAGGCTACATACAAGAAAAAAAACACACATTTTAATTAAATTTATTACCCTGCATGTCGATGAAATGGTCAGAAGGGTATTGTTTTCACTCATGTGTGTGTCTGTGTGTCTTTGTATGTCTGTGGATTAGATAATGCTACACAACCTGCACGGGTTTCCTTAAAACCTGCTGGGAATATTATTTGGATTGGTGGAATTTGCATGGAGGTGAGCCGATTTTAGAGTAGTTTGGTTAAAGAATAAGGGCCCCTTCACACATAGTGCGAACTTGGTCAATTTGTGCATAAATTGTGCATGAAGCAGGAATCATGTGGAAAACGTGGAAAATCGTAGCTGCTTCCTACACCTGTTGCTACAAATATTTATGCACACCAGTGGCTGAAAGAGAGTGTGCGCTGTGGAAGCCCATTGAACCCTCTCATGGCAAGTGTCGGCCAAATTCCAGGTGACACACATGAACATCTAACATTGCTCATTTGGCACTTAAAATTTGTCTAAGTGCCACACAACTGTGAAGATGCACTTGTGGCGTGTCAGAGTGTCGGCTCTTCCCATAATACGCGTGCATGTGTTTCGTGCCCCCCCCCCCCCGCTCTCCCCAACACAAGTGTAGGTTGTGTGGTGTGGTTCCTGTTCCACAAGTGTGGTTCCTGCCCCCTCCCCTCAGGCAAGGCATTTATCATGTGATCACAGAGTGACATGTTGGTCTTGACAGGACAGGGAGGCATGTCACATCTGACAGGACACGCATGTCGGGCCTTGAGGGCTATGAGCGACACACCAGGACAACCCAGCAGTATGACAGATATGCCAGAAATACACCGTACCAAACGCTGTTTGGTCAGTTATCACAGCGTTTTTTTTTTTTCTTTTTTTAGAAAATATCTTTATCTGCTTGTTGATTTTAGCCATTTCATGCTCCTCTTACAAGACAGTGATTGTAGTGCAGTGGTAAAGTTTCTGTCTGGTAATCAGAGCATGTGGGTTCAAATCCCCTGAGAGGCATTTTTTTTTTTATTTAACCGCGGACTTCGGTATTGTGTCCCCTTTTATGCATTATTTAGATCAACCCAGTGATATTCATTAATTATACAGCTGTTTTTTATTTTATTTTCCTCCACATAAGCAACGTGATGTGGTGCAGCTTGACCATGGAACACAGTGCGGGGAGGTGACTCGAAAGACACCGTCGCATGCATGAACCGTCACACTGGCATCATGCATGCCTGCCTGTCAGCGTAATGTTTTGTGGTGTGCTCATACAAGCTCTACTGCCGTGTCGCCCTGAGTTGTACGTATTTACACTGTGTGAAGGAAAACATGATCTGACCACACTTTTTTATACATGTCAACAACCAAGAAGCCTAGATGGATGATCTCAAGAATATATTAATTCATAAAAATGTTTGTGATTGATTGGTATGAATGATTTCATAAATGAGCCACACACGTCATATGATGAGGTCACACATGGTCAATAACACCATTACAGACAGATGTATATTTACTTGTACATTTATATCATGGCATGTAGAGTGTGTAGGGTATTCATCGCCCTATGATGACTTTCATTTTTAATATGTCACGCACTTAACCTGTGGACTAAAAAGCTGGCAGTGGTCACATCTGGAAAATATATCGGGAAGTTTTTTTTTTTTAAGTGGAGCTCTGTGGTAATAAAATAGTCTTCCCATCACGTAAATGTGATCTGTGTTGTTTTGATTTGTCCTCCTCCTTCTCATTGCCTTCCCATTGTGTAATGCCAAGATTATCCACCTTATTAGCAAAGTCAACCCAATCTGCCTGTTTTTAGTTATTTGTTGTTCAAATAACTGTGAAAATCTTTCAGTGCCATAAATGTCTGCATATATCAAGATAAATGCCCTTTCCAGCAAATTCAACTTTTATGCTCTTGGCTTATGTGGAAACTGCCCCCTGGCATGTTTTACATGCAGGTATGTCTGGACTGACTTCTGTGCACCACGCAATACAACCCTAACCGTGATAACTCCTATTAGTGATTCAGTGACAAATGCTGCCTGATCAGTTGTTGAAATAGGACAGTTCTCATTCCAATCTGGATGCATTTCCAGTACCTCCACACCCAAATTTAGATACTCCAAAACCCATAAGCAAGTTTGAATTCAAAACCTCCAGTACAGACTGCACGCATAAATGTAGAATAACGCCAATAAAAAAAAAATCTGTGTACACACAAAGGCAGAAATTTTAACTATTTTTTTCTGCATTTATATCCATGGTCATCATTTAGAAATCTCAATCCTCGAGAAATTGTACGCTGAAGCACAAGCCTGTTTTCCACTCCCTCCTTTAGCCTTGAATTGAGACTCACTTGTGTCCTGGATGGCAAGGACCCGAGATTTGCAGAATACTCGTCCGCGCCCACCTGTCAAAAATAACCATCTATCTCTCACAGACAGGTGGTACATGGGTGTATCATTGGTCTTCTCTAGTTTTTAGGGAACTTGGCATCATGGCCACATAGCGCCACTTGGCCAATATGTCATATGTCACATTCCAAATGTGTAAAAAAAATAAATGAAACAGGTGAGAAATGTTTCCTAACACATGCTCAGATCAGTCCTGGGACAAGTGAATACAGATGATTAAGTTTTGAAGCAGATTGTTCAAAAGGTCAAGGTCAACAAAAAATATAGTCCTGAGAAATCTCTGCAACCAACCAGATGAGTAAGACTCAATTTCAAATCAATTTCAATTTATTTTATATTTACAGCATCAAATCACAACAATGCTGCCTCAAGCTGCTTCACATGAGTAAGGTCTAACCTTACAAGCACACAGGTGACAGTGGTAAAGAAAAATTCCCTCTGGTGATATTGAGGAAGAAACCTCAAGCAGATCAGAGCAGGGGTGACCCACTGCTTAGAACATTCAAACAGTTACAAGGTTTATACAAAGTTTTACAAAGCTGAAAAACAGAAAACAGGAAATCAAAGCAACATCATAACAAGGTGCAGTTGTTGTGATGACCACACAAGCATTTATGTTACAGGCAGGGGGGTCATCTGGCACCCTGGGGTGCAGGGCCAGTGTTCCTCTATCACGCCATCAGTTGGACTGGCATTGCAGCAAGTTGGAATTATTTTAGAAATATGGTGCTACTGCTTCATACAAAAGTAAGTAATCCCTTCGGCTGCTCCTTTGGTTGCTCTCTGGGTCGCCACAGCAAATCCAAGGTGGATCTGCATGCTGAATTGGCATGTTTTATGCCAGATGCCCTTCCTGAAGTAACTCCACATTACATGGAGAAATGTGGCATGAGGGATTTGAACAGGGAACCTTCCACACTGAATACCAAATGCATTAACCACTTGGCCACCACTCCTTCTCTGCTGCTGCATCATGCAAAATTTACTTAATTGGTGCATTATCTGTTGATAATGCAGCGGAAGCTAACAAGTTAATTAATGAGATTGTACAAGTTACAACATGTGTGTAATGGGATGATGACACAAAACAACATGAATTATTGTCATAATTGTTAAAATCATATACAAGTCAAGTCTGGAAGCATGTGCTGATGACGCATCTCAACATCATGGAACCACCTTGGTGCCTCAGTGCTCATATATTACAGTCACTTCACCTATAAATAGTCATTCTCTAGTCTGGCCACAAAAGGAGAGAACATCTCAGCCTGCCTCTGCCCACATATCTCCTGGCTGTGGGAGGCCACAGCTCTGCCTGGGTGGTTACCAATTAGGAGTCCAAAGCATGAACCAAACCGACCATCATGTGGTCAATTTGGTTCATCTCACTGATCACCTGCCCTACACCTTTATTTTTTTGGTTGGTGAAAGAATATATTTAAAATTTTATTTCTGATTTTCTTTTTCAAAATTGATCCACTGATGGTATTACTAATGTCATCCAATTACCATACAAAAACTGGAACTTTTTCCATGAGGTCTTGAATCATGATGGAAAAACAGAAATGCTGTTCTGTTCACACCATTGCCTGGATCCATCTACGGGATACAAATGAAGGCCAACTTTCTTTGTGCTCAACGTGTGTTTCAAAATACAAAACCTCCCGCAGAACCCAAATCGGCCAAAGAGATGGACACTGATATGTGATTTCTTAAAAAAAAAAAAAAAAAGAAAAAAAAGAATTATAATAATAAAAAGCAAAATTGAATTCCAAAGGGGGAAAAAATGGGTTGCTTTTCTATTTACAAACCAATCAAATGCGTTTGAATACATTTGGAAGCACGGGCACATTTGACTCATGTGACAAGTGAAGGGGCCTTTTTTGGAGGCTATTTTAAGTGTCAGAGCAAATAATTCAAGCGCAACCTAACATCAAGTATCTGATAACATATTTGTATACACATTTTAAGCTGGCCAGACCTGAGCAATCAGTATTTCGCAGCCCGCAAACAGAGACGGCAAGGGGATGTCGGGGAAATGAATGAAGATTTTGGCAGTTTCAATCAAAAAGGAAAAAAGGCAAAATGCAAATAGAAATAGGGGAAGCTCAACTGTATGGAAAAGTAATCAGTTAGATTGTTGACGGATTATGCTGATGGCAGGAAAAGTGGTATTATCAACAAGAGAAAATGCATGCATGTATGGTCACAATGCACGCCGCGTTCCCTATCTGAGTGATTCAACACTAGTTTCATTGTCTGAGTATTTATTCCAGAGTGCAGAGAGTGAGCGAGCGTGTTCACCTTTGTTGTGTACGGCGGTAAAGAGGGGAGGGGAAGGCTTTGCTGCAGTGGGAAAGTGGAAGGCGATAAAGACTCTGTGAGTGGCAAGTGTACATGGATAGCTTCACATCAACTGCCAATATGTTGTGAGGCGGCGGTAACAGGCGAGGGTCTCAGGGGAGGGCTGCAGCAGAGCAGGCCAGCAGCAGACAGAGAGGAAAACAATTTCTGGTGCCAATAACCTCGAGCGGCACAGATGAAAAATGTTTTAATATTTGCAGCTGCTTTATGGCGGTCGGGTGACAGTGATGGAGTCAATGTCAGCTTTTTCCTTTTAAATGTCATGCTCTGTCTCAGGCTGTCAGTCCACCGAATTGATCTCTTCCTCTTGTAAAGTCCCTAAATGCGAGACCGCCCCACCCCTTATTCCCCTCGCCATTTTATGCCTAAACCGCCCCTTTGTGCCTGTGTTTCTCACCCCGTCCTCCTGCCCTCCCCCTATCCTCCAGTTGTCCATAAAGACAGTGCACTCAGCTGTCAGATGAAACTCCCCAAACCCAGCAGCCATCATTTAGATAATCACTTCCTCCTCTTTGCATTTTATTTGGATTTGATTATTTTTCATCTGCAGCAAGATGGAAACTGTAAATTACATTGTGTCCCCTATGCCTTAGCAGAAATCAAACATGCAGCCAGAAACATTATCAAATGCAGAGAAATGCTCCAAGATGATCAAGCTCGTATGATGTGGCACTATTTTTTTTAAAAGCCACATCTCAGTTCTTTATCATCAACGGAAAGTAATCAGAGTCTGCAGACCCTCGCCCTGCAGTTACTCACTTCTTTCCTGTTGGTTCCCACTGTTGGATATGCCGGGGTCAGTATTTAACCAAAAAGGGGATTGTTTCATTTGCAGTAACTATTCCATAGCTTTGGAATAGTTTGCCTAATTTTGCCAGTAGAAACCTCTTTGGCCATGATCAGACTACCAGTAAAACTTAATCTGATTCCATGTTGCAGGTCTGAACAGTTATAATCAGGTGAAATCCATTTTTCACCAATCAGTTTCAACCCTCATTCAGAGGTGGGTTGAAATGTGATTTAAATAAGATTTTTGTAAATTTGTTTTGTCTGAATGCTTAGACTGGATTCTGGGTGCACTTTGCTTCATCTGAAATGTGTCACATTTGAAACATTTTTCACATTACATCAAGCACATGAGTTACATGGTCAGGAGTTGTGTTTGCTTGTGTATCTACTCCCAGCTGTGTTTCAGCTGCTACTCGATCTTTCCTCAACATTGTTCAAGCTTTTCACCCTCTGGGGTCCGAGTGCATTTTTTGGACAGTTCATTCGCCTGGCATTAATGTTTTATTATTGCTGTTAACAGCTCTCCCTGCATCCCACAATCAAGTTTTATGTCTCTTTTTTTTCAGGACAACCTGTGCTTTCAGAATATATATGTTTTAGTTGTGTTTTACAAGTGTAATAAAGGTTTACAATCAAAAATAGGCAAGGAAAAAACAAAACGAAAATAATTTTCCACACACATTTATTCAAAACACATTATAAACTATAATAAACAACTCTTTTGACACTTTTTAAAGGTAATTTGAGGTCTTGTGTGGAAGACTGTACAACAAAAAGGTTCAAACAATAAACACAAATGCACATTTTGAACAATATATACAAAATGATCTATGTGTTTTGTTGTCCATTGATATGGTAAACAGTGCTTTACACAGAGAAAGCAACAGCATTATCAAGTAACATTCACATGCAACCTATGGAGCAATCCTGATAGTTACACACTCTTTGTTTGAGCACGTGAGATTGTCGTCAGAGGCTCTCCGTGTGCGCCTGCTTTCACTGATCACTGTGCGTAATGGTGCAGGGCACACTGAGAATGTACTAATAGCATGTACTCATTTGAGCAGCCAGGGGGCTATTCAAACGGGCCAACTAGTAACATTTCACTCCTGAAAATGATCTTTGGCTTTTCACGTGATGTGAATCTGCCCTACGATTGGATTTTGGAAAACTATGTGACAGTGAACCAATTCCGATTGGACACTCACATTGCGCACGTCATCACACAGCTTCTATGAGGAGTACAAAGATGGCCGATGGCTGGCTCAAAAGTCAGCGGAGTTAACCTTTCAGCAAAAAAAAAAAAAAAGAGTAAGTTTCTATCTCATATCACTCAAAAGTTATTTATAATTTAGTAAAGCTTGGTCTTAGTTGTTGTATATGACGGCGTCAGCCCCAGAGGGTTAATTCCACTCTGTTCAGTTCACCCTTCAACAACCAACTGTTTCCATGTGTTCCACTTTCATTACTATAGCATCTGATGTGGAGAAGACAGCAACTGAGGACTACAACACAGACACACAAACTGGATCTGGTCATGTGCTATATGTAATGTGGATAGTCAGTCAGTGAGAACACATTTGAATCAGATATATAACAAATCCTATTTGAACTTTGTTTGCTTCCTTTAAGTCATTGGTATGGGCCCCTTTGCACATAGTACGAATGGGGTCGAATTGAGTGTGAAGTGTGCATCAAGCAGGAATTGTATGCAATATGTCTAAAATAGCAGCTGCCTCAAACGCCTCCAACCTGTTGCTACAACTATTTGCACACACCAGCAGCTGAAAGACAGAGTGTGCGCTGTGAGAGCCCATCGAACCCTCTTGCTGCAGGTGTCGGCTAAATTCTAGCTGACACACACAAACATCTAACACTGCTCATTGACACTTAGAAACTGTGTGGCCATTTGTGCTATTAGCATGACAACAGTCAGCAGATGATCATTGTAGAGCTTGATGTGACATTTGTCTAGTGCCCCCACGACTGTGGCTTTGCAAACAGACAGTGACACATTGGTGTGTGTGCTGAACTGATGGGGTGTGTCTGCTGACAGGAGCAGCTGTGGAGATCTGTGGTCCTGGACATCCCAACTGGAGAACACATGTTTGGATGGACATGAACTAACAACCATCCACTGTGACACTTGTGTGTCTGCTGTCCTCACGTGGACATACACAAAAACATATATCGCTGTTGCAATGGGCTGCAGCAAGCAAGTGCACACAGAACACATTGACAGGCTACCCCAGGTGAAATGGACCATCAGATCATAACAGGCAGCGGGTGATCTGAATGTCATGTCACCCATGTGAGCTCTGTTCCACATGGAGTGATGTCTGTCCTGTGGCACACGTGGGGACTGGCTGGACACACCCCCGGCAGATGTCATTCATTCATGTCATTTCATGACTGTACGTCTGTGACCATGGGTCATCTACAGAGGAACAGATGGATCATACTTGTATCACTCACTTGATAAGAGGGATTCAAAAAAATGCTGTGTTTTTATAGGGTGTGTGGTTGTATTTTTTTTTTATACGCCCATGTCCTTCTTGATATCAGGCATTTTGCCACACCTTTTACAGGACAGTGATGGTAGCTCAGTGGTAAAATTTCTGACTGGCAACCTTTTGGAAATTGTTGGTTTGAATCCTGTGGGTGGCATGTATTTTTTATTATTTTTCTAATTTTCGCAGCTGCTGCGCAATGTGGTTACACATCGCGCAACAGCTTGCACTGTGTTCCCGCGTGCACGAAACCATCACAGCATGTATTTTTTATTTTTTATTCACAGCAGCTGTGCAATGTGGTTACACATCACACAGCTGCTTGCACTGTGTTCCCACATTCACAAAACCATTGCATGTATTTTTTTTTTCTTCACAACAGCTGTGCAATGTGGTTACACATCGTGCAGCTGCTTGCCCTGTGTTCCCGTGTGCACGAAACTGTTGCAGCGGCATCGTTCATGCCTGCCTCGTCGGCTCAGTGTTTTCGTGGTTCGCTCATACAGTTGTTTGACAATAAATGGCTTCACACATCCACTAACCATGAGTGAAAAAAAGTTTTTGTGTTATAATTCATATTCTCTAAAAAATGGCCAAAAAAAAAAAAAAAAATCTAAGATTCTGGTATGTAAACTTTTGAACACAATTGTACATCTGAGTGTTTGTGTGCATTCTGCACTAATGTGATCTTTGCCTGCCAGCAAGCCAAACTTTTGAGCTAAACCTTCATGTTGTGATGTGATATTCTGCTTTGTTCAAAATAATGCATGAATCTCTACACACAAACGAATTGGGCAGTGCTAGAATCCAAGCCTGAAACTTCTTGCTATGAAGGAAGAGCGCAAAAAACTTTGTCTCTTCAATTTTTTTTTGTTGAAAAAATTAAATGATTAACTTGGGAGTGACTGTAAGAACAGCTGACAGCATTTTAGAGTGTGAACACTCTGAGGTTGACGAACATGCCTGCACATCCACCTCATGTGTCTACTGATAAATCAGAGATGGAACATCAGAGAGACTTCATTTGACCACTTTCTGAAACTACAGAGCATCACCTCTAGTTCCAGTCAGTGTTCTGGATGAACTTTGCCTCACAGCCAATCAGAGAGACCAGAGACGGTCACATGGGTCTTGGTCTCACTTTGTCTGTCTGCCACTTCAACGGGTTCATTCAGCACACACATCACTCTGTTTAGCTGGGAGAAAAAAAAAACTCAAACACTAAACCCTCAGAAAAGCTAAAAACTGGTCCAGCTCGACATAGCATCGAGCTGTCAATGAAAAGTGATTTCATTTTTCATTATATATGTTAATATGTTGAGACTTGGCTGAACTCATTCCAAGCACAAAACAGTGCCCAGGTGAATAAAGGTGAGATTTGAAGATTTGAAGAATTTTATAAAAATGCATTTCTTTTTTTTTTTTTTATTTAGAGCCATAATGTTTTGATATGCAGTGTTCTAGAACTGCCCCCCCCCCCCCCCCCCACCTATACAGAAATTTCTGAAGGTTTGGAAAAAAACAATGAAATACCCCGAGGCCGCAGAGGGTCAAATGTACTCTGAGCACCTTATGTGATCACTCAGTGGTTGACTCAATTACACCTTCCAGTACAGCATTTGTAAGATACATGGACAACAATGCAATGGAGGCTATGGGTCATGTGATATGTGCACTTTGTTTAAATGAGTGGAAAAACTGATATTTAGTTTTGGAGCGACAGAATGTATAGAAAATGTGCAATTGTAAATACATGAAAATACATGTTACTACATACAAACACTTTAACTCCAATATATAATACACAACAGATATAAATACACACACTTGTAACAGCAATTGCTATTTAAATCATTAATTACTAAGGTTGAGCCTAGTAACTAATATAAAGCATCAGATAAACCATTTTTGACGAGTACGAGCATGATACGAGTAAAACTCGTCAATATCCGTGCTTGTGCTGAAGGAAAAACCTCATTGGGTAACTGACTGTCTTCACGCACTGTGATTGGCCATTCACACACAGCGCCTGCCCCTCCCTACACAGACACATCTCTGCAGCCAGACCTGTCCCCCACTCTCGCACACAGACAGACAGGGACTGATCTCTGTGCTTGGCTTGACTGTAGCTCACGTTGCTCTCTTTTCTTCAGCTTGCCTCTATTTCTGTTTGTATGATATTTAAAGTTATTTGATGAACTTGTTTCGTAATGTACGCAGTGCATTTGACAAGACAGATCTGAAAATGGCTCGTGTCGCATTGGTCACTGCCTCCACTCCGGTTCGTTTTTTTTAACCATATGCTTGCTTTTAGCTTGGCTGGTGATATAAAGTCAGTTGGAAAACTTTGCTTGTACTGAACGCAGTACTTTTGAGAAGAATACAGTGAACAAGGCTGACATATTTCCCTGTTTGCCATCACTGGATGTTTGCATGAATCACTGAGTTCACACAGATCATTACAAAATAAAGTCTTACAGAAAACTTACACACATATGATTTTCCTTTATAAATCATTGGTTATTTGGATTAGCAATTTCAGTTAAATATATCATATAGAAGACAAACACAGTGATATTTGAGAAGTGAAATGAAGTTTATAGGATTTACAGAAAGTGTGCAATAATTCTTTAAACAAAATTAGGCAGGTGCATAAATTTGGGCACCCCAACAGAAAAAATACATCAATATTTAGTAGGTCCTCCTTTTGCAGAAATAACAGCTTCTAAACGCTTCTTATAGATTCCAATGAGAGTCTGGATTCTGGTTGAAGGTATGTTGGATCATTCTTCTTTACAAAACATCTCAGGTTTGTTGGTTTCCGAGCATGGACAACCTGCTTAAAATCACACCACAGATTTTCAATAATACTGAATCTGCTGATATTGACTGGACTACATATGACCCTCAACTTTAACAAGATTCCCAGTACCTGCACTGGCCACATAGCCCCACAGCATGATGGAACCACCTCCAAATTTTACTGTAGGTAGCAAGCATTTTTCTTGGAATGCTGTGTTCTTTTTCAGCCATGCATACCGCCACTTGTTATGTCCAAATAACTCAATTTTAGTTTCGTTAGTCCACAGCACCTTATTCCAAAATGAAGATGGCTTGTCCAAATGCGCTTTAGCATACCACAAGCAACTCTGTTTGTGGCGTGTACGCAGAAAAGGCTTCCTCTGCATTACAGCATCATACAGCATCTCTTTGTGCAAAGTGCGCTGTGTAGTTGAATGATGCACAAATACACTATCTGCAGCAAGATCATGTTGTAGGTCTTTGGAGCAGGTCTGTGGGTTGACTATGACTGTTCTCACCATCCTTCGCTTCAGCTTATCTGAGATATTTCTTGGCCTGCAACTTCGGGCCTTAACTAGTACTAGTTGAAAACTAGTTGAAAATATAACATAATGCTAAACTACCCTCTGCCATATGACCATAATAATAGGAAACAGAATGTGATGTTTTGACCTCTTAAAATAGCTCAGGGTTAGCCATCTTTTAGCTTGTCCAAGGTCTGTGTCCTGAGACTGTTCCCAGTGAATTTAAAGACCCTGGCAGTAACAGGAGTGAACTTATCCTGAGCACAGACAGACAGATGGACGGACGGACGCAAGGTCATCGCAATTCCCAATGGCCATATTTTGGCCTTGGGTAAAATAAATTACAGACAGAAGAATAGAAACTCTACAAAGCTAACTGAAATACAGTATATACAATTTTTTTTTAATGTCATCAGGCACAAGCTTCACAATTTTGAACCAGGATGCTCGAAACAAGTGACATGAAAACCTCCCGTCACTTGTGTAAACTTTCCCGAAGGGTTGGCTGTTGGATCGAATCTTCTGCTTTACATGTGTTTGTTGAAGTGTGAAGTTAAATCATTACATTTAAGTAAAGGTTTTTATCATTTTAATAGTAATTCTTAATGATTTATAATCAATCTTGAAGGTACTGTAAAGCAAACTGACTTTAAAAACATGCATAAATTCACCTTTTTGTTTATTGTGAAAGGCGAGCGAATGTTTGCCATTGTTTCTGACCCACTGTGGAGCCTCTTGACCCTTACTTGATCCCACTTAGAGGGTCAGAGGTCACACTGGTGACAATAGAGAAGCTCCCTCTTAAGAAATTCATGTAATGCAGCAGGATTTTTGAAGTTCAAAGTGTTTTTACGAGGCCAGTGAGATCAAAGATTGATATTATGACAAAATATTGTACGATTTTGGGGAAAAAGTGTCTTATGACAGATTAATGCTTCAGTGAGGTCATGCAAGTTTAATTTCTTTCTGGCAAATCTGACAATTCCACAGGAGATTTTTTTTTTTTTTTTTTTTATGAACATGCTCCGATAACAATTATTGCTATCATTCAATATCTGCATTTTAAAGCTGCAGTTTGAACACAATTACTCTGGATTCTTTTCTCTGTATGTAACACCCTGTTTCAATTAGAGGTGTCTGATCGAGCAGCGCCATTAACGGACCTGAGTAGACGTCGTCTGGAGGGCGGGGGCGGTCCTTATTTGGCATCCTGCTGGTGATTTCGGTGGGTGACTGATGTGTAATCCACGTCCAGGCCTGTGGACCTACGCGGGATATCTCACCTATAAAAGCAACGTACTCCCTGAGGCTAGACCCCCACTGAAGGTGCGAGAGGGCCAGCAGCCAAACGGGGACAAATTCTGGATGCTGTCGGCTCTCAGCGGAAATTCATTTTGCTCAACATTCTGAAGAACAAGAGAGAATTTATCAGTTTAATCACTAAAAATTTGATTCCTGCCAACTGTAAAGATGCTCTGAGCCACAACCATAAATAAATAAATAGAAACTGTCCTTCCAAAAGCATCTTTGTTGTGAATTTTTCTCTTCATATCCAAACCAGGCCCCATTTCAGAAAGGAAGATTAGGGCTGAGATGTTTGTAAAATTACTGTTAAATTCAACAGCTGTTTCCAAAAGAGTTGCTTTTTAAAAGAATCGTTAAAATGATTGTAGTTTTTCAAATTCCCCAGCAACTTACAAAGGCTTATAACGATTTTGACCGGCTCTAGAATCTGCAGGAGGACCCCCCCCAACCACACACACATATGACAAAAAACAAAAACATTTTTGTCATCTTCACTACACAACTAAGCCACCGTGCTGGTTTGGTGGTTAACACTGTTGCCTCACAGCAAGAAGGTTGTGGGATCGCTTCTCACCCTTTCTGCATGGAGTTTGCATGTTTTCCACATGTTTGCACGGGTTTCTTGCGGGCACTCTGGTTTCCTCCTACAATCAAAAACATGCTTGTGTTTGAATGAGGTGGTGGTCTGAAGGGCCATAGGTGCAGATTGGCAGGCACGCTTCCGTCAGCTTGCCCCAGGGCAGCTGTGGCTACACTAGTAGCTTTTCACCGTGAAGGAATAATAATGTAACTTTATAGAGCGCAATAATAAGGCACTCTTTAATTGAAGTCATTATTATTGTTGTTTAAGGTCATTCATTCATTTTCTGCTGCTTGCCCAGGTTCAGGTGGCAGTGGCAGCAGACCAAGCAGCTCATCCACACTTCCTTTTGCCAAGTCTTATAACTTTCCCGAGTTAATTTAACATCTTAGGTCTAAACCTTCATTATCACTAATAAGCTGAGGTGGATTTTTTCAGATACAGAGTATATAAGAGAGATATGAATGCCAATCAACCAATAAATCAACATTTGTTTATACGAGGTCTGTGAGAAAAGTAACGGACCTTTTTATTTTTTTCAAAAACTATATGGATTTGATTCATATGTTTTTACATCAGCCAAGCTTGAACCTTCGTGTGCATGCGTGAGTTTTTCCACGCCTGTCGGTTGCGTCATTCGCCTGTGAGCACGCCTTGTGGGAGGAGTGGTCCAGCCCCCTCGTCGGATTTTCATTGTCAGGAAATGGCGGAATGATTTGGGCTTTTTTTCCATCAGAATTTTTTCAGAAACTGTTAGAGACAGGCAGCTGGAAACCATTCGAAAAATTTATCTGGCTTTCTGTGAAAATTTTACGGGCTTCACAGAGAATAAGGACTGTTACTACAGCTTTAAGGACGCCCCACAATGGGGCACGGTGCGCCGCGCTCCGAGCCATCAAGAGGCAGAAAACACCACATCATTTCTAAACGGATCTCTGTGTGGAGCCGGGACCGTCGTGAGCAATTTCTCTGGTTATCACAAGAGCTGGACATCAGCCATTTTCCAGCAGATTTCACTTTTAACAAGAGATTTTGTCATGGAAAGCCGCACGGAGGCTTCACGCGTCAGGACCGATTCGCTGATCGAGCGAGACAAAAGAACACCTCCGTTTCGGAGTGCCAGGGGACAAGTTGGGACATGCCCAGCTCTCCACAGTTTCTCTTATACTCACTCGACTGGTAAGCATTGAAAGCCGAGATAGACATGTTCTATCAATGTTCAGTTTTGGTGGCATTGTCAGAAAATGGCAAATGTCAGCTCAGCCCAGTTTCTCCATGTTCGAATGTACACACACACATGCATGCATGCGTGTAGAGGCCACATCGATTTTAATACAGTATACAGATGATTTACTGCCCCCCTCCTGGAATGGTAGGTGAGTCCAGAATGTAATTATCAACACTGTTCAGTGTTGTTAGCTAATATCTCTAATTTCTCCAAAAGTATTAGTCCTATCAATGTTGTGTTTTGGCAGCATTCATCCTTGACCCAAAATACATAAGCATACCAAATGGCAAATGTCAGCATTCCCCAGTTTGTTCATGATCAAAGTTATACATACGTACACATGCATGCATACACGTACACAGAGGCCACTTTTTTTTCTTACCGGTTGTTGCAGTGATTAATCATTTAGAAATCAATGATTAAATCAATCAACAACTGTTTTATCAATGAATTATTTTGAATCTTTTTTTCCAAGTTCTTTGACTTCAGCTTCTTAAGGAAGCTCTTCCTTGAGATTAGGGAGGTGATGGTATCGTAGTAAAGTGTTGGGACCAGGTGATCCTCAGTTGAAAACCCGGGCAGACCAGACAATCACTAAGGTCCCTTGGGCAAGGTCCTTAATCCCCTAGTTATTCCTGGTGTGTAGTGAGCGCCTTCCATGGGAGCACCATGATCAGTGTCTGAGTGTGTTTGGGTGAATGTGAGGCATAATGGTAAAGTGTTTTGATCTTCTGATGCAAATGGAAAAAGCGCTATATAAATGCAGTCAAATATGAATATTTTATGGTTGCTTTCCTCCCCTCTCACAATAAAATGAATGTTTTTTTTTTTTTTATGACATCATCTTGAGCTTTCAGGAACACTGATCAGTATGATTCACCATTTTATGGACTAAATAAGGAATGGATGAAATATTCATTAGTTGCAGCACAATGAAATATGTTGCACTCAGAAATATTTACCCTAACTTTTAAGATATAGGTAACATAATTTTTATGCAATTCAGACAATATACTTTATGTATTTTAAATAAATACTGTCATTATTATTGATTTAGAGTAATTATATTTTATTATTACTAAATACATAAAGATGAGGATTATGCATTTCAAATAAATAGGATTAATGAATATGCATCATGTAAGGTTTATTTGGTAGGTTTGTATTAAAATGATCTAATAAAAAGTAAATGGGAATTTGTCCTAGGATTTTTCCAAATTTGGAAAATAATTTTAATGACAAAATATTTGAATGCTTGTATGAAAGTTATTGATAGACGTCATGGTAAATTAACCAAGACTAGCTAAAAATCCACACTGGATTAAAATAATTTCAAAATAAACATCATCTTCCTCCCTAAACATGTTTTATTTAACATCCATGGAAATGTTAACATAAATTGCTGTTAAGAACACGTATTCTCTAAACTTGGACCATATTTCACCAGTGCATTATTTCTGGATCCGATATGGTAATAGCTGTCTTGGATTTGAGTTCTAATCTTCCAGAAATGAAAAGCTTCAGAAGACATGTAAAAAAGAAAAAAAATGTCTCTCTTTGACAAGCCTGTTTAAATCTAATTATACTGGTTCTTCTGCAAATGGATTAGAAACATCATCAAGAAAGATGGATCACAAAACATCTTTTTCTGGAATCCTTGTGGCTGTAATACAATTCCTTCCATAGGCAAAGCCACACCTCTCTCTGTGGTCCATCTAATTATTCTGTACATTTCTGACAGGATGGGGGAATTGTTGCTTGCTGAAGTTTCAGCATGATTCCACCTTCAGGATGTGATCCTGATCCTGTGAGTGACCTCAAGACTCCATATTGTTTCTATGTAACTGCAGCAGTATTTCACATCTTTCTGAGGTAGTTTTCCTCATCTGTAGTTCCTCATCGGTAGTTTTTCTCATCCTCATCCTCAACAATCTAATGCATTAATCTTTCCAGATCAGTAATCAGATTAAAGTTACTTCTCCAAGTCACTGTGCGTTACTATTATTTTTGCATTGTGGGTCGATAGCAACATAACTTGGTCCGTGGGCAGAGGGTCGGGGTTCAACTGCGCTGGCCACTTTAAGCGAGCTGTGAGCTTTTCATCTGCGGTTTTCTGCAGCAGCTACGACTTGTCCTCACCTCTTAAAGCACGGCGACAACAGTAAATCTGCACTGAGCTGTACAAAGACATTTTTATGCTTTTTTCTCGTTTATTTAGAATTCTGAGCTGAGCTGCTCCGTATCTGCTCACTGAAAACAGCTGATCCTCCGCGACGTGTCAACAACTAACACTATTTTCCACTCAAATGCACCTAACTCTCTTTCTGAGGACCACATGAGGTGAAAACGCAATAAAACTTTCTTACCTGTAAATCTGATCATGTTTTCTGCATAAATAAATGTTATCAATTCTTTGTGCTCAAACGCCAAAGCAGGGGCAAATCCAGAGGGAAAGGGGGCGTGGGGCGGGGCAGGGATGCGGCACCCCCGCAACACCCCTAGATTAACCCCTTAATGCCTATTGTTGCATATATGCTACAATATTTGACTCAAATATGCAACATACCAAATTGAGCAGTATGCCTGTTGTCGCAAATTTGCAACATACCATTATTATTATTATAACATTATAACATAAAGTCATTACCAAAATAACAAAATTACTATTTATTTTTTGTGCAAAAGTGAAATTAATAATCTCAACATTATTTACCATCTACTTAAAGGCAAAAACACATGCAAAACATTTTTTTTTATATACAGCTATATCAATTCAGGCATTAAGGGGTTAAAGGTCCAGTTTTGAAGCCTTTTTTTTATTTACTACAACTACTAATAAGTAAGTCCCTTTGGCTGTTCCCTTGTTTGCACATGGGGTCGCCACAGCAATCCGAGGTGGATCTGCTGAATTGGCACAGGTTTTACGCCGGATACCCTTCCTGACGCAACTCCACATTACATGGAGAAAGTTGGCAGGGGTGGGATTTGAACCCAGAACCTTCTGCACTGAAACCAAGTGCATTAACCACTTCACCACCACCCCCGCTACAACTACTCATACTACTTATAATAATAATAATTTTGACAAGTAAAATGTTTAGAGAGAATTTAAATGTTAGAAAAATGTTAGAAATAATTTAATAGTTACATTTATAAACAATGTAGGTTAGAAGTTTTACTGTTACAGTGCTGTCAACAGTTAAATATGAGGTCAAGAAAGAGGTCTTTACTTTTTATAAAACAAGTATTTATTTTCATTGAAGTCAAGAAAGGGTGAGTATAAAGTGAGTTTTGTCAAAACATATCATTGTCATGTTGAAGGTGGCAGAGGGTTGTTGTCGGCAGCTGGGGAAAGTAACTAAAAAAGTAACTAGTAATCTAAGTTACTTTTACAATTGAGTAATCAGTAAAGTAAAACTAAGTTACCTTTTCAAGGAGTAATCAGTAATCAGTAATTGGATTACTTTTTCAAAGTAACTGTGGCAACACTGCAGAATATTAAACAAAAACTGTTAACAGCATCAAGAATGTGCAGATTTTCATTCCTACTAATCATATTGTATACATATGATGAGGAAAGGTTGACTGGTTTTGACTTCACATCCTGTGATCTTTGTGGAATCCATCCATACCCTGATTTGACAAGAAGAGTGAGGAGTCAGTGTCTGTGATTATGACTATCCTAGACCAAGAATAAGATCCAGGCATTCAATGACATCCTGAACTCAGCCATCAAAAGTGTATATGTGGTGAAACTGTTGCGGTTGTAGAGACATTCACTTATCTCAAAAGTGATATTCGTGTCTGTGGGGCCTCACCCTTTGAGATCCACAGACATGTAGCAACAGCTTATGGAGTGATGAGGTCTGTTTGTGGACACGGGTGTTTGGCTGTGTCTGTATCTTTGCAGGATAAAGAAGACCCACATCTGAAGGCTCTTGGTGCGTCTTGTCTTACTGCATGGCTGTGAGATCGATACCAGCCTGTGATGATATCTTTGGTGCAAGTTGTCTTCAGACTATCCTGGGGTAACATCACAATGTCTTTGTGTCAAATAGATGGTTACTTTGGGGGAACAAGAGGAGGCGTATCACTTTCATTGATAGATGGCAACTTTCACAAGGTGGTGTGGATGGTTGTCTACCTGGGTGGTTGCCACCCGGGAGGCAAGGTGAAACAGCAACATATGGAACCAGCTCATTCTCCAAAACCCTACCTGACCATTTTGCAATGATGATCATCTAGTTTCTTCAAAATGTTGTAACTCTGTGAAATCACACCAGTTTGAGACCACTGCTCCAAACATTTAAATGAGGAAAAGTTATTTAAGTTATTTATTTATTATTATTTAAGTGTCAAACCTACCATCCCTGGTTCTCAAGGCTAGGCACCTAAGAGGCTCTACTCTACTCTATTCTACTCTTTTTTTTTTTTTTGTAGGTATACCTTAGTATACACTAGAAGAGTTCTACCTTAGAATTGGAATGTATTATAGAAGACACACCTTACTGAATTTTTATATATTTGTTTCCTGTAGTTTCTGTAAAACTTGATGTCCTGTGTTACAAAGTAATTTCATGGAAAATTCCCCAAATTGTTTTGCTTCTCAGGTTCACCATAAATCCTTTGTAACTTCATATTTGTAACTATTTGTAAGATGCATGAAATATCCAAGACAAAGATGTGATTCTTTTAAAATAATTTATTATGTCTCATATCTTCAGTAGTCCTTCAAATCTCAGTTTGGTCATGTTTCTGAGCTCGCCGCTGCGGCAGCTTCAGTGCGTCTCCACTGCGCGGCCTAATTAAACTGCTTAATCAGTTAACGACTCCAGCGAACACAGTTAAAAGGGAATTAAGCACAGAGAGATTGAAGAGTGGGGCTGTGGAAATGCTGAAGAGACGCTTCGTCTGTCTCCTGTGTGAAATAAAACCGGGGATAAAGCTGAGGAGAGGAGGCCATTAAAAAGTGAGCAGAGGGTGCTGAACTGCGTTGCTGTTGTTCTACTGAGGCTGAGCTATCCAATCGAGATCCTTGTTTAAATGGAAAACAGGACATCTTCACAAAGAGCCAAATTAAAAGACTTTCGCGCTGTTAAGCAGAGGAGAGACGAGGGAACGCAAGGACTAAAAAACAACAGGAGTGAAAGGCACGTTGAAGTGCTCTTCACTGCATCCTCATAGCTCGCAGGTGACGTCAGATCCCTCAGAATTACAGTAAAAACACTTCACTTATTTATGTCGCCCTGAATCACAGTCTTCTCTGAGTATCTATGACTTCATCACTCTTTCAAGTCACCTCTTCCTTAAAAAATGAATGTCCAGTGTGAGGTCACTGACACCTTGTGGGAGTTACTCACTCCAATTCCTTTCTGAGAACCATCATCAATCGATTGTGACGTCTCTTTCCTGAATGAAAGAATCTTAAACACCAAATCTTTGAAGTGAACAGTAAAGCCGACCTCCCACTGTCAATGTTTGACATATGATTGGCCCCAATCGCATGAGGTGAAATAGGTGTTAGAAGTAACATTGTAGGCCTTTTTGAATTATGACAAATATTTTACACATGCTCAAAATATGTAATGTGTGGACAAATCTTGATCTAAAATAATGAATTGTTAGATGTAATTTGTGCAGATACGGGCTAGTGTTTAGCAAAAGTCAGAGCCTGTGAAAGATGCAATCACAGATTTAGTGTAGTGCAATTTATTTGTCGTTGGACTCCGTCGGTCGATGTCGATCATGGATCATGTGCACTGGAAAACTTCAGTTTAGGTTAGTGATGTTGTCACGGCTGCAAAAACGACGACTGTGGCCACTCAGTCCAATACAGGAGTGGCAGTCTTTGCCACATCTGGAACAGGTGTGGGTGGTCATGTTGTTGGTCTCGTAGGAATGCTCTTTTCACCTAGCACTCTTTTCTTAGGCCAGAGTCTGAACCCTAATCTCTCCTGTCTTGGGGTACCTCAGGAGTGTGCTGCGCCATCTGCTGCATGCAGATGCTGCTAAATCCTCCCAGCTCTCGGTGTTGATGTCCAGGTGCCTCATGCACAAAGACCTGTATGGATTTGCTACTGAAACATGGCCTATGGTAAAACCCAGAAATTGTCGTGAACACAAAAATATCCAGATCCATATCAAAGGCTGCGTATGCATGGATTCAAGCATGTTCCATTAGTACATCCCAATCAATGTGGAATAGGGCAGCTGCTCCCGTTGAACAATATAAACACAGAATAACTTCACACGGGAAAATGGTGTACTGTTTTGTTTTTGGCTGCAATCACAGAAGCAGTCAAGAAAAGTGCAGTTTTTTTTTTTTTTTTTCCAGTTCCCAGTGGAGAAGGGAAGACGAGGTGAATGGGAGAGGTAGTGTAAGTTAGGGAATAACCCTGTTGTGTCTAATGATTTGCAGATGTTCATGCTGGTTATATGGTCACAAATTGAGTTTTTTAAAATGGATATTTGTGACCGTAATCCAGCATGAACATCTGCAAATCATCAGACACAAGGGGGTTATTCCCATTCTCATCCAATTCTATCGTCTGCAATTTATTTTTCTGTAGGTAATTCGGTCGGCGAAGGTTACCGTCAAGGCAGCTTTGCTCCAACAGCGGTCAGGGCATGGAGTAATCAATCAAATGTGAAAATCCATCAAATCCAACAAATCTGAAATGGTAATTCTGTACCAGAATCCGCATCAATACTTTTGTACCTTAACTTCACCCATTTCGGCAGCATCGGCATCATACATGACTTTCTCTCGCTCTCAGCTAACCGCCCCATTATTGACATCTGCCTAGCTGCGCGCGGTCGGTCAGGGTGTGGAGTAATACATTAAATGTGAAACGGTCGAATATTTTGCAATCTTACACCCGATATTATGTGGTCTGAAATCTCACACAATTAACCAATCAGATTTGTGGAAAAAATGTAATTGGATTAAAATAAATGTTAGCCTACACAGCTAACCAGAGTAGCTGCCTGCACAACTGCCTCGACACGTTTGAGCTCCGGGTTACAAACAAACTGCAACGCATGTCAGCTTTCCACATCATCACTTTTTCTTTGCATTTTCACTTTGTTTGCATGTAATTTGGCCAAAAACCCAGAGAAAGTGCTGTGTTTCTGTCCCTGGAAGTACAAAAATGGCATCATATGCGTCATATTTTATCCCTTTAGCACCCACCCTCAAACAAGACTTCGTCGCCAAAGTGAGCGCACATGCAGATGTACCAAACTCCTCACTTTCCACGCCCCTATTAAAATGTAAAATTCATTTAAACACCAAGACATATTCAGTATTTTGGAAACGTTGATGTATCCATCCCCTGACCTGTCTGAAGAAGACTGGATGTAAAAGTGATGGTTAGTATGTGTTATATTAAAGGGAGCACTTTTTCACACCATCATTTTGACTTTTAGATTTTTATTTATTTTAATTCATGATGGAGCGATTACTTTTCACTGTGAGTTTAAAGGGCATAATTTTAGAAATGTTAATATAACAAGCCTGATATTTTCAAAAAAACTTCGAAGTTCAAGGGGGCAATAACTTTTTCATAGCACTGTGTATATATATTGTCACGGCCCTCCCCTGCCTGTTGTGGGAGGCTCCCCACGGCAGGCAGGGGAGGGGCTACTTGAGTGGTGGCACCTGTACTGTGCTGTTAAATTGTTTGTGCTGTGCTCATTCACTCTCTCTGCTCTCTCCCCACCAGGTAACCCATTTGGTTTGTGTTCAGTTCATTTTTTGTTTTAGTTACTTTTGATTTTCACACGCCAACACATTTGCACCTACATATTCATGCGCCTTCATGCACTGCATTCACCACTGATTCTTACTTACATTTGCATGCCTTGTATTTATGTTGCATTTTATTATTATTGTTTGTTAAATAAACTATTTTAATTGGCCTGAACCTTTTGAGTTATTTCCCCCTCCCAGCTAGTTTGTTTGGGTTGTGACTTGCCATCGAGCCAGGCTTGTTACACTATATATATATATATATATATATATATATATATATATGCATTGTTATTTACATTTTTATTAAGATCCTGTTGTCTTATGTACAGTTGGTACATCTTCAATCGAGCCCCTCTGTTTTGTCATGTGATAATTTCACTACGACCACAATGGAAATAACCATTTATGCTTTATTGTGTTACCAGTGTATCATTGATACATTCACCTCTATATCAATCAATCAATCAATCAATTTTTTTTATATAGCGCCAAATCACAACAAACAGTTGCCCCAAGGCGCTTTATATTGTAAGGCAAGGCCATACAATAATTATGTAAAACCCCAACGGTCAAAACCGTTGTGCAGAATAAATTGAAACATTTTATTTACAATTTAATGCGATCTGTAGGAGGGCATGCATTTGCACGTACATGAACTTTTGAAAAAGGCGGAAGTTATCTTTGACTGCGTGTGATGAGCGTGCCATTGAAGTCCACAACATGTCTTGTAAATCACTCCAGAGGTGTTATCAGGTTACAAAAACAGCATTTTAAGTATTAGAAGTGTTTATTTCTTACTAGCTTTTATATAATATAAGAAATGTGTTAAAACCCAATTCCAGTGAAGTTGGGAGGTTGTGTAAAATGTAAATAAAAACAGAATACAATGATTTGCAAATCCTCTTTACCCTATATTCAATTGAATACACCACAAAGACAAGATATTTAATGTTCAAACTGATAAACTTTATTGTTTTTGTGCAAATATTTGCTTTTGTTGTAATGGATGCCTGCAACACATTTCAAAAAAGCTGGGACAGTGTTATGTTTACCACTGTGTTACATCACCTTTCCTTCTAACAACACTCAATAAGCATTTGGGAACTGAGGACACTAATTGTTGAAGCTTTGTAGCTGCTTGCTTGATGTATGACTTCAGTTGTTCAACAGTCCAGGGTCTCCATTGTTGTATTTTGTGTTTAATAATGTAAATGGACAACATTTATATAGCGCTTTCCCACCTGCATCAGATGCTCAAAGTGCTTTACAAATAATGCCTCACATTCACGTTCATCCCATTGTCAGGGTGCTGCCATACAAGGCGCTCACTACACACTGGGAGCAAGTAGGGGATTAAAGACCTTGCCTAAGGGCCCTTAGTGATCTTCCAGTCAGGCTGGGATTTGATTTGAGGATCTTCTGGTCTCAAGTCCAACGCCTCATCCACAAAAAGAGCACCAGTAAATGAGAAGCAAGGAGTGGCAGGGCCATTGCAGCAAACAAAAGCCAATGAACCAAAAGAGTGGACGAAGGACTGAAAAGAGGCAAACTTGTGCCTTATCACTCTGTGCATGTGTGACTGTGATAGGATGCTCTGGTTTGGTCATAAGGGTTCACATTTCTCAACTTTCACCATACATTTAAACTTTTTCAATGCAGTGTGTCATTACGCTGTCACAGCATATTGCAAGGTCACAGTCACAGAGGTGCATATGCACACACACACACAAAACATTTGTCCGTATTGACACAGACCTACACTACCTGTATGCACTGTGTGCACTCAACTGTTGCCAAGTACCTCAGTGTTATAGGTAAAGAATAGAAACTTTATTGTCATTGTACATATACGAGGGCTGTCCGTAAAGTATAGGTCCTTTTTATTTTTTTCAAAAACTATATGGATTTCATTCATATGTTTTTACGTCAGACATGCTTGAACCCTCGTGCGCATGCGTGAGTTTTTCCACGCCTGTCGGTGACGTCATTCGCCTGTGAGCACTCCTTGTGGGAGGAGTCGTCCAGCCCCTCGTCGGAATTCCTTTGTCTGAGAAGTTGCTGAGAGACTGGCGCTTTGTTTGATCAAAATCTTTTCTAAACCTGTGAGACACATCGAAGTGGACACGGTTCGAAAAATTAATCTGGTTTTCAGTGAAAATTTTAACGGCTGATGAGAGATTTTGAGGTGATTCTGTCGCTTTAAGGACTTTTCACGGTGCGAGACATCGCGCAGCGCTCTCAGGCAGCGTCATCAGCCTGTTTCAAGCTTAAAACCTCCACATTTCAGGCTCTATTGATCCAGGACGTCGTGAGAGAACAGAGACATTTCAGAAGAAGTCGGTTTCAGCATTTTATCCGGATATTCCACTGTTAAAGGAGATTTTTTTAATGAAAGACGTGCGGACCGGTCCGCGCGTCGGGACGCAGCAGACGCGGAGCGGCGGCACAGGAAAAACACCTCCGTGTTGATAACCATTTGTTAAAATCCAGTTGGCTTTTGATGGCTTTCAGTGGAGTGAGTATATGAGAAATTGTTTATCAGCTGGAGATGTTCCAACTTGTCCTTAAGGCTTCCAGCAGAGGTGTTTTTCCTGTGACGGAGCGTCGCGGTGGCTGCGAGCCGACGCTGCAATCCGCCCGCACGTCTTTCATTAAAAAAATCTCCTTTAACAGTGGAATATCCGGATAAAATGCTGAAACCGACTTCTTCTGAAACTTCTCTGTTCTCTCACGACGTCCTGGATCAACAGAGCCTGAAATGTGGAGGTTTTAAGCTTGAAACAGGCTGATGACGCTGCCTGAGAGCGCTGCACGACGTCTCGCACCGTGGGAAGTCCTTAAAGCGACAGAATCACCTCAAAATCTCTCATCAGCTGTTAAAATTTTCACTGAAAACCAACTTAATTTTTCGAACCGTGTCCACTTCGATGTGTCTCACAGGTTTAGAAAAAATTTTGATCAAACAAAGCGCCAGTCTCTCAGCAACTTCTCAGACAAAGGAATTCCGACGAGGGGCTGGACGACTCCTCCCACAAGGAGTGCTCACAGGCGAATGACGTCACCGACAGGCGTGGAAAAACTCACGCATGCGCACGAGGGTTCAAGCATGTCTGACGTAAAAACATATGAATGAAATCCATATAGTTTTTGAAAAAAATAAAAAGGACCTATACTTTACGGACAGACCTCGTATACATATATCCACCAAAATTTGTCCTCTCCATTTAACCCATCCCAGTTACAGTTAGACACAATCCAACCACTAGGAGCAGTGGGTAGCCACAGGCCGGTGCACAGGGGCCAACTCCAAATATAGAGATGCTGCCTTGGTTGGGGAGAGAGAAAGGAGCAGAGTATAAGTATGTTGTTAATTGTGGGAGGAAACTGGAGTGCTCGGAAAGAGCAAACCAAGAGGGCAAACTTTGTAATATGTAAGTGGTTCTTTTGCGGCACGCTGCTGAGTTTATCTCAAGCGTACAACCAATACAAACATGTTGTAATGCATCATTGTGTACTGTCCAGCCAGCTTTAGTATTTACTGCTGCTCTGCTTGCCCAGTCTGGTAAATGACTAATGAATTATGTCAACTGCCCTAAAGAGCCAGCAGTCGCACTGAGTGGAATGACGTAAACTGAGCCAAATGAGCTGAAATGGACGGCTTTCCATCAGGATGTGCTGGTGAACAGGTGGCCTGACTTGTGAACTCCGGTCACAGTGTGTACAAATAACAAAGAAATGTGAATAAACGTGGTGCCAAATGACCTGCCTTCGTAAATGAATGATTCATAAAGAAATTTAGTTTTGCTGTCACTACCTCTAGGTAACATCTGCAGCAACATCTGCAGTTGGTCTTAAGTGCCTCTTCTATTTTCTTATATTTTTTAATTGAATTGAAAATACCAGGGTTTGTATCGCCCCACTTTTCATCCAATTAGGAGCCCCCATTTCTCAGCCCCACCAATGAAACACCCCCATTTTGTATTTCCTAATACAGGATCCAGATCACTTCATTTAACCAAGATGTCTGATCAAGGTGAGAGAGTTTTAGCCTCCCTAGCAGTGACAATTCTACAACTTGAGTCTCATACTGAAGCTGTCAGACATTAGTGGAGAGTACACTTATGACTTTATAGAGAGACATAAGAACATTCCATAATTTACATATTTTCATGATTTACCTGTGTTATTCATTCTACATGATTCCTGTGTATGATTATTGTTCTTTATTTTGTTGTAATATGTGTTAAATATCTTATAACATGTCTGTTTATGTATCACACCCTGCATCAGGCCCTGATGTGTCTGTATCTGATAAGGTATATTTCCATGAGTTCTCTTCATGTTATCCCAGGGACATAAACTGTCCATTGTGGACTTAGTTTTTCACAACATACCCATCACTTATTACATGTGAATGTTCATATACTTCAGGTTGGGAGCAGTTCAGATGGCAAATTTGTCCCGGTAATATAACAAGACTGTTTTGATGCATTCACATTCTGATGATTAACCCGGCATTTGCCGGTAGACAGTGAAAACCGTTGACCAGTGCTAAGGTACGCCAGACTCCACACGAGCTAAGTCGACATCAGTCGGGCAATGCTGATGGTCATCAAGGTCCCACAAAAATGGTCAACATGTTTAAGGCTTTCATCTGTCATGCTTTTGTAAAACGCCCACAAAGGTTGAACTCTGGTATCACCACATAGCCTCCACTAGCTAACGTCTGCGGCTTGACTGGACACAGCACCTCCTCTGGATTCCTTGAATATGAAGAAATCTGTAGAAATGTGAAGGACTCCATCACAAAGTTCCGCTGAGTTAATATACATCATGTGAAGTCTCAAACATTGAGTTAAAGATCACTTCGCCAAGTTCCGCTACTGCTCCACGGAGTGTACTACCAAAGTGCCCACTCAAAGTCAGTGGACAGTCACTAAAAGTCCAGTTCTGCCAGTACAATGTTGCCCACCGCTGAGCCACATTGACCTACATTAAAGACAGGAAATCTGGACCCCTTCAGTGAGCCTTCTCCTGTGTTTCAGAGAGATTTTTGAGAAACTGCTACTTCGGACAGCATCAGCCACTTCATGTCATAGTGTGAATCGACCCTGTTTAGAACATTGATGTAAAAAGACTAGAAAATAAATTTTCCTCCTCTTCATGTTCTCCCACCTTTAATCCTCGACTCCTCTCACCTCCCCTGCACCAGCACTTTCCTCCCTCTCTGCTCCACATGCCTCCCTATTTTCTGGACAGAGCCCAGAATTATTCAGGCTCATTATGCAGTACACTGTATGGGGGACTGGAAGGCAGAATGTGGAGAGAAAAGGGAATGAAAGGAGTGATAAAAGAGGAGAAATAGATGGGGTGGAGGGGATGGAGGGAGAGACTTCTCCCTAGCAGCTGTTGGTCCCTAGGTGAGGCAGTAAACATGACACACAAACAGGTTGCACAGCCTCAGAGTCAGAATTTGGATTTGGGTGTTTTTTTTGAAGATACAATGCACAGTCATATGAAAATATTTGCAATGGTAACGTTGTTTCAGTGAAGCATTCTGGGTATTTATATGTGTAGCTGAGTGCACCAGCATGTGTGTGTTGCAGGTGTTTGCCAAAGTTGAAGGTGCTGAGTGTTTCCTGACCCCTGTCAAGGTGTCCTGTCTTACTGGGCAAAGAAGTGTCATCAACACAAACCCACACACACACACACACACACACACTCGACAGGACCTTCACAGTATGATGAGATGACAGCAGGCTGTGGGCCGTCTCTTTACTGCTGAGAGTGTGAGAATTAGTTTGCATGTACATATTGTAGAGGCAGAAATCTGCGCTTAGAGGTAGTTACCAGAAAAAAAAAAAAAAAAAAAAAAACTTTGTTCTTTGTACAATCATTATTTAAGTTAAGTTAAGCAAGGAGAGAGTGCATCAACCAATGGAATAAAAATGGCAAATGACATTTTTCTCTTCCCTGTGATCCATTTTTCATTATGGGTAGTTTCTCTGTGTTATAGAAATAGTGCTTATTTAAAAACAAATAAAAATACAGTGTACCAGTGTAGCCAAGACCGAGCATAGCTGATAATGTGAGATTTGCAGTGTTGGAGTCTGAAATTCTGAAAATTTCTTCCTCAGAGGGAGTTTTTTCCTTACCACTGTTGCTCTGGGGTTAGACCCTTAAGGTCTTACCCCACAAGTAAGGTTAGACCTTACTTGTGTGAAGCGCCCTGAGGCAACTGTGTTGTGATTTTCTCTATATAAATGAAAATAAATTGAAATTGAAATATGAAGTTTCTCCGTGATGGTGTTGGGAAATTGCAAATTTGTCGGACACACTCACTTTCACATCCCACCCCTCCCTCCTTTTTTTTTAAAGTCTGACAGCTTACACCATTGGAAGGAGCAGGTTTGCCATAGCAACTGTCACTCCCTCCGTATGCTGCCTGTCAGAATGACCACAACAAAAGTATGTGTATTCACCTGCAGAGATCTGGCCACTTCCAGGGCTTCACACTTCAGAAAGTGCAGCCACTGCAATGTAGAGTTTTCCAAGCTCCATCAACAACAGTGAAAGATGGTCATCCTTGCTGAGGAAAAGGATATTCCAATTGCCCACACACACAAGCCACCTCAGGTTTGAACCTAGGTGCCGGTGTGTAGTGGACAATCTGTCAGCACCGCAGTAGCCGCCATCCTCCAAACACAAGAACCTTGGTGTTCACCAGTGGTGGTTTATCTCAGGAGATGAGGTGGTAAATGGCTTTTCCCCATCCCCTGGAATGGGGGGAAAGACGTTCCAACTTCTGATGAAAGACAGCAGCAGAGTTACTCCCATGCAGAGCAGAAACAGGAATCCTGTTTTGTTGCTTTGCAGCTGTACAAGATGTTACAATGGCTGAAGTGCCAGTCCCACTGCCAACCCCCAAAGGTATAAACTGTGGCCTGGAGGACCACCTACAGCTACAGATGCAAAACCATGTTGCACCCACAAATTAAATGCACAACAGATTTTAAATAAATAAATAAATAAAATAAAATGAAAACAAAACACCAAAAAACAAGACAACAATGACACAATAACATGATGGCCATTGACTCTCAAGGAGTTCATGCACCCTATGACTCACAGGACAAATGTTTAGCAATGGCAATATCTTTGCAGGCAAACAAAGGTCCAAGTCGTTGGGTTCCTGATGCTGCATGTCTTGCTGTATGATTGTGAGACTTGGAGACTAACCAGTGACATAAGGTGAACGTCTCTTCGGAGGATCCTTGGGTACTGCTGGAATGACTGTATCAAATGAGCAGAAACTAAGAGAGACAAGGATGAGGATTCTCTCATCACTTGAGTTAATGATGTGGCCCATTTCACTGTATATGATTCATCGTGCAGGTGCCTGAGCAAGGAGAACTCCAGTAGCTGGAAAAGGCCAAGGAGATGCCTGTGTTTCACCTGGCTACAGCAGATAGATGGCTATTTTACAGATGTGTGAAAGGACCAGTTGTCTGCCTGGCTGGTTGCAATTCAGGATTCAAGGCAGTTCCCTGGTGTTGTGGTTGCGGCAAAGTGCAGCATCAGCACATGCCCCCAGACTTGACTTGATAGCTTCACCAGGACACTTTTGGACAGTCAGATCAAACTGATCTGACTTTCCAAAAACAAGCACTTGCCTGATGTGCCAACAGTACAGATCCCCAGTTCAATTTATGCTAACAAACATTAACTGTCCTATTACATTCAGGTCAAGACATATTGAAATTAGAATATTTCATTAATATTATCCAAGCTTGTGACTAAGCAAAGTTTCAAAACACAGCATACCCACTGAGAAAGACTGAGATATCTGGTGGTCTTACCCTAATCCTCAGAACACAGAACCCTAGATTGGGGGTCATAGGGCCTTATATCATGGTAACATTAGGGACTATAATAATCAAGAGAACATAGGGCCCTGGAACTGAGAAATATAGGAGCCTAGGAACATATGACCCTTTGCCATAGTGCCATTACCTACAGATTAATCTGGGCAACATAGGGCCTTGGAACACATGAGTTGTTTCTTTTTGTTTGTTCTTTGTTTTTCCCCCATTTGGGGGAAACATTTTAATCAGGATTAAGCATATAGTTGTGCTGGTTAATGACAGTTTGAGTGGAAAAGAGAGAGGAACAATAGTGCAAAGAAAATACATCAAACTTAGGAAGCAGGGTATGAGGAAAAATTTTGAACGCCTTAAATATTCCAAACACAAAATTGTCACAAATTTCCGGGAAAATGATTAAATGGATATCGGTACTCTCATAATTTTCTCTGGTTTTGACACTGTGTCTGAATTTCTCCTTGTAACAATTTGGCAGTATGAATATAATTTGGGAGGGGAGTGAGGGGGAGGCGGGACTTTGTGCATTACCACATTTCTACTCATTACAGTAGATGTGGTGCATTTTAATGGAAAACCCAATTAGCTTGTACTGGTGAGAATGTTAATGGAGATCACAAAAATTCTTGAGGACTTAACGGCACACATTTAGGTGTGGATGACTGCACAATTCATTTGGCAACCATCAAGGAGTAATTTGAGAAAGGTAAGAAATTCTTCACAGTGAGTAGAGAAATGTAGCTGTTTTATAGGCTCTGCAGTCCTGTGGATTGAACAAGTCTGTTCACTTTCATCAGTCTGTTGCCCGAGAGTATTTGTTGAAGTCGCTTTCCCCCCCAACTAGAGGTAGAAAACAGAAAACACAAAGGTAAGCTCAGGTTTTGGAGGCTCAGAGAATAGAGGTATTACAAAACAAAAGGCACTGAAAGTGTTCATACATCCACTTAATACTGACTGCAACCCCCATTCCATATACAAAAATGCATTCAAGCAAAGAAATTGTCCATACATTTGTTTTCTTCTGTGTATCTTGTTAAAAGTCATCAGGTGGACTACAGTATATCCAAGCATGCACTGGGAAGTCCAGGCCAATACCTCTGGACAGACAATAGTCTGTTACAGGGCTTCACAGGAATACTTGTGGACCCTACAAGAAAAACTGAAACTTTCAAGTTGCCCTGTTCTACCCCTTGTCATATCGCCATCACTTCAGAAGTGACAAGATGTCACATGTTCCAACTGGCTTACATTCAATAAGTTACTTGGGATGAGTGTGTGTGTGGTGTATACATATATATATATATATATTATATAATATATATAATATATATATATATATATATATAATATTAGGGGTGGGCAAACATAAAAAATCTTAATCGCATTAACTCAATGACTTTCTGTGATTAATCATGATTAATCACATGGTATATGTGAAACCCAAAAATGAATTCAAAAGCCGCTTAAAAGCACAGTTTTATTTGAAAATGTAAATTTCAACTGAAACACACTAATGAAATCAAATATAAAACCACTGGCAGGTCATTTGTTATCCTGTTTCATATCAAAATAACAATATTCATGTCCATGACTAAATGTACTAAAACAAATATGTCACAATTGTACACATACCACATTTTGATATGTGTACAATTGTGATGTATTTGTTTTAGTATATTTAGATTTTGTTGTGATTTGGCACTTTATAAGCAGATTAAACTGAATTGAAATTGAACATTTTATTGAGTCTTAAAGTAAAATAATATTTGGTCACTGAATCCTTAAACTTTGTACATAATGAACTCTACATGGTGAATCCTTGATCTCTGGACATAAATAGGAATAAACAAAATCTGTAGTTTTGTCAAAAGCATTTCCTTTCAGACATTGGCATGAATGTGTTTCCATATATCTGAGCTGAGCTTAGAGCTGCTGTGCTTCACTTGAGGATGTAATTTGAAAAGAAAATACAGCACGTTTCATTTTGGGAGGAAAAAAAAACATTTTAGTCGATTGTAGTTTCTTGTCTGTATTACATTTGGAAAGAGGTGTCATTTTATTTAAAGCGGCGATTCATTTTGAAGTTATTAATTCTAACCAGACTCTGTCTCAGCTGCGCAGCGTTTCGAGCTGTGTGAACGGAACGGAGGACGATTCTCGTTTCTTGACAGCAACAAGACAAGAGTCCCAGTTAGTGACTTTAATCCACACAAAAGTGACTGATGATATTTTAATGGCTTTGCGAGGGGTTAAGAAGCGGCTTGCCGTTTCTGAAGAGCAGCGAATCAAAGAACCAACGAGCTACTGGATCGAAGCATTGCTTCAATGGTTCATGGTTTCAAAGTGGAGCCGCGCTGCAGAAATAGTTTTTACAGACCAAACCCTGAATATCCGACTTTATTTGTACGTCCGTATGACTCTGAAACTTGGAAAAATCCATATCATTTACGGACTATAGGTTGACATGAAAACCACCGAAAAGCTGTGTTCACCGCGGGGACACGTTCAGCTATTCGAGATTATTCAAGATTTTTTTTTACCGATGACGAATGATGCGTAAAAGATCCGGGCCTGATCCTGTAGAACTTTGTACCAAAAATGTCCATTCAAAAGTTTGGCGTCTTTCTGCCTTTTGTTTTGTTGTGCATTGCATAGCCTGTACTTTTCTTGATCCTCGTGTCGTTTTCTGTGTGAACTCAGCTATCAGCAGGAAGCAGCAGCATAAGCTCGCCCCCGACTGACGCTTTCAAAATAAAAGGCAACGAGCAACAGTCATAAAAGGCCAAAAAAAAAAAAAAAACCCCGCAGCGTTAAGGGGAGGAACAAAATTGTCGGCAATAATGACCTCAATAATTAACGCAACGTTAGTGCGTTAACGTTGCCCAGCCCTAATATATATATATATATATATATATATATATATATATATATATATATATATATATACGAGGTCTAACAGAAAGTATCCTACCTTTTTATTTTTTAAAAAACTATATGGATTTGAATGACGTGCGATTACACCAATCATGCTTGAACCCTCGTGCGCATGCGTGAGTTTTTTCACGTGTGTCGGTGACGTCATTTCCCTGTGGGCAGGCCTTGAGTGAGATGCGGTCCCGCCCACTCGGCTGAATTCCTTTGTTTCACACGCTGCTCGAGACGGCGCGCGTTGCTTTATCAAAAATTTTTCTGGATCTGTGAGGAATATCCGAGTGGTCACTATTCGAGAAATTAAGCTGCTTTTCGGTGAAAAGTTTAACGGCTGATGAGAGATTATGGGGTGTTTCTGTCGGTGTAAGGACTTCCCATGGAGCGGGACGTCGCGCAGCGCTTCCAGCCGCCGTCGTCGGCCTGTTTTGACCTGAAAACATCCTAATTTAAGGCTTAATTCACCCAGGACGTCGTGAGAGAACAGAGAAGATTCAGAAGAGGCCAGCATGAGGACTTTATGCGGACATTCCACTGTTTAAGGACATTTTGTAATGAAAGACGTGCGTGCAAATTCGCCAAGTCATTTCCATGACAACTCGGCGAATCTGTGTCCGCGCGACAGGAAAACACCTCCGTGTTGAAAACCATTTGAAAAATTCAGGCGGCTTTTGATGGCTTTCAACAAGTGAGTAACTGAGAAATTGTTTAACAGCTTGGGCATGTTCCAACTTGCCCGTTAAGGTTTCCAACGGAGGTGTTTTCCTGTCGTGACCCCCCGCGGTCGGGTCCGGCCCGACATGCGACTCTGCCCGCACGTTCATTCATTACAAAAGTCCGTTAACAATGGAATGTCCGAATAAACTCCTCATGCCGACTTCTTCTGAAAGTTCTCTGTTCTCTGACGACTTCCTGGGTCAACAGAGCCTGAAATGTGGAGGTTTCAACTTGAAACGGCGAGACGCTGCCACCTCGAAGCGCAGATCGCCGTCAGGCGCCATGGGCCGTTCTTATGGCGACCACCAGACCAAAATCTGTCATCAGCCGTTAAAATTTTACCGCAAATCAGCTGAATTTATCGAATGGTGTCCACTTAGTTGTGCCTTACAGTTTTGAAAAAAATTTGATCAAACAAAGCAGCAGTCTCTGAGCCATTCCTAAACAATGAAAAAAACGACGAGAGGGTGGGCCACTCCTCACTCAAAGACTGCCCACAGGCGAATGACGTAACCGACAGGCGTGAAAAAACTCTTGCATGCCCACGAGGGTTCAAGCATGTCTAATGTAATCACACGTGATTCAATCCATATGGTTTTGAAAAAAATAATAAGGTTGGATACTTTTCTAATAGACCTTGTATATATATACACACTCAACAAAAATATAAATGCAACACTTTTGGTTTTGCTCCCATTTTGTATGAGATGAACTCAAAGATCTAAAACTTTTTCCACATACACAATATCACCATTTCCCTCAAATATTGTTCACAAACCAGTCTAAATCTGTGATAGTGAGCACTTCTCCTTTGCTGAGATAATCCATCCCACCTCACAGGTGTGCCATACCAAGATGCTGATTAGACACCATGATTAGTGCACAGGTGTGCCTTAGACTGCCCACAATAAAAGGCCACTCTGAAAGGTGCAGTTTTATCACACAGCACAATGCCACAGATGTCGCAAGATTTGAGGGAGCGTGCAATTGGCATGCTGACAGCAGGAATGTCAACCAGAGCTGTTGCCCGTGTATTAAATGTTCATTTCTCTACCATAAGCTGTCTCCAAAGGCGTTTCAGAGAATTTGGCAGTACATCCAACCAGCCTCACAACCGCAGACCACGTGTAACCACACCAGCCCAGGACCTCCACATCCAGCATGTTCACCTCCAAGATCGTCTGAGACCAGCCACTCGGACAGCTGCTGAAACAATCGGTTTGCATAACCAAAGAATTTCTGCACAAACTGTCAGAAACCGTCTCAGGGAAGCTCATCTGCATGCTCGTTGTCCTCATCGGGGTCTCGACCTGACTCCAGTTCGTTGTCGTAACTGACTTGAGTGGGCAAATGCTCACATTCGCTGGCGTTTGGCACGTTGGAGAGGTTGTTCTCTTCACGGATGAATCCCGGTTCACACTGTCAAGGGCAGATGGCAGACAGCGTGTGTGGCGTCGTGTGGGTGAGCGGTTTTCTGATGTCAATGTTGTGGATCGAGTGGCCCATGGTGGCGGTGGGGTTATGGTATGGGCAGGCGTCTGTTATGGACGAAGAACACAGGTGCATTTTATTGATGGCACTTTGAATGCACAGAGATACTGTGACGAGATCTTGAGGCCCATTGTTGTGCCATACATCCAAGAACATCACCTCATGTTGCAGCAGGATAATGCACGGCCCCATGTTGCAAGGGTCTGTACACAATTCTTGGAAGCTGAAAATGTCCCAGTTCTTGCATGGCCGGCATACTCACCGGACATGTCACCCATTGAGCATGTTTGGGATGCTCTGGACCGGCGTATACGACAGCGTGTACCAGTTCCTGCCAATATCCAGCAACTTCGCACAGCCATTGAAGAGGAGTGGACCAACATTCCACAGGCCACAATTGACAACCTGATCAACTCTATGTGAAGGAGATGTGTTGCACTGCTGCATGAGGCAAATGGTGGTCACACCAGATATGACTGGTATCCCCCCCCCAATAAAAAAAACTGCACCTTTCAGAGTGGCCTTTTATTGTGGACAGTGTAAGGCACATCTGTGCACTAATCATGGTGTCTAATCAGCATCTTGATATGGCACACCGTGATGTGGGATTTCTCAGCAAAGGAGAAGTGCTCACTGTCACAGATTTAGACTGGTTTGTGAACAATATTTGAGGGAAATGGTGATATTGTGTATGTGGAAAAAGTTTTAGATCTTTGAGTTCATCTCATACAAAATGGGAGCAAAACCAAAAGTGTTGCGTTTATATTTTTGTTGAGTGTATATATATATATATAGAGAGAGAGAGAGAGAGAGAGAGAGAGAGAGAGAGAGAGTGTGGGGGATTTATTTAAAGCAGCTGTTTTACCTCTGTGTCTCTTTCTTTCCAAATTACTTTGTTGTGAACAGAATGTAATTTGAAATGTCCAAACATAACTTACCCAATAGTGATAGTTTTAGTTTTTATTTCATTGAAAAAGTACATAAACCTGCAAACCTTAATAAAGGCAGATGTTTGTTTATGTTTTCACTAATGATTGTTGCAGACAAATCAAAAATTGATTTAAAAATTTGATTAAAGGCCTATTTGGAAGGTACTCTGAGCAGAGTAAGTAAGTAAAGTTTATTTATAAAGGACTTTTCCAGATAAAAATCACAATGTGCTTTTGTGATTTTTGTGAAAGACTAGATACAACTAAGTAGAAGCCATGAGCTTTGATAGCTCTCTGAAGGACACAGCAGCTATAAAACAACAAAGGGCCACCTTGCAACCTGGCTCACCTCGATTGAAAAATATGGTCTCTCAGGAAGTTCAAGGCCTGGATTTACCAGCATGGAATCCTACCAAAAATTCTCTGGCCCCTGTTGGTCTACGAGGTACCAATAACAATGGTAGAGGTTTTGGAGAAGACCATCAGCTAGTTTCTTAGAAGATGGCTTGGGCTTCCCAAGCCTTGAGCAGCATCGCCCTTTACGGCCATTCCACCAAGCTGCCATTTCCTTTTAGTGGACTGACTGAGGAATTCAAAGTCACTCATGCTAGAGAGGCGATGATGTACAGGGACTCTGCAGACAAGGTTGCTTCTGCAGGAATTCTTGTGAAGATAGGTAGAAAATGGAAAGTGCAAGAGGCCATTAGCAGGGCAGAAGCACAGCTGAGACACAAGACGCTGGTAGGCACAGTAGCAACAGGGTGCGCAGGTCTCGGCTGCTTCTCTAAGCCCGGGTATTATCTGGCACATGGAGAGGAGAGGCGGAAGCTAGTCCAGGATGAGATTCGAGATTCGCGGAGTTCGAGGAAAAGCGAATGTCAAGATGGTCGCCATGCCCAAGCAAGGGGCTTGGACTCAATGGGAGCATGCTGAATCCCGGAAGATCACCTGGGCAGAGCTATGGAGAGCAGAACCAGCATGCATTAAGTTTCTCATCCAATCGGTCTACGACGTGCTTCCATGTCCAGCTAATATGCACACTTAGGGCTTAGTAGACACTCCCGAGTGCAAGCTGTGCCGAGGAGGAGCACCCTGGAGCATATCCTGAACTGCTGCCCCAAAGCGCTAGGTGAGGGGCGTTACCGCTGGCGCCACGACCAAGTTCTAAGATCTTTGGTGGATTCCATCTGCACATCAATACAGCACAGTAAGACTCAGTCTCAGATGGCCCCCCAAATGGTCCATCTTGTTTGTTAGACCAGGGCAGAAGGTTCAGCAATATCAACCTAGCTCTTCACTGGGTTTCCTCACCACTGCCTGTGATTGGCAGTTCCAAGTTGACCTGGGTAAACATCTCAAATTTCTGGCCAACGTCGCAACCACTTCTCTCTGCCCCGATATGGTGCTGACAAACTCTTCCTGTGATTTTTGTGAAAGAGTTGTACTAGATACAAGTAGAAGCCAGCCTGGACAAATGGATTTTGAGCTTTACTTTAAAAGTTTCAACAGAGTCCATGGAGAGTAGGTCCAAAGACAGTGCATTCCACAATTTAGGTGCCACAATCTCAAATGCCGTTTTCCTTGGTCTTCAGCTGTGACTTAGGCACAACCAGCAGGCCCAGGTCCGAAGACCTCAGAGGCTTGCTTGCAACATAGGGGTGTAAAGTTCAGTGATGTAAGGTGGCATTTGACCTTGCAAAGCTTTAAATGTAGGCACCAAAATTTTAGCAGTCTGAAATGGATGGGGATCCAGTGCAAGGCGGACAGAAATGGCATTATGCGGGGTCTCTTTGATGACCCTGTAAGAAACCTTGCAGCTGTGTGCTGGATCATTTGTAAGCAGTCCATAGAGGACTTTCTAAGGCTAAAGAACAATAAGTTACAGTAGTCGAGACGTGAGTAGACAAATACATGAATAATCATATCCAACTCAGCTCTAGACACAATGCTGCGCAGACGGCCAATATTAAGCAAACAAAGAAACAAAATTGTACCACGTGGTAACATATATGTCAAAGTTGAGGGAATTATCAAACGCAACACCAAAATTTCTGACTGCTGAGTGAGGAAAATGTACCAGAGAGCCAAGGTTCCTAACAACAGAGGGAACAAACTAATGAAGTACACAAACAAGGATCTCAGTTTTTGCTGTATTAAGGGACAAATAAATAGATGCCATCCAGCCTCCAATAACCTCAACACAGTTCTGAAGAACAGATACCCTAGTAACCTTTTGAGAAGTAATGAAATATACAGCTGGATGTCATCCGCATAACAGTGGTATGAGACATCATTTAAAGAGCTCAAGACATGACCAAGTGGGAGCAAACAGAAAGCAAATACAGTATCAGGTCCCAGAACAGAGCTTTGAGGGACATTACAGCATAGCATGACAAGAGATGTAAATTTGTCAACAGCAATAGCAAAACTCCTGTTAGAAAGGTAGGATAAAAAGACCAGGGCAGACCCAGAGATGCCCACCAAAGTCCTTATTCTGGTGTTTAAAACACCTTGATCAAATGTGCCAAAAGCTGCAGATGTCAGGATTTGGGTCTTGCCAGCTTTTATTTCTTGGCTCTGTGTTCTTCAGTTACTTTTGTTTATTCTGTTGTGGGGTTTTTGTTCTGTTTGGGTCTGTCTTTCCTGTCTGTCTCTGCTGGCTCTTGGTGGTGGGTGTTTCCCTCTGTCTGGCCACGCCCTCCTTCTGGTGTGTTCCACGCACACCTGTTCTCTATCTGCACCTCATCACCTGGGTGTATTTAAGCTCTCCATTGTGCCTTACTCCCTCGCCAGATTGTAGCGCCTTGTGCCTCTTTCCAGCTCTGTTCGTGTATTTCCTTGCCTTGCTTCGTTTGCCTCATCGTGTTTTTTGACCGCCTGCCTGTGTACCTCGACCACGCCTAGCCTGATGTATTTGTTACTGTTGCTCTTTTTGGACTGCCTATCTGTGTACCGACCCCAGCCTGTTTACAGAGTAAACATCTTATCTCCACTGAGCTGTTACCTGCGTCCTGCATTTGTGTCCAGCCCGTCAAACCTGATAGTACAATCTGGCCAACAATGGACACAGCAGAGCGACGTCTTCCAGCTGGCGGTACGCCACCACAGTCGGCAGCTCGCTCTGCAAGAGGACCAGCTAGCCGTTCTGAACTCTGGGATTAGTGAGTTAGCTAAGCAGCAGGCTTCATGGCCTCAGTGAGCTCTCAGATGGAGCAACTACTCTCTACCATTAAGCATCAGGCTATGACTAGTACGGCTCTCGCCGATGCACCACTTCCGGACCGTCGTTAGCCCCGCCGGCTCCTGTACCCTGGTTTGTAATCAACTCTCCCGGCCTGAGCGTTTTTTGGAGAGTCCGGGGATGTCAAGCCTTCATTACACAATGTGAACTTCATTTTGAATTAATGGCGTCAATGTTTCCGTCCGATAGGGCGAAGATAGCATTCGTCATTACTCACCTGACCGGCCGGGCTGCAGCGTGGGCCACGAGGAGTGGAGCCACGGTTCGCCATCTTGCTCCTCCCTGGCGGCCTTCACTCACGCTCTAGAGCAGGTCTTCCAGCACACCTCGCCGGGCGCGAGGCGGGGTTCGTTCATGAGGTTAAAGCAAGGCAGTCGCCGGTGGCAGATTACGCCATCGATTTTCGCATCCTCGCCTCGAAGAGCGAATGGAACCAGGCGGCGCTCCAAGATGTCTTCTTCCGGGGTTTGAGTGACATTCAAGACCAGCTGGTGGCGATAAACCTGCCAACGACCTTGATGCTCTGATAGCACTGGCTATCCGGACTGATCGCCGTCTGTCTGACCTTCCCCGCCGAGACAGCCTTCATTACGCCCAGCAAGTCTTCTCGTTGTCATCGATCATCCTCTGCCGGCCGCTCTGGCAGCAACTCTCCGCCCAGCTCTGCAGAGAAGCCCATGCGAGTACGGACACGCCTCTCCCTGGCGGAGCGCGAGCGGCGTCGAGCGGAAGGACTTTGTTTTTATTGTGGTCAGTCAGGTCATGTTGCAACCCTCTGTCCAGTAAAGGGTGCCCCCTGCGGCCAGAAGGGTTGTGCAGGTGAGTCAGAGTTCAATTCATACGTCCTCTCAGAATGATTTAATTGCCACTTTCTCATCCGACCATACCACCATGAATGTCCTGTATTCATTGATTCTGGGGCTGATTCTAATCTCATGTCATCCTCTGTTGCCAGGTCCCTCCAACTGAAATTTTATCAGCTTTCACGCCCATTGGTGGTCCATGCGGTGGATGGCCATGAATTAGGTCAAATTGAGTACCGCACCCAACCTGTTTGCATGATAATTTCTGGCAATCATGAACAAATTAGTTTTCATGTATTTGATAACATGACTCACTCTGTGATTCTGGGGCACCCTTGGATGCAACGCCATAAACCTAGTCTAGACTGGACTCAGGGTAAAATTGAAGCATGGGGATCTTCTTGCGAAAAGTCTTGCCTGTCTGCACCCGAGGTTCCAACCAATATTTGTAACTCTGATCTAGAGGGCGTACCAGTTTGCTACCATGATTTAGCGCTCGTCTTTAGCAAAGCTAAGGCTAAGTCTCTACCTCCGCATCGGGAGTACGACTGTGCCATCGATCTTTTCCCCGGGGACTCCTCCCCGGGGAAAATTGTTTTCTCTTTCAGGTCCCGAATGAGCAGCGATGAATTCATACATCCAGGAGTCACTGGATGCTGGATTGATTCGTCCATCGTCATCCCCCTGGAGCCGGGTTCTTCTTCGTTGAAAAGAAGGATAAGTCACTTCGTCCTTGCATTGACTATGGGGGTTAAATGATATCACCGTTAAAAATCGCTATCCTCTGCCACTGATTTCATCTGCTTTTGAGCTGTTAGAGGGCGCTAAAGTGTTCACAAAATTAGATCTTCGTAATGCCTACCATTTGGTCAGGATTAAGCAGGGAGATGAATGGAAGACTGCTTTTAACACCCCAACTGGGCACTATGAGTACCTGGTGATGCCTTTTGGGCTCACAAATGCCCCAGCAGTCTTCCAAAATTTGGTAAATGACGTTTTACGAGAATACTTAAATTTGTTTTTGTTTACCTGGATGACATCCTGATATTCTCTCCCGATCTCCACACGCATACTCAGCATGTCCGTTCGGTCCTGCAGACCCTATTACAGAGCAACCTCTTCATCAAGGCGGAAAAGTGCGAATTCCACAGGACTACTGTTCGTTTTTGGGATTCGTCATCTCTGAGGGAGATTCGAATGGACCCACAAGGTGGGCAGTGCGTGAGTGGGCAGTTCCAAGCAATCGAAAGGATGTACAAAGATTCTTGGGATTTGCTAACTTTTATCGAAAATTTATCAGGAACAACTGCTTAATCAGTTAACGACCCATCGAACCGCAGTTAAAGGGAATAAGCACAGAGAGATTGAAGAGTGGGGCTGTGGAAATGCTGAAGAGACGCTTGTCTGTCTCCTGTGTGAAATAAACCGGGGATAAAGCTGAGGAGAGGAGGCCATTAAAAAGTGAGCAGAGGTGCTGAACTGCGTTGCTGTTGTTCTACTGAGGCTGAGCTATCCAATCGAGATCCTTGTTTAAATGGAAACAGGACATCTTCACAAAGAGCCAAATTAAAAGACTTTCGCGCTGTTAAGCAGAGGAGAGACGAGGGAACGCAAGGACTAAAAAACAACAGGAGTGAAAGGCACGTTGAAGTGCTCTTCACTGCATCCTCATAGCTCGCAGGTGACGTCAGATCCCTCAGAATTACAGTAAAAACACTTCACTTATTTATGTCGCCCTGAATCACAGTCTTCTCTGAGTATCTATGACTTCATCACTCTTTCAAGTCACCTCTTCCTTAAAAAATGAATGTCCAGTGTGAGGTCACTGACACCTTGTGGGAGTTACTCACTCCAATTCCTTTCTGAGAACCATCATCAATCGATTGTGACGTCTCTTTCCTGAATGAAAGAATCTTAAACACCAAATCTTTGAAGTGAACAGTAAAGCCGACCTCCCACTGTCAATGTTTGACATATGATTGGCCCCAATCGCATGAGGTGAAATAGGTGTTAGAAGTAACATTGTAGGCCTTTTTGAATTATGACAAATATTTTACACATGCTCAAAATATGTAATGTGTGGACAAATCTTGATCTAAAATATGAATTGTTAGATGTAATTTGTGCAGATACGGGCTAGTGTTTAGCAAAAGTCAGAGCCTGTGAAATGCAATCACAGATTTAGTGTAGTGCAATTTATTTGTCGTTGGACTCCGTCGGTCGATGTCGATCATGGATCATGTGCACTGGAAAACTTCAGTTTAGGTTAGTGATGTTGTCACGGCTGCAAAAACGACGACTGTGGCCACTCAGTCCAATACAGGAGTGGCAGTCTTTGCCACATCTGGAACAGGTGTGGGTGGTCATGTTGTTGGTCTCGTAGGAATGCTCTTTTCACCTAGCACTCTTTTTAGGCCAGAGTCTGAACCCTAATCTCTCCTGTCTTGGGTACCTCAGGAGTGTGCTGCGCCATCTGCTGCATGCAGATGCTGTAAATCCTCCCAGCTCTCGGTGTTGATGTCCAGGTGCCTCATGCACAAAGACCTGTATGGATTTGCTACTGAAACATGGCCTATGGTAAAACCCAGAAATTGTCGTGAACACAAAAATATCCAGATCCATATCAAAGGCTGCGTATGCATGGATTCAAGCATGTTCCATTAGTACATCCCAATCAATGTGGAATAGGGCAGCTGCTCCCGTTGAACAATATAAACACAGAATAACTTCACACGGGAAAATGGTGTACTGTTTTGTTTTTGGCTGCAATCACAGAAGCAGTCAAGAAAAGTGCAGTTTTTTTTTTTTTTTTTTCCAGTTCCCAGTGGAGAAGGGAACGAGGTGAATGGGAGAGGTAGTGTAAGTTAGGGAATAACCCTGTTGTGTCTAATGATTTGCAGATGTTCATGCTGGTTATATGGTCACAAATTGAGTTTTTTAAAATGGATATTTGTGACCGTAATCCAGCATGAACATCTGCAAATCATCAGACACAAGGGGGTTATTCCCATTCTCATCCAATTCTATCGTCTGCAATTTATTTTTCTGTAGGTAATTCGGTCGGCGAAGGTTACCGTCAAGGCAGCTTTGCTCCAACAGCGGTCAGGGCATGGAGTAATCAATCAAATGTGAAAATCCATCAAATCCAACAAATCTGAAATGGTAATTCTGTACCAGAATCCGCATCAATACTTTTGTACCTTAACTTCACCCATTTCGGCAGCATCGGCATCATACATGACTTTCTCTCGCTCTCAGCTAACCGCCCCATTATTGACATCTGCCTAGCTGCGCGCGGTCGGTCAGGGTGTGGAGTAATACATTAAATGTGAAACGGTCGAATATTTTGCAATCTTACACCCTATTATGTGGTCTGAAATCTCACACAATTAACCAATCAGATTTGTGGAAAAATGTAATTGGATTAAAATAAATGTTAGCCTACACAGCTAACCAGAGTAGCTGCCTGCACAACTGCCTCGACACGTTTGAGCTCCGGGTTACAAACAAACTGCAACGCATGTCAGCTTTCCACATCATCACTTTTTCTTTGCATTTTCACTTTGTTTGCATGTAATTTGGCCAAAAACCCAGAGAAAGTGCTGTGTTTCTGTCCCTGGAAGTACAAAAATGGCATCATATGCGTCATATTTTATCCCTTTAGCACCCACCCTCAAACAAGACTTCGTCGCCAAGTGAGCGCACATGCAGATGTACCAAACTCCTCACTTTCCACGCCCCTATTAAAATGTAAAATTCATTTAAACACCAAGACATATTCAGTATTTTGGAAACGTTGATGTATCCATCCTGACCTGTCTGAAGAACTGGATGTAAAAGTGATGGTTAGTATGTTTATATTAAAGGGAGCACTTTTTCACACCATCATTTTGACTTTTAGATTTTTATTTATTTTAATTCATGATGGAGCGATTACTTTTCACTGTGAGTTTAAAGGGCATAATTTTAGAAATGTTAATATAACAAGCCTGATATTTTCAAAAAAACTTCGAAGTTCAAGGGGGCAATAACTTTTCATAGCACTGTGTATATATTGTCACGGCCCTCCCCTGCCTGTTGTGGGAGGCTCCCCACGGCAGGCAGGGAGGGGCTACTTGAGTGGTGGCACCTGTACTGTGCTGTTAAATTGTTTGTGCTGTGCTCATTCACTCTCTCTGCTCTCTCCCCACCAGTAACCCATTTGGTTTGTGTTCAGTTCATTTTTTGTTTTAGTTACTTTTGATTTTCACACGCCAACACATTTGCACCTACTATTCATGCGCCTTCATGCACTGCATTCACCACTGATTCTTACTTACATTTGCATGCCTTGTATTTATGTTGCATTTTATTATTATTGTTTGTTAAATAAACTATTTTAATTGGCCTGAACCTTTTGAGTTATTTCCCCCTCCCAGCTAGTTTGTTTGGGTTGTGACTTGCCATCGAGCCAGGCTTGTTACACTATATATATATATATATATATATATATATATGCATTGTTATTTACATTTTTATTAAGATCCTGTTGTCTTATGTACAGTTGGTACATCTTCAATCGAGCCCCTCTGTTTTGTCATGTGATAATTTCACTACGACCACAATGGAAATAACCATTTATGCTTTATTGTGTTACCAGTGTATCATTGATACATTCACCTCTATATCAATCAATCAATCAATCAATTTTTTATATAGCGCCAAATCACAACAAACAGTTGCCCCAAGGCGCTTTATATTGTAAGGCAAGGCCATACAATAATTATGTAAACCCCAACGGTCAAAACCGTTGTGCAGAATAAATTGAAACATTTTATTTACAATTTAATGCGATCTGTAGGAGGGCATGCATTTGCACGTACATGAACTTTTGAAAAAGGCGGAAGTTATCTTTGACTGCGTGTGATGAGCGTGCCATTGAAGTCCACAACATGTCTTGTAAATCACTCCAGAGGTGTTATCAGGTTACAAAAACAGCATTTTAAGTATTAGAAGTGTTTATTTCTTACTAGCTTTTATATAATAAGAAATGTGTTAAAACCCAATTCCAGTGAAGTTGGGAGGTTGTGTAAAATGTAAATAAAACAGAATACAATGATTTGCAAATCCTCTTTACCCTATATTCAATTGAATACACCACAAACAAGATATTTAATGTTCAAACTGATAAACTTTATTGTTTTGTGCAAATATTGCTTTTGTTGTAATGGATGCCTGCAACACATTTCAAAAAAGCTGGGACAGTGTTATGTTTACCACTGTGTTACATCACCTTTCCTTCTAACAACACTCAATAAGCATTTGGGAACTGAGGACACTAATTGTTGAAGCTTTGTAGCTGCTTGCTTGATGTATGACTTCAGTTGTTCAACAGTCCAGGGTCTCCATTGTTGTATTTTGTGTTTAATAATGTAAATGGACAACATTTATATAGCGCTTTCCCACCTGCATCAGATGCTCAAAGTGCTTTACAAATAATGCCTCACATTCACGTTCATCCCATTGTCAGGGTGCTGCCATACAAGGCGCTCACTACACACTGGGAGCAAGTAGGGGATTAAAGACCTTGCCTAAGGGCCCTTAGTGATCTTCCAGTCAGGCTGGGATTTGATTTGAGGATCTTCTGGTCTCAAGTCCAACGCCTCATCCACAAAAAGAGCACCAGTAAATGAGAAGCAAGGAGTGGCAGGGCCATTGCAGCAAACAAAAGCCAATGAACCAAAAGAGTGGACGAAGGACTGAAAAGAGCAAACTTGTGCCTTATCACTCTGTGCATGTGTGACTGTGATAGGATGCTCTGGTTTGGTCATAAGGGTTCACATTTCTCAACTTTCACCATACATTTAAACTTTTTCAATGCAGTGTGTCATTACGCTGTCACAGCATATTGCAAGGTCACAGTCACAGAGGTGCATATGCACACACACACAAAACATTTGTCCGTATTGACACAGACCTACACTACCTGTATGCACTGTGTGCACTCACTGTTGCCAAGTACCTCAGTGTTATAGGTAAAGAATAGAAACTTTATTGTCATTGTACATATACGAGGGCTGTCCGTAAAGTATAGGTCCTTTTTATTTTTTTCAAAAACTATATGGATTTCATTCATATGTTTTTACGTCAGACATGCTTGAACCCTCGTGCGCATGCGTGAGTTTTTCCACGCCTGTCGGTGACGTCATTCGCCTGTGAGCACTCCTTGTGGGAGGAGTCGTCCAGCCCCTCGTCGGAATTCCTTTGTCTGAGAAGTTGCTGAGAGACTGGCGCTTTGTTTGATCAAAATCTTTTCTAAACCTGTGAGACACATCGAAGTGGACATGGTTCGAAAAATTAATCTGGTTTTCAGTGAAAATTTTAACGGCTGATGAGAGATTTTGAGGTGATTCTGTCGCTTTAAGGACTTTTCACGGTGCGAGACATCGCGCAGCGCTCTCAGGCAGCGTCATCAGCCTGTTTCAAGCTTAAAACCTCCACATTTCAGGCTCTATTGATCCAGGACGTCGTGAGAGAACAGAGACATTTCAGAAGAAGTCGGTTTCAGCATTTTATCCGGATATTCCACTGTTAAAGGAGATTTTTTTAATGAAAGACGTGCGGACCGGTCCGCGCGTCGGGACGCAGCAGACGCGGAGCGGCGGCACAGGAAAACACCTCCGTGTTGATAACCATTTGTTAAAATCCAGTTGGCTTTTGATGGCTTTCAGTGGAGTGAGTATATGAGAAATTGTTTATCAGCTGGAGATGTTCCAACTTGTCCTTAAGGCTTCCAGCAGAGGTGTTTTTCCTGTGACGGAGCGTCGCGGTGGCTGCGAGCCGACGCTGCAATCCGCCCGCACGTCTTTCATTAAAAAATCTCCTTTAACAGTGGAATATCCGGATAAAATGCTGAAACCGACTTCTTCTGAAACTTCTCTGTTCTCTCACGACGTCCTGGATCAACAGAGCCTGAAATGTGGAGGTTTTAAGCTTGAAACAGGCTGATGACGCTGCCTGAGAGCGCTGCACGACGTCTCGCACCGTGGGAAGTCCTTAAAGCGACAGAATCACCTCAAAATCTCTCATCAGCTGTTAAAATTTTCACTGAAAACCATCTTAATTTTTCGAACCGTGTCCACTTCGATGTGTCTCACAGGTTTAGAAAAAATTTTGATCAAACAAAGCGCCAGTCTCTCAGCAACTTCTCAGACAAAGGAATTCCGACGAGGGGCTGGACGACTCCTCCCACAAGGAGTGCTCACAGGCGAATGACGTCACCGACAGGCGTGGAAAAACTCACGCATGCGCACGAGGGTTCAAGCATGTCTGACGTAAAAACATATGAATGAAATCCATATAGTTTTTGAAAAAAATAAAAAGGACCTATACTTTACGGACAGACCTCGTATACATATATCCACCAAAATTTGTCCTCTCCATTTAACCCATCCCAGTTACAGTTAGACACAATCCAACCACTAGGAGCAGTGGGTAGCCACAGGCCGGTGCACAGGGGCCAACTCCAATATAGAGATGCTGCCTTGGTTGGGGAGAGAGAAAGGAGCAGAGTATAAGTATGTTGTTAATTGTGGGAGGAAACTGGAGTGCTCGGAAAGAGCAAACCAAGAGGGCAAACTTTGTAATATGTAAGTGGTTCTTTTGCGGCACGCTGCTGAGTTTATCTCAAGCGTACAACCAATACAACATGTTGTAATGCATCATTGTGTACTGTCCAGCCAGCTTTAGTATTTACTGCTGCTCTGCTTGCCCAGTCTGGTAAATGACTAATGAATTATGTCAACTGCCCTAAAGAGCCAGCAGTCGCACTGAGTGGAATGACGTAAACTGAGCCAAATGAGCTGAAATGGACGGCTTTCCATCAGGATGTGCTGGTGAACAGGTGGCCTGACTTGTGAACTCCGGTCACAGTGTGTACAAATAACAAAGAAATGTGAATAAACGTGGTGCCAAATGACCTGCCTTCGTAAATGAATGATTCATAAAGAAATTTAGTTTTGCTGTCACTACCTCTAGGTAACATCTGCAGCAACATCTGCAGTTGGTCTTAAGTGCCTCTTCTATTTTCTTATATTTTTTAATTGAATTGAAAATACCAGGGTTTGTATCGCCCCACTTTTCATCCAATTAGGAGCCCCCATTTCTCAGCCCCACCAATGAAACACCCCCATTTTGTATTTCCTAATACAGGATCCAGATCACTTCATTTAACCAAGATGTCTGATCAAGGTGAGAGAGTTTTAGCCTCCCTAGCAGTGACAATTCTACAACTTGAGTCTCATACTGAAGCTGTCAGACATTAGTGGAGAGTACACTTATGACTTTATAGAGAGACATAAAACATTCCATAATTTACATATTTTCATGATTTACCTGTGTTATTCATTCTACATGATTCCTGTGTATGATTATTGTTCTTTATTTTGTTGTAATATGTGTTAAATATCTTATAACATGTCTGTTTATGTATCACACCCTGCATCAGGCCCTGATGTGTCTGTATCTGATAAGGTCTAATTTCCATGAGTTCTCTTCATGTTATCCCAGGGACATAAACGTCCATTGTGGGACTTAGTTTTCACAACATACCCATCACTTATTACATGGTGAATGTTCATATACTTCAGGTTGGGAGCAGTTCAGATGGCAAATTTGTCCCGGTAATATAACAAGAACTGTTTTGATGCATTCACATTCTGATGATTAACCCGGCATTTGCCGGTAGACAGTGAAAACCGTTGACCAGTGCTAAGGTACCCAGACTCCACACGAGCTAAGTCGACATCAGTCGGGCAATGCTGATGGTCATCAAGGTCCCACAAAAATGGTCACATGTTTAAGGCTTTCATCTGTCATGCTTTTGTAAAACGCCCACAAAGGTTGAACTCTGGTATCACCACATAGCCTCCACTAGCTAACGTCTGCGGCTTGACTGGACACAGCACCTCCTCTGGATTCCTTGGATATGAAGAAATCTGTAGAAATGTGAAGGACTCCATCACAAAGTTCCGCTGAGTTAATATACATCATGTGAAGTCTCAAACATTGAGTTAAAGATCACTTCGCCAAGTTCGCTACTGCTCCACGGAGTGTACTACCAAAGTGCCCACTCAAAGTCAGTGGACAGTCACTAAAAGTCCCGTTCTGCCAGTACAATGTTGCCCACCGCTGAGCCACATTGACCTACATTAAAGACAGGAAATCTGGACCCCTTCAGTGAGCCTTCTCCTGTGTTTCAGAGAGATTTTTGGAGAAACTGCTACTTCGGACAGCATCAGCCACTTCATGTCATAGTGTGAATCGACCCTGTTTAGAACATTGATGTAAAAAGACTAGAAAATAAATTTTCCTCCTCTTCATGTTCTCCCACCTTTAATCCTCGACTCCTCTCACCTCCCCTGCACCAGCACTTTCCTCCCTCTCTGCTCCACATGCCTCCCTATTTTCTGGACAGAGCCCAGAATTATTCAGGCTCATTATGCAGTACACTGTATGGGGGACTGGAAGGCAGAATGTGGAGAGAAAAGGGAATGAAAGGAGTGATAAAAAGAGGAGAAATAGATGGGGTGGAGGGGATGGAGGGAGAGACTTCTCCCTAGCAGCTGTGGTCCCTAGGTGAGGCAGTAAACATGACACACCAACAGGTTGCACAGCTCAGAGTCAGAATTTGGATTTGGGTGTTTTTTTTTGAAGATACAATGCACAGTCATATGAAAATATTTGCAATGGTAACGTTGTTTCAGTGAAGCATTCTGGGTATTTATATGTGTAGCTGAGTGCACCAGCATGTGTGTGTTGCAGGTGTTTGCCAAAGTTGAAGGTGCTGAGTGTTTCCTGACCCCTGTCAAGGTGTCCTGTCTTACTGGGCAAAGAAGTGTCATCAACACAAACCCACACACACACACACACACACACACTCGACAGGACCTTCACAGTATGATGAGATGACAGCAGGCTGTGGGCCGTCTCTTTACTGCTGAGAGTGTGAGAATTAGTTTGCATGTACATATTGTAGAGGCAGAAATCTGCGCTTAGAGGTAGTTACCAGAAAAAAAAAAAAAAAAAAAAAAAAAACTTTGTTCTTTGTACAATCAATTATTTAAGTTAAGTTAAGCAAGGAGAGAGTGCATCAACCAATGGAATAAAAATGGCAAATGACATTTTTCTCTTCCCTGTGATCCATTTTTCATTATGGGTAGTTCTCTGTGTTATAGAAATAGTGCTTATTTAAAAACAAATAAAAATACAGTGTACCAGTGTAGCCAAGACCGAGCATAGCTGATAATGTGAGATTTGCAGTGTTGGAGTCTGAAATTCTGAAAATTTCTTCCTCAGAGGGAGTTTTTCCTTACCACTGTTGCTCTGGGGTTAGACCTTAAGGTCTTACCCCACAAGTAAGGTTAGACCTTACTTGTGTGAAGCGCCCTGAGGCAACTGTGTTGTGATTTTCTCTATATAAATGAAAATAAATTGAAATTGAAATATGAAGTTTCTCCGTGATGGTGTTGGGAAATTGCAAATTTGTCGGACACACTCACTTTCACATCCCACCCCTCCCTCCTTTTTTTTTAAAGTCTGACAGCTTACACCATTGGAAGGAGCAGGTTTGCCATAGCAACTGTCACTCCCTCCGTATGCTGCCTGTCAGAATGACCACAACAAAAGTATGTGTATTCACCTGCAGAGATCTGGCCACTTCCAGGGCTTCACACTTCAGAAAGTGCAGCCACTGCAATGTAGAGTTTTCCAAGCTCCATCAACAACAGTGAAAGATGGTCATCCTTGCTGAGGAAAAGGATATTCCAATTGCCCACACACACAAGCCACCTCAGGTTTGAACCTAGGTGCCGGTGTGTAGTGGACAATCTGTCAGCACCGCAGTAGCCGCCATCCTCCAAACACAAGAACCTTGGTGTTCACCAGTGGGTGGTTTATCTCAGGAGATGAGGTGGTAAATGGCTTTTCCCCATCCCCTGGAATGGGGGAAAGACGTTCCAACTTCTGATGAAAGACAGCAGCAGAGTTACTCCCATGCAGAGCAGAAACAGGAATCCTGTTTTGTTGCTTTGCAGCTGTACAAGATGTTACAATGGCTGAAGTGCCAGTCCCACTGCCAACCCCCAAAGGTATAAACTGTGGCCTGGAGGACCACCTACAGCTACAGATGCAAAACCATGTTGCACCCACAAATTAAATGCACAACAGATTTTAAATAAATAAATAAATAAATAAAATGAAAACAAAACACCAAAAAACAAGACAACAATGACACAATAACATGATGGCCATTGACTCTCAAGGAGTTCATGCACCCTATGACTCACAGGACAAATGTTTAGCAATGGCAATATCTTTGCAGGCAAACAAAGGTCCAAGTCGTTGGGTTCCTGATGCTGCATGTCTTGCTGTATGATTGTGAGACTTGGAGACTAACCAGTGACATAAGGTGAACGTCTCTTCGGAGGATCCTTGGGTACTGCTGGAATGACTGTATCAAATGAGCAGAAACTAAGAGAGACAAGGATGAGGATTCTCTCATCACTTGAGTTAATGATGTGGCCCATTTCACTGTATATGATTCATCGTGCAGGTGCCTGAGCAAGGAGAACTCCAGTAGCTGGAAAAGGCCAAGGAGATGCCTGTGTTTCACCTGGCTACAGCAGCTAGATGGCTATTTTACAGATGTGTGAAAGGACCAGTTGTCTGCCTGGCTGGTTGCAATTCAGGATTCAAGGCAGTTCCCTGGTGTTGTGGTTGCGGCAAAGTGCAGCATCAGCACATGCCCCCAGACTTGACTTGATAGCTTCACCAGGACACTTTTGGACAGTCAGATCAAACTGATCTGACTTTCCAAAAACAAGCACTTGCCTGATGTGCCAACAGTACAAGATCCCCAGTTCAATTTTATGCTAACAAACATTAACTGTCCTATTACATTCAGGTCAAGACATATTGAAATTAGAATATTTCATTAATATTATCCAAGCTTTGTGACTAAGCAAAGTTTCAAAACACAGCATACCCACTGAGAAAGACTGAGATATCTGGTGGTCTTACCCTAATCCTCAGAACACAGAACCCTAGAATTGGGGGTCATAGGGCCTTATATCATGGTAACATTATGGACTATAATAATCAAGAGAACATAGGGCCCTGGAACTGAGAAATATAGGAGCCTAGGAACATATGACCCTTTGCCATAGTGCCATTACCTACCAGATTAATCTGGGCAACATAGGGCCTTGGGAACACATGAGTTGTTTTCTTTTTTGTTGTTCTTTGTTTTTCCCCCATTTGGGGGAAACATTTTAATCAGGATTAAGCATATAGTTGTGCTGGTTAATGACAGTTTGAGTGGAAAAGAGAGAGAACAATAGTGCAAAGAAAATACATCAAACTTAGGAAGCAGGGTATGAGGAAAATTTTGAACGCCTTAAATATTCCAAACACAAATTTCACAAATTTCCGGGAAATGATTAAATGGATATCGGTACTCTCATAATTTTCTCTGTTTTGACACTGTGTCTGAATTTCTCCTTGTAACAATTTGGCAGTATGAATATAATTTGGGAGGGGAGGTGAGGGGGAGGCGGGACTTTGTGCATTACCACATTTCTACTCATTACAGTAGATGTGGTGCATTTTAATGGAAAACCCAATTAGCTTGTACGTGGTGAGAATGTTAATGGAGATCACAAAATTCTTGAGTACTTAACGGCACACATTTATGTGGTGGATGACTGCACAATTCATTTGGCAACCATCAAGGAGTAATTTGAGAAAGGTAAGAAATTCTTCACATTGATTAGAGAAATGTAGCTGTTTATAGGCTCTGAAGTCCTGTGATTGAACAAGCTGTTCACTTTCATCAGTCTGTTTGCCCGAGAGTATTTGTGAAGTCGCTTTCCCCCCAACTAGAGGTAGAAAACAGAAAAACACAAAGGTAAGCTCAGGTTTTGGAGGCTCAGAGAATAGAGGTATTACAAAAACAAAAAGGCACTGAAAGTGTTCATACATCCACTTAATACTGACTGCAAACCCCCATTCCATATACAAAAATGCATTCAAGCAAAGAAATTGTCCATACATTTGTTTTCTTCTGTGTATCTTGTTAAAAGTCATCAGGTGGACTACAGTATATCCAAGCATGCACTGGGAAGTCCAGGCCAATACCTCTGGACAAGACAATAGTCTGTTACAGGGCTTCACAGGATACTTGTGGACCCTACAAGAAAAACTGAAACTTTCAAGTTGCCCTGTTCTACCTCCTTGTCATATCGCCATCACTTCAGAAGTGACAAGATGTCACATGTTCCAACTGCTTACATTCAATAAGTTACTTGGATGAGTGTGTGTGTGTGTATACATATATATATATATATATATATATATATATATATATATATATATATATATATATATATATTAGGGGTGGGCAAACATAAAAAATCTTAATCGCATTAACTCAATGACTTTCTGTGATTAATCATGATTAATCACATGGTATATGTGAAACCCAAAATGAATTCAAAAGCCGCTTAAAAGCACAGTTTTATTTGAAAATGTAAATGTCAACTGAAACACACTAATGAAATCAAATATAAAACCACTGGCAGGTCATTTGTTATCCTGTTTCATATCAAAATAACAATATTCATGTCCATGACTAAATGTACTAAAACAAATATGTCACAATTGTACACATACCACATTTTGATATGTGTACAATTGTGATGTATTTGTTTTAGTATATTTAGATTTTGTTGTGATTTGGCACTTTATAAGCAGATTAAACTGAATTGAAATTGAACATTTTATTGAGTCTTAAAGTAAATAAATATGAATTTGGTCACTGAATCCTTAAACTTTGTACATAATGAACTCTACATGGTGAATCCTTGATCTCTGGACATAAATAGGAATAAACAAAATCTGTAGTTTTTGTCAAAAGCATTTCCTTTCAGACATTGGCATGAATGTGTTTCCATATATCTGAGCTGAGCTTAGAGCTGCTGTGCTTCACTTGAGGATGTAATTTGAAAAGAAAATACAGCACGTTTCATTTTGGGAGGAAAAAAAAACATTTTAGTCGATTGTAGTTTCTTGTCTGTATTACATTTGGAAAGAGGTGTCATTTTATTTAAAGCGGCGATTCATTTTGAAGTTATTAATTCTAACCAGACTCTGTCTCAGCTGCGCAGCGTTTCGAGCTGTGTGAACGGAACGGAGGACGATTCTCGTTTCTTGACAGCAACAAGACAAGAGTCCCAGTTAGTGACTTTAATCCACACAAAAGTGACTGATGATATTTTAATGGCTTTGCGAGGGGTTAAGAAGCGGCTTGCCGTTTCTGAAGAGCAGCGAATCAAAGAACCAACGAGCTACTGGATCGAAGCATTGCTTCAATGGTTCATGGTTTCAAAGTGGAGCCGCGCTGCAGAAATAGTTTATTACAGACCAAACCCTGAATATCCGACTTTATTTGTACGTCCGTATGACTCTGAAACTTGGAAAAATCCATATCATTTACGGACTATAGGTTGACATGAAAACCACCGAAAAGCTGTGTTCACCGCGGGGACACGTTCAGCTATTCGAGATTATTCAAGATTTTTTTTACCGATGACGAATGATGCGTAAAAGATCCGGGCCTGATCCTGTAGAACTTTGTACCAAAAATGTCCATTCAAAAGTTTGGCGTCTTTCTGCCTTTTGTTTTGTTGTGCATTGCATAGCCTGTACTTTTCTTGATCCTCGTGTCGTTTTCTGTGTGAACTCAGCTATCAGCAGGAAGCAGCAGCATAAGCTCACCCCCGACTGACGCTTTCAAAATAAAAGGCAACGAGCAACAGTCATAAAAGGCCAAAAAAAAAAAAAAAAACCCCGCAGCGTTAAGGGGAGGAACAAAATTGTCGGCAATAATGACCTCAATAATTAACGCAACGTTAGTGCGTTAACGTTGCCCAGCCCTAATATATATATATATATATATATATATATATATATATATATATATATATATATATATATATACGAGGTCTAACAGAAAAGTATCCTACCTTTTTATTTTTTAAAAAAACTATATGGATTTGAATGACGTGCGATTACACCAATCATGCTTGAACCCTCGTGCGCATGCGTGAGTTTTTTCACGTGTGTCGGTGACGTCATTTCCCTGTGGGCAGGCCTTGAGTGAGATGCGGTCCCGCCCACTCGGCTGAATTCCTTTGTTTCACACGCTGCTCGAGACGGCGCGCGTTGCTTTATCAAAAATTTTTCTGGATCTGTGAGGAATATCCGAGTGGTCACTATTCGAGAAATTAAGCTGCTTTTCGGTGAAAGTTTACGGCTGATGAGAGATTATGGGGTGTTTCTGTCGGTGTAAGGACTTCCCATGGAGCGGGACGTCGCGCAGCGCTTCCAGCCGCCGTCGTCGGCCTGTTTTGACCTGAAAACATCCTAATTTAAGGCTTAATTCACCCAGGACGTCGTGAGAGAACAGAGAAGATTCAGAAGAGGCCAGCATGAGGACTTTATGCGGACATTCCACTGTTTAAGGACATTTTGTAATGAAAGACGTGCGTGCAAATTCGCCAAGTCATTTCCATGACAACTCGGCGAATCTGTGTCCGCGCGACAGGAAAAACACCTCCGTGTTGAAAACCATTTGAAAAATTCAGGCGGCTTTTGATGGCTTTCAACAAGTGAGTAACTGAGAAATTGTTTAACAGCTTGGGCATGTTCCAACTTGCCCGTTAAGGTTTCCAACGGAGGTGTTTTTCCTGTCGTGACCCCCCGCGGTCGGGTCCGGCCCGACATGCGACTCTGCCCGCACGTTCATTCATTACAAAATGTCCGTTAACAATGGAATGTCCGAATAAACTCCTCATGCCGACTTCTTCTGAAAGTTCTCTGTTCTCTGACGACTTCCTGGGTCAACAGAGCCTGAAATGTGGAGGTTTTCAACTTGAAACGGCGAGACGCTGCCACCTCGAAGCGCAGATCGCCGTCAGGCGCCATGGGCCGTTCTTATGGCGACACTACCAGACCAAAATCTGTCATCAGCCGTTAAAATTTTTACCGCAAATCAGCTGAATTTATCGAATGGTGTCCACTTAGTTGTGCCTTACAGTTTTGAAAAAAATTTGATCAAACAAAGCAGCAGTCTCTGAGCCATTCCTAAACAATGAAAAAAACGACGAGAGGGTGGGCCACTCCTCACTCAAAGACTGCCCACAGGCGAATGACGTAACCGACAGGCGTGAAAAAAACTCTTGCATGCCCACGAGGGTTCAAGCATGTCTAATGTAATCACACGTGATTCAAATCCATATGGTTTTTGAAAAAAATAATAAGGTTGGATACTTTTCTAATAGACCTTGTATATATATATATACACACTCAACAAAAATATAAATGCAACACTTTTGGTTTTGCTCCCATTTTGTATGAGATGAACTCAAAGATCTAAAACTTTTTCCACATACACAATATCACCATTTCCCTCAAATATTGTTCACAAACCAGTCTAAATCTGTGATAGTGAGCACTTCTCCTTTGCTGAGATAATCCATCCCACCTCACAGGTGTGCCATACCAAGATGCTGATTAGACACCATGATTAGTGCACAGGTGTGCCTTAGACTGCCCACAATAAAAGGCCACTCTGAAAGGTGCAGTTTTATCACACAGCACAATGCCACAGATGTCGCAAGATTTGAGGGAGCGTGCAATTGGCATGCTGACAGCAGGAATGTCAACCAGAGCTGTTGCCCGTGTATTAAATGTTCATTTCTCTACCATAAGCTGTCTCCAAAGGCGTTTCAGAGAATTTGGCAGTACATCCAACCAGCCTCACAACCGCAGACCACGTGTAACCACACCAGCCCAGGACCTCCACATCCAGCATGTTCACCTCCAAGATCGTCTGAGACCAGCCACTCGGACAGCTGCTGAAACAATCGGTTTGCATAACCAAAGAATTTCTGCACAAACTGTCAGAAACCGTCTCAGGGAAGCTCATCTGCATGCTCGTTGTCCTCATCGGGGTCTCGACCTGACTCCAGTTCGTTGTCGTAACTGACTTGAGTGGGCAAATGCTCACATTCGCTGGCGTTTGGCACGTTGGAGAGGTGTTCTCTTCACGGATGAATCCCGGTTCACACTGTCAAGGGCAGATGGCAGACAGCGTGTGTGGCGTCGTGTGGGTGAGCGGTTTTCTGATGTCAATGTTGTGGATCGAGTGGCCCATGGTGGCGGTGGGGTTATGGTATGGGCAGGCGTCTGTTATGGACGAAGAACACAGGTGCATTTTATTGATGGCACTTTGAATGCACAGAGATACTGTGACGAGATCCTGAGGCCCATTGTTGTGCCATACATCCAAGAACATCACCTCATGTTGCAGCAGGATAATGCACGGCCCCATGTTGCAAGGGTCTGTACACAATTCTTGGAAGCTGAAAATGTCCCAGTTCTTGCATGGCCGGCATACTCACCGGACATGTCACCCATTGAGCATGTTTGGGATGCTCTGGACCGGCGTATACGACAGCGTGTACCAGTTCCTGCCAATATCCAGCAACTTCGCACAGCCATTGAAGAGGAGTGGACCAACATTCCACAGGCCACAATTGACAACCTGATCAACTCTATGTGAAGGAGATGTGTTGCACTGCATGAGGCAAATGGTGGTCACACCAGATATTGACTGGTATCCCCCCCCCAATAAAACAAAACTGCACCTTTCAGAGTGGCCTTTTATTGTGGACAGTGTAAGGCACATCTGTGCACTAATCATGGTGTCTAATCAGCATCTTGATATGGCACACCGTGATGTGGGATTTCTCAGCAAAGGAGAAGTGCTCACTGTCACAGATTTAGACTGGTTTGTGAACAATATTTGAGGGAAATGGTGATATTGTGTATGTGGAAAAAGTTTTAGATCTTTGAGTTCATCTCATACAAAATGGGAGCAAAACCAAAAGTGTTGCGTTTATATTTTTGTTGAGTGTATATATATATATATAGAGAGAGAGAGAGAGAGAGAGAGAGAGAGAGAGAGAGATGTGGGGGATTTATTTAAAGCAGCTGTTTTACCTCTGTGTCTCTTTCTTTCCAAATTACTTTGTTGTGAACAGAATGTAATTTGAAATGTCCAAACATAACTTACCCAATAGTGATAGTTTTAGTTTTTATTTCATTGAAAAAGTACATAAACCTGCAAACCTTAATAAAGGCAGATGTTTGTTTATGTTTTCACTAATGATTGTTGCAGACAAATCAAAAATTGATTTAAAAATTTGGATTAAAGGCCTATTTGGAAGGTACTCTGAGCAGAGTAAGTAAGTAAAGTTTATTTATAAAGGACTTTTCCAGATAAAAATCACAATGTGCTTTTGTGATTTTTGTGAAAGACTAGATACAACTAAGTAGAAGCCATGAGCTTTGATAGCTCTCTGAAGGACACAGCAGCTATAAAACAAACAAAGGGCCACCTTGCAACCTGGCTCACCTCGATTGAAAAATATGGTCTCTCAGGGAAGTTCAAGGCCTGGATTTACCAGCATGGAATCCTACCAAAAATTCTCTGGCCCCTGTTGGTCTACGAGGTACCAATAACAATGGTAGAGGTTTTGGAGAAGACCATCAGCTAGTTTCTTAGAAGATGGCTTGGGCTTCCCAAGCCTTGAGCAGCATCGCCCTTTACGGCCATTCCACCAAGCTGCCATTTCCTTTTAGTGGACTGACTGAGGAATTCAAAGTCACTCATGCTAGAGAGGCGATGATGTACAGGGACTCTGCAGACAAGGTTGCTTCTGCAGGAATTCTTGTGAAGATAGGTAGAAAATGGAAAGTGCAAGAGGCCATTAGCAGGGCAGAAGCACAGCTGAGACACAAGACGCTGGTAGGCACAGTAGCAACAGGGTGCGCAGGTCTCGGCTGCTTCTCTAAGCCCGGGTATTATCTGGCACATGGAGAGGAGAGGCGGAAGCTAGTCCAGGATGAGATTCGAGATTCGCGGAGTTCGAGGAAAAGCGAAATGTCAAGATGGTCGCCATGCCCAAGCAAGGGGCTTGGACTCAATGGGAGCATGCTGAATCCCGGAAGATCACCTGGGCAGAGCTATGGAGAGCAGAACCAGCATGCATTAAGTTTCTCATCCAATCGGTCTACGACGTGCTTCCATGTCCAGCTAATATGCACACTTAGGGCTTAGTAGACACTCCCGAGTGCAAGCTGTGCCAGAGGAGGAGCACCCTGGAGCATATCCTGAACTGCTGCCCCAAAGCGCTAGGTGAGGGGCGTTACCGCTGGCGCCACGACCAAGTTCTAAGATCTTTGGTGGATTCCATCTGCACATCAATACAGCACAGTAAGACTCAGTCTCAGATGGCCCCCCAAATGGTCCATCTTGTTTGTTAGACCAGGGCAGAAGGTTCAGCAATATCAACCTAGCTCTTCACTGGGTTTCCTCACCACTGCCTGTGATTGGCAGTTCCAAGTTGACCTGGGTAAACATCTCAAATTTCTGGCCAACGTCGCAACCACTTCTCTCTGCCCCGATATGGTGCTGACAAACTCTTCCTGTGATTTTTGTGAAAGAGTTGTACTAGATACAAGTAGAAGCCAGCCTGGACAAATGGATTTTGAGCTTTACTTTAAAAGTTTCAACAGAGTCCATGGAGAGTAGGTCCAAAGACAGTGCATTCCACAATTTAGGTGCCACAATCTCAAATGCCGTTTTCCTTGGTCTTCAGCTGTGACTTAGGCACAACCAGCAGGCCCAGGTCCGAAGACCTCAGAGGCTTGCTTGCAACATAGGGGTGTAAAAGTTCAGTGATGTAAGGTGGCATTTGACCTTGCAAAGCTTTAAATGTAGGCACCAAAATTTTAGCAGTCTGAAATGGATGGGGATCCAGTGCAAGGTGGACAGAAATGGCATTATGCGGGGTCTCTTTGATGACCCTGTAAGAAACCTTGCAGCTGTGTGCTGGATCATTTGTAAGCAGTCCATAGAGGACTTTCTAAGGCTAAAGAACAATAAGTTACAGTAGTCGAGACGTGAGTAGACAAATACATGAATAATCATATCCAACTCAGCTCTAGACACAATGCTGCGCAGACGGCCAATATTAAGCAAACAAAAGAAACAAAATTGTACCACGTGGTAACATATATGTCAAAGTTGAGGGAATTATCAAACGCAACACCAAAATTTCTGACTGCTGAGTGAGGAAAATGTACCAGAGAGCCAAGGTTCCTAACAACAGAGGGAACAAACTAATGAAGTACACAAACAAGGATCTCAGTTTTTGCTGTATTAAGGGACAAATAAATAGATGCCATCCAGCCTCCAATAACCTCAACACAGTTCTGAAGAACAGATACCCTAGTAACCTTTTGAGAAGTAAATGAAATATACAGCTGGATGTCATCCGCATAACAGTGGTATGAGACATCATTTAAAGAGCTCAAGACATGACCAAGTGGGAGCAAACAGAAAGCAAATATACAGTATCAGGTCCCAGAACAGAGCTTTGAGGGACATTACAGCATAGCATGACAAGAGGATGTAAATTTGTCAACAGCAATAGCAAAACTCCTGTTAGAAAGGTAGGATAAAAACAGACCAGGGCAGACCCAGAGATGCCCACCAAAGTCCTTATTCTGGTGTTTAAAACACCTTGATCAAATGTGCCAAAAGCTGCAGATGTCAGGATTTGGGTCTTGCCAGCTTTTATTTCTTGGCTCTGTGTTCTTCAGTTACTTTTGTTTATTCTGTTGTGGGGTTTTTGTTCTGTTTGGGTCTGTCTTTCCTGTCTGTCTCTGCTGGCTCTTGGTGGTGGGTGTTTCCCTCTGTCTGGCCACGCCCTCCTTCTGGTGTGTTCCACGCACACCTGTTCTCTATCTGCACCTCATCACCTGGGTGTATTTATGCTCTCCATTGTGCCTTACTCCCTCGCCAGATTGTAGCGCCTTGTGCCTCTTTCCAGCTCTGTTCGTGTATTTCCTTGTCTTGCTTCGTTTGCCTCATCGTGTTTTTTGACCGCCTGCCTGTGTACCTCAACCACGCCTAGCCTGATGTATTTGTTACTGTTGCTCTTTTTGGACTGCCTATCTGTGTACCGACCCCAACCTGTTTACAGAGTAAACATCTTATCTCCACTGAGCTGTTTACCTGCGTCCTGCATTTGTGTCCAGCCCGTCAAACCTGATAGTACAATCTGGCCAACAATGGACACAGCAGAGGCAGACGTCTTCCAGCTGGCGGTACGCCACCACAGTCGGCAGCTCGCTCTGCAAGAGGACCAGCTAGCCGTTCTGAACTCTGGGATTAGTGAGTTAGCTAAGCAGCAGGCTTTCATGGCCTCAGTGAGCTCTCAGATGGAGCAACTACTCTCTACCATTAAGCATCAGGCTATGACTAGTACGGCTCTCGCCGATGCACCACTTCCAGGACCGTCGTTAGCCCCGCCGGCTCCTGTACCCATGGTTTGTAATCAACTCTCCCGGCCTGAGCGTTTTTCTGGAGAGTCCGGGGATGTCAAGCCTTTCATTACACAATGTGAACTTCATTTTGAATGAATGGCGTCAATGTTTCCGTCCGATAGGGCGAAGATAGCATTCATCATTACTCACCTGACCGGCCGGGCTGCAGCGTGGGCCACGATGGAGTGGAGCCACGGTTCGCCATCTTGCTCCTCCCTTGCGGCCTTCACTCACGCTCTAGAGCAGGTCTTCCAGCACACCTCGCCGGGGCGCGAGGCGGGGCGTTCGTTCATGAGGTTAAAGCAAGGCAGTCGCCGGGTGGCAGATTACGCCATCAATTTTCGCATCCTCGCCTCGAAGAGCGAATGGAACCAGGCGGCGCTCCAAGATGTCTTCTTCCGGGGTTTGAGTGATGTCATTCAAGACTAGCTGGTGGTGATAAACCTGCTGAACAACCTTGATGCTCTGATAGCACTGGCTATCCGGACTGATCGCCGTCTGTCTGACCTTCCCCGCCGAGACAGCCTTCATTACGCCCAGCAAGTCTTCTCGTTGTCAGATCGATCATCCTCTGCCGGCCGCTCTGGCAGCAACGCTCCGCCCAGCTCTGCAGAGAAGCCCATGTGAGTAGGACGGACACGCCTCTCCCTGGTGGAGCGCGAGCGGCGTTGAGCGGAAGGACTTTGTTTTTATTGTGGTCAGTCAGGTCATGTTGCAACCCTCTGTCCAGTAAAGGGTGCCCCCGTGCGGCCAAGAAGGGTTGTGCAGGTGAGTCAGAGTTCAATTCATACGTCCTCTCAGAATGATTTAATTGCCACTTTCTCATCCGACCATACCACCATAGAATGTCCTGTATTCATTGATTCTGGGGCTGATTCTAATCTCTTGTCATCCTCTGTTGCCAGGTCCCTCCAACTGAAATTTTATCGGCTTTCACGCCCATTGGTGGTCCATGCGGTGGATGGCCATGAATTAGGTCAAATTGAGTATCGCACCCAGCCTGTTTGCATGATAATTTCTGGTAATCATTCTGAACAAATTAGTTTTCATGTATTTGATAACGTGACTCACTCTGTGATTCTGGGGCACCCTTGGATGCAATGCCATAAACCTAGTCTAGACTGGACTGAGGGTAAAATTGAAGCATGGGGATCTTCTTGCGAAAAGTCTTGCCTGTCTGCACCCGAGGTTCCAACCAATATTTGTAACTCTGATCTAGAGGGCGTACCAGTTTGCTACCATGATTTAGCGCTCGTCTTTAGCAAAGCTAAGGCTAAGTCTCTACCTCCGCATCGGGAGTACGACTGTGCCATCGATCTTCTCCCTGGGGCGACTCCTCCCCGGGGAAAATTGTTTTCTCTTTCAGGTCCCGAATGAGCAGCGATGAATTCATACATCCAGGAGTCACTGGATGCTGGATTGATTCGTCCATCGTCATCCCCCGCTGGAGCCGGGTTCTTCTTCATTGAAAAGAAGGATAAGTCACTTCGTCCTTGCATTGACTATTGGGGGTTAAATGATATCACCGTTAAAAATCGCTATCCTCTGCCACTGATTTCATCTGCTTTTGAGCTGTTAGAGGGCGCTAAAGTGTTCACAAAATTAGATCTTCATAATGCCTATCGTTTGGTCAGGATTAAGCAGGGAGATGAATGGAAGACTGCTTTTAACACCCCAACTGGGCACTATGAGTACCTGGTGATGCCTTTTGGGCTCACAAATGCCCCAGCAGTCTTCCAAAATTTGGTAAATGACGTTTTACGAGAATACTTAAATTTGTTTTTGTTTACCTGGATGACATCCTGATATTCTCTCCCGATCTCCACACGCATACTCAGCATGTCCATTCGGTCCTGCAGACCCTATTACAGAGCAACCTCTTCATCAAGGCGGAAAAGTACGAATTCCACAAGACTACTTTATCGTTTTTGGGATTCGTCATCTCTGAGGGAGAGATTCGAATGGACCCACACAAGGTGGTGGCAGTGCGTGAGTGGGTAGTTCCAAGCAATCGAAAGGATGTACAAAGATTCTTGGGATTTGCTAACTTTTATCGAAAATTTATCAGGAACTTCAGTACCATCGCGGCACCTCTCCATAATGCAACCTCGTCCCTACAGGCATTCAAGTGGACGCCTGAATGTGACGAGGCATTCTGGGTCTTAAAGCAATGCTTCACCGCTGCCCCGGTGCTACACCTTCCTGACCCTGCACGGCAGTTCGTGGTCGAGGTCGATGCTTCCGATATCGGTGTGGGAGCAATTCTGTCGCAAATAAGTCCTAAAGATAAGAAGTTGCATCCATGTGCCTATCTGTCCCGTAAGTTGTCAGCGGCAGAACGAAATTACTCCATCGGCGACCGCGAACTGCTGGCGGTAAAAGTGGCCTTGGAGGAATGGCGTCACTGGCTTGAGGGGACACAATTGCCATTTCTAGTGTACACGGATCATAAGAACCTCGCTTATCTTCGCACTGCGAAGCGCTTAAATGCTCGTCAGGACCGGTGGGCAATCTTTTTCAGTCGATTCAACTTTATCTCGTACCAACCCGGTTCGTAAAACGTGAAGCCTGATGCCTTGTCCAGGCAATACTATAAAGCCGATACACCTTCTGACCCCGGCAATATTCTCCCAACATCATGTTTTATCTCGGCCATTACGTGGGAGGTGGAATCACGGGTAAAAGAAGCCCTCCGCAACGTTTGCGTGCCTTCTAATTGTCCTCCGGACAAGTTATTTGTACCTGACGCCCTCGGGGGGGGGGGGGGGGGGGGGGGGTTATCGAGTGGGCTCACAATAGCCGGTTTTCGTGTCACCCTGGAATCAAAAACGTCATGTCGTGCAACAACGTTTTTGGTGGCCGCATATGGTTGCAGATGTTAGGGAATATGTAAATGCCTGTCAAACATGTGTTATGCATAAGTCCTCATCATGCCCACCTGTGGGCTCGTTACTACCTCTGCCCGTTCCCAAACAGTCTTGGACTCACATCACAATGGACTTTGTATCTGGTCTTCCCCCCCTCACGCGGCAACACTGTGATTTTGACTGTTGTAGACAGATTATCCAAGATGTGTCATTTTGTGCCATTGCCCAGTTTGCCTACTGCCAAAGGAACTGCTGAAATTATGTTAACTCATGTATTTCGTCTCCACGGTTTTCCCCAGGATATCGTCTCTGACCGGGGCCCGCAGTTTGTGTCCAGGTTCTGGAGGGAGTTCTGTCGTTTACTCGGGGCCACCTTCAGTCTCATGTCCGGCTATCATCCCCAAGCAAACGGTCAGACCGAAAGATTTAATCAGGAATTGGAAAAGGGTCTTCGAATTTTGTGTTCTCAGCATCCCTCTACCTGGTCATCCCAACTGCCTTGGATCGAGTTAGCTCACAACAGTCTCCCCTCTGCTTGTTCTGGTTTCTCCCCTTTTCATGTGGTGTTTGGTCATCCTCCCTCTTTGTTTTCTTCCTCCACCCTTCGGTCCCCGGTCCCGTCTGCCCTAAGTCTGATTGTCAGGTGCCAACGAACTTGGGAGCGGGCACGTCGTGCCCTATGCCATTCCTCGGCACAATACAAAGCTGCCCCGGACTGCAAACGGTCCTCGGCTCCCGTCTACACACCTGGTCAGAAGGTCCGGCTCTCCACCCGGCATTTGCCGCTACGGGGTGTTCCTCGGAAACTGACTCCCAGGTACGTTGGTCCCTTCCCCGTGTCCAAGGTCATTAGCCCTGTTTCTGTCCGTCTTCGTTTACCTCGTTCTATGCATGTTCACCCCACCTTTCATGTGAGTCATGTCAAACCCTTTAGGTCCAGCCCTTTGTGAATAAGAAATACGAATACAAACATGATCAGAAATAAAAATGTCCTCAGAATAAATAGAATCAATATTAAGACTGAGAGTAAACACAAGATCTAAAACCTGACCTTTGTTGTGTGCGTGGGGCCAAACACGTTAAATTTTGCATCAGATTTATCTGAGGTGTCATCAACATGGAAATTAAAATCACCAACAATTAAAAGCCTCGACAACTTGAGAGAAGTAGATTAAAAGTCACTAAACTCCTTGAGGAAGGAGGTGGATGATATATTAAAAGACACAATAAAAAGGATTCATTCTCCCAACTTTTAAAATCTGAGATTCAAATGATGGGAATGATTCTGATCTTACCCGTCGACACACAAATCTGCTTTTACAAACCACAGCAAGTCCTCCGCAACTTCCTGCTAGATACAGCAAGCTGAAAAATCGATAATTTTTGGGCTAGAGTTCAACGAGGGAGGCAAACTCCTTTTACCCCTGCCAAGTTTCAGTCAGAAACAAAAACTCCAGTTCCCTGGACTGAATATAATAATTCGAGATGAAAATCTTGTTAGTAACAGAGTGCACATTTAACAGTGCCACCCTGTAGCCGGATTCTCCACAGTGGACTGCCGGGGTCGGCACGCAGGACCGGCGGAGACGAACCACTGCACCCGTAGGTTTCACATACTGGCGGGGGGCATCGCAACCACAGGGAGGTCAGGAAACACCTGCCAGAGTCTGCATGGCCTCCCATGATGATTCAGAGAGGGAGATGGGCCGTACGTTCACACGTCTGGAGACAGCAGGTTGATCAAACGGGAAGAACAACATTTCCCTCAACTCCACATTTCCAGAGCAGCCTCAGCCTCACCTGGACACTATCTATCTTGTCCCCCTCCTCCGTCTGCGTCTGCGGGAGCTCTTGTAGCGCTGACTAGCACCAGCATCACCAGCTAATGGCACAAAAGGAGGCCACCGAAAGGGCACATCACCAAAGGGCAAAAATGATGCACCATAATTCTCCATAAAGCTCAGATATTAACCACAGCCTGACTGTCATACATCCAGCGAGCAGCCAGACCATCATAGACCAGCAGGAGGACTAACAGCAAAACAAGCACAACAGGAACATGGACAGCAGTAATGGTGAGGCCAAACACAGGTGCCATCTACAGCAGTAGAGCTGCTGCTTCTTCACATCAGAAGGAGCCAGCTGAAGTGGTTCAGGCATCTGGTGAGGATTCCCCCTGATCAGCTGATAACTTCCTCTGGGTTGTTTGGGTTTCTTGATGGCTTTCTTCACTCTTCTCCTTCTTGCACAGTCACTCAGTTTTTGAGAATTATCTACTCCATACAGTTTTACCATAGAGTGCCATACTCTTTGTATTTCTTCATAATTGATGTAAATAAAGTCCAAGACATATTCAGTGACTTAGAAATGTTCATGTATTGATTCACTGACTTGTCTGAAGAAAAGTGGCAGTAAAACTAAGTATTTACAGGCATTATACCAAAGTGTTCCATTACTTATGAAACACGGCTCGGCTTTTATATTTTTGATTAATTCATATCAAGTTGTCGAGATTTGCTGTTGTGTGTGTGTGTGTGTGTGTGTGTGTGTGTGTGTGTGTGTGTGTGTGTGTGTGTGTGTGTGTGTGTGTGTCACAGAAGTGTTGGATTGTTGAACTCAGTGATAATTAGGAGCAGTTCTGTTTGTCTTATGTGAATGATTCGCAACCTAAATAAAAATTATTAAAATATGAAAATCTGCTGATTTTCAGATTTTTCTAAAATCCTGATATTTCCTTTTGACTAACGATGTAACAGTGTTATAGCGTAATGTAGATTTGATGGACTGAGTAAAACAGAAGTCATTCTCACCTCGTCGGATAATAAAGTTATTCTGTTCTTTCTCCATTTTCTTTCGACTTTGTCTTTTTTTTGCCCCCTTTCCTGCTTTTCCCCACCATCCAAATCTCCAAGAGCTTTCTGTCAGTTATCCTGGGAATGAACAGACCGTTAGCCTACAAGACTGATGCCAGCTACCTTACGTTGTGCTAATAACAGCAGAGCACAAATGCATACATGTCATGTACCAGGCTGCTTCCTGTCAGCTCACAGCTGCAGAAACAGACAGACAAGTACACGAGAACAAGACGCAACTAATTCTCCCTCTCTCTCATACGCAAGACAAGTGGACAGAAGAGGGGCTGGTTTTAGGCAAGCACACCACACACGTTATTGTTCCTGAAGTTTTGTGCTGACAACCATCCATTTTCTAAACCCGCTTATTCCGGTTAACGGTCATGTGGGGTGGGGGAGTCACCCTGGATAGCTGATACACAGACAGATATATAAGCAGGATAACATAGTTCAGCTTGTAATAGGTCTGAATTTCTGATTTGTTGGTTGACAGGTTGTTCTGAAACTTCTCGTCTCGTGATAGAAATGAAAGCAGCCTACAGGTCTTAAATGGTGTAGATCTTGAGCAGGGCAGACCATCTTCCAGAGAGATTGTTCATGTCTCCCAGTTTATTTATAAGATGGCTTAAATCCATGTTACATGTTTCTAACATGAACTGGACTAATGGATCAGTATGTTTCAGCAGTCATCGTTTTTAGTAAGTCTGAATTTCCTATTAGTTGGATGAGATGTGGTTCTGGAACTTCTTGTATCATGATAGAAATGAAAGCAATCTAGAGATCTTAAATGGTGTAGATATCGAGTTGAACAGGCCACCTGACTCCTCAATCAAGATTTGTCAGTTTGAAAAATAAGTCTGTTCTTCTCAACCTGTGATGAATTCCACGGATGGATAATGTCGCATTTTGTGAACCTTCTACAATACTGTGTAATACAATTAAGACTATTTAACCATTTTTAAATAACAACAAAACAGCCACATTAGGTTTCAGATCCTGGGGATGGATAGTCTTCTTCATTAGTAATATTACAACTGTAGCAATGACTTTTAGAATGGTTATCAGGGGCGGACATAGGTTTCTTAGAAGGGGTGGAGAGGGGTTGACTAGGGGGCGCAGGGGCATGCTCTCCCTGGAAAATTTTGAAATTAAGGTCATATTTTCCTACAAACGTGGGCAATTCAAGCATGTATTTTGGACATTTGAAACAGGTAATTGCTATAATTTTATTAACAAGTTGAGATGGATGATACAAAAAAAATGTTTTCATAGTCAGGTTCCACACTAATAGCCAGGCAGGCAAGTAGAAAGTTGGAAATAGCACATCATTATTTGGAGATATTAATGAGTCTTCATTGTTTAAGATGAGTTATTCTCCTGGTTCTCAAATAACACAGAGGTGCAGAAGAGGCACCTGGGGTGAGCGTAAATGAAGCATTTGACAACATCTTCAGTGTTAAGTTCCTCTTTCAGTTCCCCTTTAACTGCCTGCCTGAGCTTAAAAAATTTTGCATGTTGCTGCTATTAATCAAAGCGTAAAACATGTTTTACAGACATTTAAGCATTGCTGAATTTTGAAATTGAAACTATATATTAAGCTTATCACAATACTATGGTCAAAATTTGCCTTCTTGCTCTTGGTCGGGACGGTCGCATTTTTCTCTCCTCCTCCCTCCCCAACTTTCCTGCTACTGTAGCGTGTTTTGTCTGTGAGGCTGCCAGCCCTGCTCCTCTGGAAAACAACAAAATGGATCTGATCAAGTGGTCTCTGAACACAATTGATACTGTTTATTCCACAAGGCACTCGGGAGCGGAGGACCCGACCTGTCCTGCCGGGACACATGTAGCAGGTTACGTGATGGACAGCTGGCGGAGGTGGCAAGTCATGTGCCTGTACACGTTGTCTGTGGAGGACGTTGAAGATGTTTACTTATTTGGAGCTGTGGTGACCGGGTTTCTGCTGTGCGGAGCAGCCACAGCACTGGTTTACCGGAAAATTAAGAAGGTGGAGGTGGCATTAATTGGCCCGTCCAGGCTGCCCCACATGATTGATTCGATTGGAAGGGCAGTGTCAGCTCAGTTGGCGGGTGTCAACCGCATGTTGTAATCCATCTCGGGGAGAATGGCTGCACTGGAAAACTGCTTTGATCGTCTGTGAGACCACATCTCTCCTCTATTCAGATGTATTTGGGAGCCACTCTGAAGTTTCAGACTGTGGATTCTGCCAGGCGTCTGTTAATCTGTATATCTATTTGGTTCCCAAACACCAGCTGTCCTTCAAGGCCGCTGGGATAAAATCCTCCTCCCGAAGAACACTCCTGATAGCCTCGCTCCTCGTCTCCCCCGCCTCCTTGTCTTCCACTGCCTCCCTCCCTTCCCAGTCTTGAGATGTTGACTGTGGGACCTTGAGACTCTGGTGGACTGATTCAGGACTGGGACCCCCCCCCCCCCCCCCAGGATGGACAGATAAGGCCTGATGGCACCTCAAGGGTGGCCTTTCCGGGCTGTCTGTCTGGACACTGGACACATCCAAGTCTCGGCTGTTGTCTGTCGTCTATTGTGTTTTTTTTTGTTGTTTTGTTATGACTGTTTTCTGTGCTATGGGTTTTTTTTTTTTTTTTTTGCTCCAGTGGTGCTGCGGGTTCAATGCAGCAGCAATGGAGGTTTTTCTTCCCAATTCTTTCCTTGTGTGTGCTTTTATATGTGTTCAGGTACCGGACCGGCTTATGTGTGTTGTTTAAGTGTGTCATGAGGCCGGTCAAGGTTTGCTCAGCCCTGCTTGTGACCTAGGGCAGGGATATACATCTGGAGCTGGTCCCCTGGTGCCAAAAAGGCGACCTCTGCTCCTAACTGGCAATTAGGATGGGTAAAATGCAGTAAACACATTTCATTGTGCAGGGAACATGTTCCTATGTGCATATGACAATAAACTTCTTTGAATCTTTGAATCTTTTGAAAATGTCATGATACAAATCACAAAGAAGTATTGCAATTTGTGATGCATTCGTTATATTCTAGCACCCATAGTTACAGCCAAAATACTCTGATAATGTTACTGAGTCAGAGGTTCTATGGGTACCCGTATCGCTTTTAATGATTATTTATTTCCTGCAAAGTTGGTTGCACAAGACTCGTATCCCCTATATTTTTGCCTCATTTGTAACCATTGCCCCTATATGTTCCTCATTGAATTCCTATATTTTTTCCTATATTTAGACCTGCTGGGCACCCTGTATTCAGGATGGCACACGTTAAGCTTTTGGCTGGCAAGTTGTAACATAGCAATTTCATTTTTGGTGCAGCTAAGGGGGGGCAGTTAAACCCCCTAAACACCCCTCCTTACATCTGCCAATGGCAGGTGGGGTCAGTTTTGGATGTCTGAACACATCAGCTCAGTACATGTGTGCAAAATGTGCTGGTGCTGCAAGTCACCACATCAACCACATGGGACAGCCCAGGATCCTGATTGGCAACCAGTGAGAATGACCACCAGTCCACCTCCACCAATCCATGGCTAACGTCAGCCAGTCATTCACCTGAGCATGTAGAATAAAGGGAAACTGCAAACACGGCCTCAAAGATGCCAAAAGAAACTTCACACACCAAGATTGGGCTGTGTTCTGCTGCTATAAATCATGACTTTAATGTGCTGCCTTGCCATCACTAAATGTGACAGTATACGTGAGGAAGGGCTAATTTTGCACAACTGACTGGTGAACCTTTTTGAATCAGTGGAATTACATCCTGATTAATCATCTATGATGAGCATTTCTCAAGGTGTCATGGAATTTGGCCCCCTAATGTAGGTCTTTTATTTATATCCACCTTCCTTCATTCACCAACATATTACTCTCCCAGGCTCATCAGCCTGACATGGTCAGTACTACTTTTCATGACAGCACCCAGTGAGGTGACAAAAAGGTCTTTAGAAATCCAGAACATGACTGCAGACATTTTGTTTATGGTTTGTCCAAATCATTTATGGACAGTAACGTATATACTAGGATTCTAGCAATGCATTCAGGGTGTGACAAACATTAGTGGAAATACCCTGGATTTGGTCCTCCTTCGCCGTATTGCTGTCACAAATATCGACATTATGCCTCTTGCGTCAGTGGTCTCTGATCACTTACTTATTAGGTTTACAGTTTCGCAGCCATGTTTAGTGGAACAGGAACCTTATTTATCATTGCAGCGAGCGACACATCAACTCTTCAACTGTGATTGAACCACGCCCTCCCCCCGCAAAAAAAAAAAAAAAAAAGTCACCTAGGTTCAATGATTACTTGTGTGGTCAAAGCATAAGGCTAGAGGTCTACAACGAAAATGGTGCAATTTAAAACTATAAGTATTCCACCTTGCATTGTGTGATGCCATCTCAGACTATAAGCATGCACTACTGGCTACACAGTGGACCTACTACTCTGATTTGATCAACAAAAACAAGCATAACTCAAAATTCTTGTTCGACATGGTGGCACCACCATCATGGATGACCAAGTAAGTCGCTCTCCCATTACTTTGAGAAGAAAATAGATGACATTAGGTTAAATAAAGCTAAGAATGTCTTAATCCAGCTACTACACCCTGCTATTGAGGTGGGTGACATCACTGGGGTATTACCATGATTTACAGAATTTGACAGTATCTCACTTCACATGCTGATGAAACTTGTAACATCTGCTAAAAACACAACCTGCTTATTTGACCCTATGCCAGCAAAACTGTTTAAGGACCTGTGGCCCACGCTTGGGCCGACTGTGCTGGAAATGATCAATTTATCATTAACCCCGGGTTCTGTTCCTAAATATTTCAAATCTGAGGTGATTAAACCATTACATAAGAAATCTAATCTTGACCCGAGTGTATTGATAAACTGTAGGCCAATATCAGATCTATCATTTTGTTCTAAAATTCTGGAAAAAAAAGTGGTTTCACAGCAGCTTGTGGACCACCTTACCAAGAATAATCTTTTTGAGTCACTGCAGTCTGCTTTTCGAAAATATCATTCCCCAGAGACAGCTCTCACTAAAGTGGTAAATGATCTTCTCCTTACAGTGGATTCCAACACCACTACTGTTCTGGTGCTGTTATTTTAGTGCTGCATTTGATGTGGTGGATCACCATATTCTACTCAATAGGGTGGAAAATCATTTTGGGATTACTGGGAATGCCCTTGCATGGTTGAGATCATACCTGACCAGTCGTTCTCACTGTGCCTTGTACAACAACACTACCTGTAACCTTTGTGACATCAAATTTGGGGTTCCACAGGGGCCCATCTTAGACCCTTGGGCCTTTTGGATGGGGTGTCGGTGCAGAGCCATTTTCAGATCTCTCCAGAGATGTTCAGTTGGATTCAGGTCTGGGCTCTTACTGGGACACTTGAGGACATTCACAGAGTTGTCCTGAAGCCACTCCTTTGATATCTTGGCTGTGTACTCAGGGTCATTGTCCTGCTGGAAAATAAACCCTCACTCCAGTCTGAGGTCAAGAGCGCTCTGGAGCAGGTTTTCATCCAGGATGTCTCTCTACATTGCTGCATTCATCTTTATTTCAACCCTGACTAGTCTCCCAGTTCCTGCCAGAGGAAAAAAAAAAAAACATTCCCATAGCATGATGCTGCCACCACCATGCTTCACTGTAGGGATGGTACCTGGTTTCCTCCAAACATGACGCCTGGCATTCACACCAAAGAGTTCAGTCTTTGTCTCATCAGACCATTCATTCTACTCAGGACACAAACTCACAATCTCCAGCATGGGATGTGGATGCTTTGACCATTTAGCTAAATATCAGTTCTCTGGCCTTCATGGACAAAGAATACTTTGGCTGTCGGGGAAGTGAGGCATACTGACTACCACATGCACTACCACAAACTCAGTTCTAAATTCCAAAACTGTACAAAGTAACCATCAAATGTGCCTTACTCAACATACACATACACTCTGCCTGCACATATCATCACCAGTCACCTGCAATGGTTTGAAATGGAAATGAATTTAAACTATGATGCAAAAAAAAGAGTAAGTAGCCGGTTATTAAAAAAAAAAAAAAAAAAAAAAAACCAAAAACACCTACTTCACCTCAGGGAGCTCTGGTTGCTGCGGTCTGCTGTGTGATCTGACAGGTTGGATTTTGATTGGTTGATGTTTTCAGAATACAAAACACACAAATAATGAACATCATAAGCCAATTTATTTGGTGCACAATGGCGGACTTTCAAATGGTATGTTCTACTGCTTAAATAGTCCTTTTTGCATCCAGTGTTACAAACAGAGCCCCAAATGTTTAGCAATGCAGCAGGGACTGATGGCTCTGAATGACATTATTTTTCAAATTTTCAAGCAACAGCAGACCGAACGTATTAGAAAGTAGTTCTCTACAGTGGTAAGACATTTAATGCATTTGTATTCATTAACAGGAAATTAGGGACTAAGGATACACAATGGCAGTAAAAGTAAGTCCCTTCGGCTGCTCCCTTGTTTGCACTTGGGGTCGCCACAGCAAATCCAAGGTGGATCTGCATGTTGAATTGGCACAAGTTTTACGCCGGATGCCCTTCCTGACGCAACTCCACATTACATGGAGAAATGTGGCAGGGGTGGGATTTGAACCCAGAACCTTCTGAACTGAAACCAAGCGCATTAACCAAATGGCAGTAAAGTGAAAAAACTAAAATAAACAGCATATTCTTACAGGATTTATTGTGAGTTTTGTACCTCAGCAAAGAAAAGTGCTGAGTTTAAATGTTAAAAACATCATTTTAATACTTAATATTTTGTCAAACATAATATCTAAGTCTTGGTTATAAAAAAAGCATGTTTAACATTCTGCTCATCTTTGGGGTGGATGTTATCATTGCACTCGTCTTCAGCTCTGGCTGTGATAGTGGCGGCTGGCCTTTGGTGGTGATGCAGCCTTCTCTCAGAGGACTTCAGCAGACCTGGAAATATGGCTGCCAGGAGAGGAGGTGGCAGATGGCTGACAAGGCATTTTTACCCATAACGCCCCAGTAAAACTTTAACTCCCAAGATTTAGTGCTAGCGCTCTGCACTTAGCAAGCTGCAGCCGCTGGCACATTTTTTTCAAAAGTCCCAAACTGATGGTTTTGCAAGCTGTGCATAAACATGCTTTATTGATTGTGCTGTTAAAAGATTCAAAGGGTCAGTATCATTTAGGAAGAGACAGTTTTAGAGGACAAATAAAAGCTAAAAATTGCTCAAACGTTGTGGCAGGCATCATTGATTTTTAGAGGAAAACAGAGAATGCTGAATTAAATTATTCATTGTGTCATAATATTGACTGATGAGGATGGCAGACAATAATTTAGAAATTTAAAGGTTCCTAGGCAACAATGGCAGTTAAGGCATTTAATTCACCCAGTTACAATCTCTGCAGGCCTGGCTGGGGTCATATCTCTCAATTTGTCCTGGACAAGATTTCCATGAAAGTCATGCTTGCTTCTAGAAATGTCCAAAGAGAAGAGCTCTTAAACTGTTCATGATTGCTTTGTTTATGTAACAATTTATGCTAAAATGACCTTTTGAAAAAAGTGTTTTGTTACAGTAGCTTGCCCATCTTATCACTTTCAGCAAGGCAGATGTGTAAAATATCACTGCCATTACATGTTTTATGCTCAAAGGGCCAGATTATATTGTTTGAGGTATATATATATATATATATATATATATATATATATATATATATATATATATATATATATATATATATATATATATATATATATATATATATTGGCATCCTATCCCAGGTGTATCCTGCCTCATGCCCTGCTGGGACAGGCTCCATAGTCCCATGACCCTTAACTGAAGACCAAACTACATTCTAATTAATACGAGTACAGGGTTGTAATAATTTTGGTTGCCTATGTATCACTTCTGTTAGTTTTTAAGTGCAATGGCTACAAATTTATGCTCATTATATTACTCTTGTGTGAATCCTAGGAGTGGTTAGCTCCGGCCATCGGCAAGATGAGCTGTGGAGAATCTTATTCCCGTAGGGTACATCCACATTTTGGAAAACACGTGGCAATACGTATATCCTTCTGAAGACACTATAGTGTCAGCTCGTATTTGATCAACCAAAAGAGAATGCCAAATCACGGTTGCCTCAGCCTCAATTTTCAGGTATGTTGCTGTTGGTACCTGGGGCACAAAAGATGTATCCTTCCGTCTCATTATTCCTCGTGCCACTTGAACAGCGAAGTTGTTACTATAGCACGTCGGGCACCACAGAGTCGGTGTTACCTCCCAGAAGTAGATCGCTTGTTCCAGGGTGGCTTGACAATGAATACATCTTATATCCCCCTACAGTATAAGAGGAAACATTAGTCTTTTAACTATTATATTGCAAGCAAGCAAAAGAGTTCGTCGGGATTATTCAGATGCAAGCCAGAGCTGCCTCATGATCAATCAATCAATCAATCAACTTGACGTTACCATTCCCGCTGTAGCTGAAGGAGCTGTACGCGGGAAGCAAGCATCATAGGTCGTAAACCATAACAGCAGGAGTAGTTGACTAACCATGGACAGCCAGTATAAGGATGATAATATTCCCCATCCTAAGGCCCAAATTATGACAAGTCCAAGTTTGTAGAGCCAGGGTTTCTTGCGTTGTACGGCTCCAGTTAACATAGCTATGTACGCCAATAGGGTCAGGGCCATCACAGCTTCGCACACAATGTCAGCTATTACTGCCGGGGCGTAAAAGATTGCTGTCATATCTATCACCATCCAAATCGTAATCGATGTGTACTGCCATATTCCCCAACAGTCAAACTGGAGATTAAAGCGACCGAGGACGTGAGTGATGAATAAAGACAACCCTAAGTCACTCTGACCGTAGTGCAGATTGATGATCACCAATCTGACACATCCATGTAGTAGCGTTACTATTCGCAGTGGTTGTCGTAAGTCCCAACGGCCGACACAGCAGTATAGCAGCCATATTAACAGTAGTGCAATAAACTCCACTCTACTCACTTTGAAGATGGTGTCATTTATGCCGCCAGTATTGTTGGACATTGTGCTCTCTTATTCTTTTTACTTATCTCCTTAAGTTGGTATGCTGTTATGTAGATGCTTCTTCTTCCTTCACTCCCCCAAGGCAGAATGAACAGGGCGTGTCTCGGCGTCGAGCTTTGTAGTCTCCATAGCTCCTCCCCAAACGGAGGAGGGGCTCCATTTCACTGCGTTGTGTGCTCCTCCTACACAAGCGCAGGGCAGCTGCGAAACTTCCTTTTATCAAAACATATCCAATTACTGCAGCAATAATAAGTCCTATTATGATTAACAGATAGGGCCAAAGATATCCAAACAAATGTCCAATCCAACCAGTCACTACTTCGAGACCTTCTTTAATGACTTCTCCGGTCTCTGCTGCAAAAGGGGTGATGATTCCTCCAGCGATTATTTGCGTTCTTTCCCACCAAGAACATTCATGCCGACTTCTTCCTTTTCCACAGCTTAACCAATGTTCTGCAGGCGATTCACATGTACCATTATTGTAAATCCGATTGGGTCCCAACCATTCATAACCGACAATTTCTTGTCCTTCACACAGACTTTTCTTGAAAGCATATCCTTCTTCAAGTATTATCACAGCATCTCCAACAAATGGCACTATGTGGCCTAGGATCTGCTTCCTTTTCGACATTCCATGTCCCAGGACAGCCTTGGCATATCCAACGTTGGGTGGAAAAGCTCTTATCCATTCGCCAGCACCGTTCTTCTCCCAAACTGTTTGATGGCCGTAAGTGTCGTACTCGCCGTCATAGTAAGCATCACAATATTCCTCCCAGCCAGGAACTTTTCTACAATTTTGATGGGCAAGGCTTATTGTGCATGTAGTATTAAGTTTATTACAAATCATTTTCCATGGCCGTGGCGTAACATAAGGATTTGGTCTCCAGAGTAGACTAGACCAAGTAGCTCTATCTCTGGAGTAGACTGTGGCGATGTATTGATATTTAACCCAATAATTATTACTTTGATCTAAACAGGGGAATACCCAATTGTCATGTTAATGTTGGGGTTTTTGTTTGTTCCCTTTTGTGGCTGGGTGGTTTGTGTTTGGGTTTTTTTGGGTCTGTATGTCTCTTGTCTGCCTTCACTGTGCTTGGTGGGGGCGGTGCTCGGTGAGTGGGTCACGCCCTGTTCTGGGTCTTTCTACACTTGTTCCGGGAGTATTTAGACGCCACTAGTTGCACCGGGTGTTGCCTGATCGTTGTGCCCTGTGCCAGTGCTTCAAGCTCAGTACCACGTTTTGTTAAGCTGTCTCTTGGTGTTTTGACTGCCTGCCTGTATTTTTGTCTACGCCTCTGCCTGATGTTTCGGTTTTGGTTGCTCTTCTTGGACTGTCTGCTTGTGTACCGAACCTTGCTAAGCACCTCAGTAAAAGCCTCTCTGAACCAGAACTGTTCCAGTGAGTCCTGCATTTGTCTCCTGCCTTCCTCGTCTGACAACCGTGATAGAACGATCAGGCCAACAATGGAGACAGCGGACTCGGATCCATTCCAGCAGGCCGTTCGCTTCCACAGCCGCCAGCTGGCCCAACAAGAAGACCGCATCACTGCTTTAAGCACCAATATAGCCGATCTGGCCACAAGACAGGACGCATTCATGTCCTCTGTCAGCTCTCAGATCAACCAGCTCGTAACCTCTCTGTCCCCACAGACACCGTCTGCCTCGGCAACCACCAACCAGCCACCGATGGGACTGAGTGCGGCCCCGCCGGTACCCACTGCTGCTCCTGATGTCTGCAATCAGCTATCTCGACCTGAACATTTCTCTGGTGAATCCGGAGACATCATACCATTCCTAACACAATGTGACCTGCACTTTGAGTTGATGTCAGCCATGTTTCCGTCCGACCGGGCGAAGATCGCCTTCATTATTACTCACCTCACCGGCCGGGCCGCGGCGTGGGCCTCGGCAGAGTGGAGCAGACAGTCCCCGGCGTGTAGTACTCTCCAGGCGTTCCAGACCGCTCTCCGCCAGGTGTTCCAGCATACGTCACCGGGCCGTGAGGCAGCCCGGTCCCTGATGCGCCTCCGGCAGGGTAACAGAAGAGTTGCCGACTACGCCATCGACTTCCGCATCCTCGCGGCTAAGAGCGAATGGAACTTGGCTGCACTCCATGACGTGTTCTTTCAAGACCTGTCTCCGCAGATCCAGGACCAGCTGATCGCCATCGACCTCCCGGAGCGACTCGACGAGCTAATCGCGTTAGCCATCCGCACCGATCGCCGGCTGGCGGATCGGCCCCGGCGGGACGTGCGAACCTCGTCCCAGCACGCTGAGTCCGCTCTCCACGTCGGGCCCTCGGTGTCCTCCTCCAGCTCGCTCCCGGCTGCCGCTGATGAACCGATGCAGCTGGGACGAACCCGATTGACCATCGAGGAGCGGCAGCGGCGGAAAGATCAGGGCCTGTGCTTCTATTGTGGTCAGGCGGGGCATGTGGTCACGGAGTGCCATGCCAGGGGTGCCCCCATGCGGTCACAACGGGTACGCCGGGTGAGTCAACATTCCATTCTTTCCGTCTCTCCCCGTAACATGGTCACTGCCAAGTTAATATCCAAGCATACGTCATGTTCTGTTCCGATTTTTGTGGACTCCGGTTCAGATGCTAATTTGATGCACTCCTCCCTCGCTAGGTCTTTGCACCTCAAACTTCACCGTCTTTCACAACCATTGGGTATACATGCCGTGGACGGTCACGTATTGGGTCACATCACCCACCGCACGGAGACCGTTCAATTAATCATAGCCGGTACTCATTCCGAAACAATCAGTTTTCATGTCTTTGATGAAATGACTCACTCCGCCATTTTGGGGCATCCCTGGTTACGTAAACATTGTCCATACGTAAACTGGTCCGACGGGCAGATCACTTCCTGGGGTTCCGCATGTACCGGGCGCTGTTTTGCTATGACCATCAGGGACGGCAAGGTCCCTAATCCTGAGTTGGCGGGTGTGCCCGCGGAGTACCATGATATTGCCGACGTATTCAGCAAGGTCAAGGCAAAGTCGCTGCCACTGCATCGTGCATACGACTGTGCCATTGAGTTATTGCCGGGCACGAGTCCCCCGCGGGGAAAACTGTTTTCTCTGACTGGTCCTGAACGTGTCGCTATGAACGACTACATCCGGGACTCTTTGGATGCCGGGTTGATCCACCCATCGTTGTCTCCTGCGTGGGCGGGGTTCTTTTTTGTTGAAAAGAAGGATAAATCACTCCGTCCCTGCATCGACTATCGCGGGCTTAATGACGTCACAGTAAAGAACCGTTATCCTCTGCCCCTAATTGCCTCCGCGTTCGACCTGCTAGAGGGCGCCAAACTCTTCACCAAACTCGATCTCCGTAATGCCTATCATTTAGTGCGTATCAGACAGGGTGATGAATGGAAGACCGCTTTTAACACCCCCACTGGTCATTATGAATATCTAGTCATGCCTTTTGGTTTAACCAATGCACCCGCAGTGTTTCAAAACCTGATTAATGATGTACTATGGGAATGTCTGGGTAAATTTGTGTTTGTGTACCTCAACGATATCCTGATCTTCTCCCCGGATGCGGAAACGCATGTCCGTCATGTCCGTACCATGCTTGAGAACCTTTTACGCAATCAGTTGTACGTAAAGGCAGAAAAGTGTGACTTCCATAGGTCCTCAGTGACCTTTCTGGGATTCATCATATCGCCTGGGTCTATCCGGATGGACCCAGCCAAGATAGCCGCAGTGCGTGATTGGCCTGTACCAAGGAACCGCAAGGAAGTCCAGCGGTTTCTTGGTTTTGCCAACTTTTATCGAAAGTTCATCCATAATTTCAGCTCGGTGGCCGCGCCTCTGCATAACAGCACGTCCGTACACCGGCCCTTTTCCTGGACGCTGGATTGCGAGGAAGCTTTTCGAAGCCTGAAAAGACGGTTTACCACGGCCCCAGTGTTGCTCCTCCCCAACCCCGCTTTACAGTTTGTTGTCGAAGTTGACGCCTCCGACGTAGGGATCAGGGCCGTCTTATCCCAGATCCAACCCTCAGACCAGAAATTACATCCCTGTGCGTTTTTGTCCCGAAAACTGACGCCGGCAGAGCGCAATTACCACATCGGAGGCCGCGAACTGCTGGGGGTTAAGGTGGCCCTGGAAGAGTGGCGACACTGGTTGGAAGGGGCACAATTACCGTTTTTGGTATGGACCGACCATAAAAATCTAGAGTATCTCCGTTCTGCGAAACGACTCAATGCCAGACAGGCTAGATGGTCCATCTTTTTTAGCCGTTTCAACTTTGTGTTATCCTATCGACCGGGGTACAAAGAACGGTAAACCCGACGCGCTCTCCCGTCGGGGCAAACCTGTGGCTGTACCGGCGGACCCAGGTCCGGTCTTGCCCGGGTCCTGTCAGTTCTCATCTGGGAGATAGAAACCAAGGTCCGGTCTGCTACGCGCGGTGACCCTGTGCCGCGGGACTGCCCTCCGGGGAGACTGTACGTCCCAGATGCTCTTAGGGGGGAGGTGATAAGGTGGGCTCATAACAGCCGTTTTTCGTGTCATCCCGGAATTGGGAAGACAGCCACGATCATCCAGGGAAGATTTTGGTGGCCTCGGTTACTTCCCGATGTCACAGCTTATGTGGGGGCGTGCATTGTCTGTGCTATGCACAAGTCAACCAACCGCTCACCGTCCGGCAAGCTCCACCCATTACCCGTCCCCACCCGACCATGGTCACATATCTCGGTGGATTTCGTTACCGGGTTGCCGCCATCCAAGGGGCAACTGTTATTCTGTCAGTGGTGGACCGTCTGTCCAAGATGGCCCATTCATTCCGCTACCGAAACTCCCATCAGCTAAGAAAACCGCAGAGGCCCTGTTGCACCATGTGTTTAGATTACACGGTTTCCCGCAGGACATCGTGTCCGATCGTGGACCACAGTTCGTTTCACACTTCTGGGGTGAGTTTTGTCGACTCCTGGGAGTCACCTCGAGTCTCACCTCCGGGTATCACCCTCAGGCGAATGGGCAGGTTGAGAGGGTCAATCAGGAATTGGAAAAGGGGTTACGTATCCTCGCCTCCCAGCACCCCGCTTCCTGGTCGTCACAATTAGTATGGGTAGAGCTCGCTCACAATAGTTTACCATCTGCCTCCTCTGGTTACTCCCCAATGCACGTGTCGCATGGGTATCAACCTTCTTTGTTCTCTCCTACAGTCTTAACCACCCAGGTGCCTTCAGCCCTTTCCTTAATCCGCCATTGTCGTCTAATCTGGGAGCGGGCCCGACGAACATTACTGCGCTCTTCAGCGATCTACAAGGCTGCTGCCGACAGGAAAAGGACCCTAGAACCACATTACTCCCCGGGACAGCGGGTTTGGCTCTCCACCCGGCACCTTTCCCTCCGTGGTCTGCCACGGAAACTTGCTCCTCGGTTCGTGGGGCCATTTCCCATCACGAGGGTGATCACTCCGGTCTCTGTCCGCCTTCGTCTGCCCCGGACTATGAGGATACATCCCACCTTCCACGTCAGCCAGGTCAAGCCTGCTCGGTCCTGTGTCTTGTGCCCTCCGGCCGTTCCCCCGCCTCCCGCCCGGTTTGTGGCCGGGGGCCCGGTTTTTACTGTGCGCCGCCTTGTGGGGGTCCCGGCGGCGTGGGCGGGGGGTGCAGTACTTGGTGGACTGGGAAGGTTATGGCCCTGAAGAACGCTCATGGATTCCTTCTTGTTTCGTTTTGGATCCTGGACTGATCGCGGACTTCCATGCTCGGCATCCTGGGTTCCCCGGGCCGTCAGGTGCCGGCCGTTGAGTGGGGGGTCCTGTCATGTATCATGTTAATGTTGGGGTTTTTGTTTGTTCCCTTTTGTGGCTGGGTGGTTTGTGTTTGGGTTTTTTTGGGTCTGTATGTCTCTTGTCTCGCCTTCACTGTGCTTGGTCGGGGGCGGTGCTCGGTGAGTGGGGTCACGCCCGTTCTGGGTCTTTCTACACTTGTTCCGGGAGTATTTAGATGCCACTAGTTGCACCGGGTGTTGCCTGATCGTTGTGCCCTGTGCCAGTGCTTCAAGCTCAGTACCACGTTTTGTTAAGCTGTCTCTTGGTGTTTTGACTGCCTGCCTGTATTTTTTGTCTACGCCTCTGCCTGATGTTTCGGTTTTGGTTGCTCTTCTTGGACTGTCTGCTTGTGTACCGAACCTTGCTAAGCACCTCAGTAAAAGCCTCTCTGAACCAGAACTGTTCCAGTGAGTCCTGCATTTGTCTCCTGCCTTCCTCGTCTGACAACCGTGATACCAATCTTCAATTTCAAATTTCTCCATTCCCCACCAGGTGACGTCCTTACTACGCTTAACTCCTTCCTGCCATGCTTGAAGGGTCCCCTTAATGGTTGGAGACTTGTAACACTTTGTACAGTTATATACCCATCTTAGCCAATCCCTGTCTTAATTTGGTCTATGGGCATCGGGGGGATTTACCAGAACCTTCAGCCAAACTACTATGGTATTCTGTCTCATGTAAGCTTCCATAGATTTTATTCGCCACGCATTGATCAATTTTGCTAAAATCATCCCGAGGTACTGACCTTAGCTCATCAGGTTTTGGTAGTTTTGCACATAGAATTTTGCTTTATGTGGACCCCGCAAACTATGCCCAGGCCACATGTTTCCCTTTGGAAAATTCCCCTCAAAATGTATCAGTGGAACGCTCCAAACCCACGGAAAGGTGTCGTTAAGCCAGTCATCATGTTTTGCCTCCTGTATTTGTTTCCAAGTAATCCTGTCTATCAAATCGATAACTGGTGTAAGCACCATGTAATTTTGAGATTTACATCCAATAGGTCGATTCCAATAACATCTATCTAATTTTGCTACTTTTTCTTTTACACAATAATCATTAATCTCCTTCCATCTCTTTTTAATCACATTATCGATACTTTTAACTTTTGGTTCTAATACTGGCTGTGTATCTTGTGTTGGCGATGCGGGGAGTAATTTAGTTCCTCTCTGTGTGGGTGATATCTTTGTGGATCCCACTAATCCTACTGGTGAGATGACGGTTGGTTTGGAGTATGATATTCCTGTTCCCATGTCGGTAGCGTTGTTCAACGGAGGGATTATTGTAGATGTAGTATCCACCTTTCGGCACCTGCTGGCGGGTGTTTGTCACAGGTGAGGTTGTAATTTCCCCCAATGGTTCCATTAGCATTATCATTCTGCAAACATCATGTCTTGGTAATGCTGGAAAAACAGCTTCTTTTTCCCATATCCTGCTCGATAGCCCAGTAGTACTCTCTGCATCCCCATGAGCATACCAGCGGCTGGCTCGCCAGGTTCAGGTCTTATCCAAGTGCAGCCTACTTCTCTTCACTCTTTTTGTTTTAACCGTAAGATGGTCACCACGATAATCTCTTTCTCCCTCACTTGTAGGTTTTGAAGGATCTCTGCTCCGGTGGTCAGGTTGTGATTGGTAGTGACGGTTGGAAATTCCCCACTGTCTTTCAGGTATTGCAGCCACTTGTTCTTTTGCATCTGCTGAGTTAGGTTCTTCATCTTTGCCCATTTCTCTGTAGAATTCTGGTCCCATATCATGTAGGTGTTTCTTGATTCAACTCCCCAACATGTCTGTTGAAAAGTTTTAGTTGTTGCGTACTGGACTTTGATATGGGTTAAGGTCCAGGGCGTACTACCATAGTGGTACAGGATAGCTATAGAATACAGCAATGCCGACTAATAATGCTGTAAGTCTGGCCATCCAACTCCAACATTGGAGGCACTTTTTCTTCCACGGCCGGCTTTGTTGCTGCTGCCTTATTCCAACATTTTCGTAGTAGAATTCACTTGGTACTGGTGGCAGCGGCTCCTGCCCTCGAGGTTGTCGCAGTAGTGGCATTTCTATGCCAGATTCTCTTTCTCTGGTCTGTCGTTGATCCTTCGAGGTTGCGTGGTGATCACGTTGTCTTCCTGTGTTCTCCCATCTTGGAGATAGATGATCTTAGGTGCTGTTGTTTGTCTCGTGCTCTCACCAGGGACACTTGATGCTCGTTGCTGAAGAAGAATGTTTAACAAGGGAGATGGCCACAGGAGTCTAATATCCAGTCCTCCGCCACGCCCATTGCCAGTGACAACTGTCACCTCCTTCATTTCAGGCGGTGGTCCCTGGGGTGTGAAGAAACATTGTGAAGATGCAGGATTCAATTCTCTACGTAGGTGCAAGATATCCCCATAGGCGTTCCAATATGCCGCTCCATTGTAGACATACTGTGCCATCACAGAGTACAGAGAGTCGATCTCCGAAATAATCCTCTTCCTGACTTTATGCCACGTCATATCAATATAGCCTTTGGGGGTTCCAAAGCCCCCTAGTACTCCTGGTTCGCCATCCACTTCTAATCGGCGGAACACTTCCACCTTTTTCGATGTCAAGGTATTGTACTGTGGTACATATTGGCAAAGTTTGGTTCTCAATCAAATAAAAAGTTGAACGTGCTTCTTTTTGTTGAAGTCTTTTAAACATATAGGGACTACTGGTCCAAATCTGGAAAGATCTGAGCCAAATTGTTAAAGATTTTGTATATATGTTTATCACTGTTAAACATTTGTACCTTTGTCTTTGTTCTGATAAAAATGTTGTGCTGTTTTACACCTGTCTTAAAGTAACCCTGAGAATGTACTTGTTATTCAACTTTGTTTTAGCATGCTGGGGTCAGTCTGAACTGGGAGTGAAGAGCTGGAGGTTATTTTGACTGTTGTGAATTTATGACCTTGTGCTGTGCGAGTGCTCCAAGCAGATGCAGAACAGATGATAAGTGCAAACCACAAGCACAGAATGTGCAGCCGGTGACAACTTCAACAAACGGCTGGGTCAACAGCAGGGAACAGGACATGCTGACCGCCAACGGTAGACGAAACAAAAGGAAAGAAACTGTTTTTCCACGCAGCTGCACTTATTGACATATGTGTTTGTTTTACGGGAAGAAAATTGTCATGCGCTGTTTTCCCCCCACCCTTAGGACAAGTTTCTCAATGTGGGTAGGGCCTCTCCTAATAAAAAGAGTGAGCGTGCAGCAGTCCACAGTGCTCTCAGTGGTACTACGTGTACGGACTGTCTGCACTCCTCGCGAGCTAAAATTGACATTCTGTCTCACTGGTGTTTCTTGACTCTGTTTGTCTTATCAAGGTTTTAAGAATGTTTGGAGGCGAAAATACCCAACATTGACTGGGGGCTACGTCCGGGATCTCAACAACACCGGAGGTGTCCGGCGGAGGTCGTCAAGTCCAGACGAAAATCCTTGGCCAAGGTCAGATCGATTGATCGTGTCTGCAATTGTCGACCGCCGTTGGCATCATCTGGTTGACGAGATTTTCCCGAAGAAGACAGGCAGGAAGTCGAGTCAGTGAGTAGAATTTCTTTGTAACAGTACTGAATGAGTGGTGATCAGATCACATAAAACAGTTAAACTCCATAAGCGATGGCGTGGAATCGTCTGTTAATGTAACGCAGTTAAACTCCGCGAGGAGGGCGGACTCCTCTACGGTTGCGAGGAACGCACGTAGTTAAATTCTGGAAGGAGGGTACGGACTCCTCTGTTTTAAAACGTAAAGGTAATACCGGTTAGAGAATAAAAGTATGAAAGTGTAATACTTTGGACGACGTGAGTGACAACCGTGTGTGGAAGCAAGGCAAGTGATTCCGCTTCCTACGGGAGGTGAAAGGAATCAACCACACGACGCAAAATTAATTGTCACGTCCAAAGGAAGGGAAAAACTTCAGATTTAGAACACCCTAGGTGTGCCCCGTCTGAAGTCCAATTAATAACAACAAACATAAAAATGGGGGGAAAGAAGTCTAAAAAGAAAGAAAATTTATCGACTGACGATTGGAAATTTAATGGCAGCAAAAAGCCAATAACAACGAGAAAATTGGAGACCGTGATTAATAAACATGACTTTGACGGACGACTAAACCTGACCATGTATCAGAAATTGAAAGAAAAGTTAGAAAGTGAACACAAGGTGACGAGAAAAGGAAAAAGAATTAGTGGCCATTTTGGGAAGAAAACAGACAGAAAGGAGCAGAAAGAAGGATGTGATAGTACAACAAGAAGACTCAAAAAGGGAGCGGCAGGACCGTCCTCAACAAAGCCAAGTTATATCCTTCAGTAGAGGATGTGAGACATAATAAAACTCTATCACCTTAATGGTACTGAAGTCCAACAGGTGATGATAAAGCGTGTGGTCCAAATGGGGACGCTGCAGAGGTAACTGGAATCCTGCCGATGATGACAGGATACCGTTACATCATGAGACCCCATTCTGGCAACACGGATAGAAGTACATTAAGTTTGCAGAAACTTTAGAGTTCGATCTGCAAATGACAAACATCTAATGTCCCTATTCCACCTGCAGACAGTCAACTACTGATATATGTTGGATAGACATTCTGATTGCTTCTGACACACGGGAAAATTGCATCACTGACACAGTAGCTCTGCTATGTTTTCTATTTGAAAAATGGCCATAAAGTGAGCAAAAATAAAGTACAACTATGTAAAGATAGGGTGAAATATTTAGGGCATGAATTTATCAGCTACAGGAAGCACTATTCTATCTGACAGGAAAGAAGCAGTTTTGAATGCTCCAAAACCACGAACCAAACATCAGATGATGTCATGTCTTGGACTGACAACTATTGCAGAGCATGGATTTCCGTGCTATGCAGAGTTAACTAGTCCACTATCAGACTTGATGTATAAAGACGATTTTCAATGTCATCCATGTTGGAATGGAACAAAGATGGCTGAAGAAGCCTTTGTAAAAGTAAAACAAACATTAGTGTCATCTACAGTTTTGGCACTACCAGATTATAGTAAACCTTTCATTCAACAGTGGATTGTAAAAATAACTTCATGACAAGTTGCTAGTGCAGGTCACATGGCACCAAATTAAGACCAGTGGCGTACTACTCCTCCAAATTGATGCAGTAGCAAGTGCTCTGCCACCATGTGTACGTGCTGTAATTGCAGCTTCCATGGCTATTCAAAGTAGTAGCAACGTTGTTCTGTTCCATCGTTGACACTGAAAGTTCCACATGCAGTTTCAGCGCTCTTATACAAACAAACATGGACATTCTTGTCTCCAGCTAGACATCTTTCGTGTATGTCTTTATTGTTGTCACAAACCACATTAACAGTAGAACGATGCACGACTTTAAATCCATCAACACTATACCATTACCCGAGGATGGTGAGCTGCATAATAGCAACAGTTTGTATGAAGGCTCGCGCTGATCTACTGGATACGCCCATCCCCACAGTACAATTGTGTATGTGGATGGTTCCTCCACTAAAAATGCTTATGGACAAACACAATCTGGATATGCGGTTGTCACAAATTCAGAAGTATGGATTCCGCTTCATGCCATCGTCATTCTCAGCGCAAGCAGCTGAATTAGTTGCTTTAACTGCAGCTTGTCATTTGTTAAAAGGAAAGCTGTGACAATCTATACGGACAGCCAGTACGCTTCAGCACAGTGCATGTGTTTGCAAAATTGTGGGAAGAGCGTGGGATGGTGACGTCATCTGGAAAACCGGTGACTCATGCCACTCTTTTAACAGCACTACTGAAAGCTGTGCAGTTACCACAGAACATTGCTATATGCAAATGTGCGCTCACACCAAAAGGCTCTGATGTAGTCTCACAAGGGAAATGATTTCGCTGACAAAACCGCAAAGGCAGCAGCAGCTGCTTCTATTTTGTTGTACAGGAAACCACTCCAGATTTGCATTTAGGTCACACACTGCTTGCTGACATGCAACAACAGCACCTGAAAGGAAAAACAAATGTGGTTAAACAAAGGAGCTACATTCGCAAATGATTTGTACTTATGACCACAAAAGAAACCCATATTGCCAAAAAATCTATTCAAATGGGCAGCAATTATGAGCCATGGTGTACACATGTCTCATCAGGGGGTATGATATCCCAGTTACAACCGATTTTTTGTCTTTTTGGCTTTTGATGAATATGCAAAACAGCATTGTAGAGCATGCATGACATGTGCAAACACAACTCACAAGGCAATTTGAGACCCCAAAGAGGCAAATTTCCAACACCACAATATCCCTTTCAAGTGATTCATATGGATTATATACAGTTGAGTAAACATGAAGGGAAGGAATTTTGTTTAGTCATAATTGATGCCTTCTCAAATGGGTAGAATTGTTTCCCCACAAACATGCAGATGCACTTACAGTGGCTAAAGCATTGTGCAAAGACATCATTCCACGATTTGGAATACCAGAAAACAGTCTATTCAGATAATGGAGCGCACTTTGTTAATACAATAGTGCAATATGTAGGAGAAGCGCTACAGATTAATCTCAAAAATCACTGTGCTTATCATCCACAAAGTGCCGGATTAGTGGAAAGGATGAATGGGACAGTAAAAAACAGACTTAGAAAGACAATGGAGGAAACAGGCAGACCATGGACACATTGTATAGATTGGTGAAGATGTACATAAACATAACTTGTGTACCAACGGGTTTGACACCTTATGAAACATTGTTTGGAAGAAAATTCGACTACCATATTATGGCATATTTGGGATGTACCTGAGGAAGCCAATTTGGCAGATTACATGAGGAAGATGTTAGAAAGACAACGAGGGAGAGTTTCAAACACTGATGATCCCATTTCTCCACAGGACGACCCTAAAGTGGTACCTGGAGACTGGGTGCTGATAAGAAGCATCAAGAGGAAACACTAGCACCACCCAAGTGGGAAGGTCCATTCCAAGTACTGCTCACTACACCCACCAGCCTTAAAAATAGGAGAAAGACAGACGTGGATACATTTAACACATCGTAGAAAGTGATCTCCATAAACCCAGTGTAAGTACGGAAAGTGAGCAAGTCTGATAATAGTGTGTGGCTCGGGGTTAAATCCGAGCAGACACGAAGTCAGCAGAAGCAATTACAAAGCCACTGACCAGAAACTTAGGACCTGACTTTAGGGAGATCTGACTATGTCTCGGCCATACACCATTATGGATGAAAAACAGCATTGTGCTGCTGGGCATTAGTGTTAGGAGCCAGTCACTATATGGGGGAATGCACTTGTGGACACCATTAATGAAAAAGGGAATTGACTATGGGGAAGTAGAGAACATCACAACCAGAGCAGACGAAACTAGCAAGTGGAGATTCAATCCGCCGCGTTAAAACGATATGTGGTTACCTCAAAGGGAGTAACCTGCTACAATCATGGGAGGCAGATACTATTGCGGACTAAATCCTTGCGAAGACCAGGAAACATCCTATCAATGGTTTTATGCCTGTTACACCACGCCCAAAATGTATTACGTCGTACAGATACCCTTTTTGGCCCTCAGGCAGAGCAGTTGGGTTGGTGACCCGGAACAATGGCTGCATTATGATTTTTATATGACTACAGGCTTTCCCCCGTGCCAGTCATTGGTGGAGAAATACCTTTCTAACAAATGGCCACTGGGCGCAAATTCTTATGGGTGGACAGATGATGCAGTTAAGTGGAAAAATATCATATCAAATTTAACAGTCAGCGGCCCGAACAAAAACAGTGACATTCACATAAATTCATTAGCATTCCCGATAAGTAACCCAGTGCATGTCTGCCACACATTTGCGCTGTGCGCCTACAAAGCGGGATATGATCCCTGCTGGAAGATTGTGCTGTGTCCAAAAACACCGAACACCAACGTTTCAAGAAACACCGAACATCAAACAGTGTCTGGCGATCTTCTGCCAGGACCGGGGTCTACAAGAGCAAAGCAGGCCCGTCTGCACCAAAGGGCGCTATCGGCGGACAACTGTTTCTCGTGACCACAGGAATTAGCGGACAAATAATAATGGCTCCTGATGGCAGAGCAAGCAGGACATTCCACAAAACAGGACTGCATCGTATGCATGGGTCCAAGAACTATATTGCAAGTCATACCAGCGGCTTAGAACAAAACTGTGTACTGCTGGTAATGACTAGTTACATCCATTAGACCCGAACATAACTGCTCAAAGTGGGACACGGTCTATCCACTGTCCGCCATGTCACGGAGCAAACCCTGTTCTCTGAAAAAGTGGCACTAGGAATTATCCGTGTGTAAACCTTCCAGGAACGGGAAAACAATTGGATTGTTGAATCACAGTGCCTGGTGCCAAAACACCGTTCAAAGCAACAAGCCCTTCAAGCCAGTAAGTAGAAGTGACGTATGGTGGTGGTGTGGAGATAATAGGACTGTTTGACAGATTGCCTAGGAATGTGTCAGGCTACTGCGCTTTGGTATCCCTACTCCTCCCAGTACAGGCCATTCCCATTTTAGCTAAGGATTTACTGTCGCACCTACAGTCTGTAATGCCTGAAAAGTGGCATAGAGTAAAAAGAGATTGGAAAGGAGTGGGAGATCCAACATATATTGATGCAATAGGAGTCCCCAGAGGAGTGCCTGATGAGTATAAACTGGCTAATCAGATAGCAGCTGGTTTCGAATCCTCCATCTGTTGGTGGTGTTCGATTAATAAGAACGTGGACAGAATAAACTACATCCACTACAATGTGCAGAAATTAGGGAATTGGACTGAGGAAGGATTTAAGGCTGTCCATTCACAGTTAGCAGCCACATCCCTTATGGCCTTCCAGAACCGGATTGCTCTGGATATGTTGTTGGCAGAGAAAGGAGGTGTTTGTGCCATGTTCGGAGCACAATGCTGCACATTCATTCCCAACAACACAGCTGCAGATGGCAGCCTCACTCAAGCCATCGACGGTCTGAGGACGTTGAACAGGAAGATGAAAGAGCACAGTGGAGTAAACACCGAAGGCTGGGATTGGTGGCTGGAAGGGATGGGAAAATGGAGGTCTTTGATTTCTTCACGTTAGTGTCTATAGCAGTGTTTGCTGCGATTCTAACATTGTGTGGATGTTGTTGTATTCCGTGTGTATGTGGACTTATTAATCGAATGATCACAACAGCAATAGGGCCAGGAATGCCCACTTCAGCTACATACCCTCTCCTTGGATCTGAAGCGAGGACAATGACGAGGATGAAGATGAACCACAATGATGACGGGGAGCAAGGAGTTCATGATCTTTTCCCTGACCAAACTAAGTATAACGACCCAGACACCGATGTGGATGACGATAGTGACATAACCTCTGGAGTGTAAGCCTGAAGAACATACCATGATGAGCCTCTTAGTGAAAATCTCAAGAAAGAAGTGCTAAGCTAGATGATCACTACTAATGTTAACAGGCGATAAACAGGAGGGAAATGTTAAAGATTTTGTATATATGTTTATCACTGTTAAACATTTGTACCTTTGTCTTTGTTCTGATAAAAATGTTGTGCTGTTTTACACCTGTCTTAAAGTAACCTTGAGAATGTACTTGTATTCAACTTTGTTTAGCATGCTGGGGTCAGTCTGAACTGGGAGTGGAAGAGCTGGAGGTTATTTTGACTGTGTGAATTTATGACCTTGTGCTGTGCGAGTGCTCCCAAGCAGATGCAGAACAGATGATAAGTGCAAACCACAAGCACAGAATGTGCAGCCGGTGACAACTTCAACAAACGGCTGGGTCAACAGCAGGGAACAGGACATGCTGACCGCCAACGGTAGACGAAACAAAAGGAAAGAAACTGTTTTTCCACGCAGCTGCACTTATTGACATATGTGTTTGTTTTACGGGAAGAAACTTGTCATGCGCTGTTTTCCCCCCACCCTTAGGACAAGTTTCTCAATGTGGGTAGGGCCCTCTCCTAATAAAAGAGTGAGCGTGCAGCAGTCCACAGTGCTCTCAGTGGTACTACGTGTACGGACTGTCTGCACTCCTCGCGAGCTAAAATTGACATTCTGTCTCACTGGTGTTTCTTGACTCTGTTTGTCTTATCAAGGTTTTAAGAATGTTTGGAAGCGAAAATACCCAACACAAATATCCACATACATTCCTTGTAATGGATCAACATAATTAGGTCCCCATCTTATTTTAAATCTGTAGCCCCTTTTCTGTATATACACCATGTTTAAGATGCAGGGGTATAAGTCTGGACACCAGGGAATTGGGTAAAACTTCCATCCGACCCCGGGGCAATTCCAGTGTGTCCAACTTTGTCCACGATAGCTTCTAGAGGAGTGTATATTCCAGGCGCTGCAAGGTCAGCAGTTCTGTTATATGAATCATTATCTACAAAGTATCCTCCTGTTCCCAGCAACCATCCTTTTTCTTTGTAATCCTTTTGCGGCCAGCTTAAACATATTTTCTTGTAGGGTAATTCCAAATATGGTGTAAGTCCTCTCGGCCCGGAGCGTAGACTATTTACATTATTTTCATCCAATTTGAAGGTCCGCAGCATGATTGAGTGAGTTGTTACTCCGCCATCGGTCTCCTTCTCTTCCTGCCAAGATACACCACCATAGGGAACAGTTGTTGTCTCTTAGAGAGATGAGTGTAGATGGGAGATGGGTGCTTAAGTTCTGAATCCATTCCTTTCCACGCCCATTTCCACATCGTAACAATCACTCTATCAGGTTTAGGGAGGGGTCCCTCAGGGATCCTCTGTACTTGATTTGGGGGTACATAGTCCCATAGATCTTGCCAATGCTGCCAAAACTGGTATCCAGAATACCTGGATTGTGATAGGGCTAGATAAAGGGGAACTATAGGCTTGTCTTCTTGATCCTTAGGCTCAATTTGAAGCTGAATCTTCCTTGCCTGACTACAGTTCCAGACCCCTCTTTTGTACAGGTAGCAGAAGTTTTCAAAAATTGATGGTATGGTTGGGGGTAGGCAGGCCATACAGTCCAGAGGTTGATCAATAATTCTCAAATTTAATGTCTGGTTATCTAATACGGGATATCTTGGGTCTTGCAGTCGTTTGTTCAATTGACGTTTCATGTTGGGGCTTGTCATCCAGATCAAGCACTGGTTAAGGTATATTTCCACATAGATTCCTTGGAGTGGCTCAACGTAATTAATCCCCCATCTCACTGTGAATCTTAGGTCTTTGAGTTGTAGGTAAACCACATTTAACATCCATGGGTAGGTATCTGGACATCTTGGAATCGATTGGGACATTTTTCGGCGTCCGTTCATGTACCAATACCGCAGACTTGCATTGCTCAGCACTCGTTCAGAGAGTAATTTTTGTCCTGTTGTCTCTGTCAATTCGGCATCTCTTTTATATTCATAATTTGAGACAAAATATCCTTTAGATGCTAGTTCCCAGTTTTCTTCTTCAAAATCTTTTTCTGGCCAATTTAAGTATAGTTTCTCAGCACCGAGGACACTTTGTATGTAGGGTCCAAATCTTCCTCGATTATTAATAATGGGTATTCTATTTACACCTGGTCCTTGCGACATTTTGCAAACAGCCACTGCTTTTTACTTCTTCCTTGTCCCACGGAAAATGGATGGAAACATCCAGCGATTCCGAGACTTTCTTGATTTTTCCTCACCTTGAGTCAGTTGGTCTAACGACTGCTGCTGTTCCTCCAGACGTTCAACGTGTGCTCCGACAGAATAAACCCCCACATAGGGAACCAACATCATCAGCACTGTGAGCCGCACCCTAATTGTTTGGTCCGGCCTACTAGGAGTGTCCGCTCTGCTCGCCACTCCCCCTCTAGATTGTATCCTCCTTTTCCTCACCCATTCTTCGGGTGTCACGTGGTACACAGCTGACTTTTTCTTTGGTTTTGCTGCTTTATTTCCCCAGGCGTCCATTCCAGTGGTAAAATAATACAGGAGGGTTCTCTGCCCCCTTTCTCTTGTGGCACCTCTTCTGCATCTTCCAGCAGAATCTCTGGGTTTTTTAGAACTTCTTCTATCAATTTTGCCCAAGTTGTCAATTCCCAAGGGCCGATCCAACCTTCTTCTTGAGCTTTTTGCTGTTGATCATCGGTCAGTCCTTCCATCATGTCTGTATATCCGGGTCGCTCCGGATCTCTGTACACTCTGAACACCAGTGGAATTTGCACTGCTTCTATTGGAGGATCATAAGTTTGCCCATACTCTGGACCCTGGGACCAACTTTGCTGTATAGCCTCATGCAACAAAGACGGCTTTCGCTCACTACCTCCTGCAGCTTGATCACTTCCTCCTGCTCTAGTTGTGTCCAACATCAAATAGACACTTGGGGCCGTTGGACTCACGTCACCGCTGCCTTGATTCCCCTCAGCTTGATCAAGCGCAGTTGTTGCTGCAGGATTAGCCCAACAGGTTTCATCGGTGTGAAAGGTCCTCAGAGGGTCTAAAAACCTTCTCACTTGCCATCCATCTGCTTTTGCCACATGCAGTAGTCTTCCCATATGAGTTCTTGCTTTACACACCAGGCAATACTCAATGTCACGTCCATTCCAATAGCATGAACACACCTGCATATCCACATTGTCTCCACGTAAGTCCCACTGGGTGTAAAGACCATTCTTGGCAAGTGGGTTAGTCGGCATAACCCACATACAAGTGCATCCAAAACCTTCACCGGCTTGTGAAGTAATTGCTTGAATTCATATTTTGCCCCATTTGGAATTGGGGGTTTTCTAACTCCAGGTCCCGACCATTGGACCGTCAGCTGTACTTCTCCACGGCAAACCACACAGTGATTCTCAACTTTTTTCCATTGTAATAACTCCTTTTCATTAGATAAAAATCCTTTCTTTGCATGGTACAGTATCCTCAGGGCTCTGCCTGCCCAGAGGCCTTCTCTTGTTCTTCTTAAGGCAACCACCCCATTGACAGTGGCCATTCTGACGAAGGGTGGAAGTTCTTGGGTGTTTTTGGCCATTTTTAGCTCCTGGTTTCGTCTAGTTAGGAGTTGGCTTCAGCTGCTCCACTCCTTGGATTCCTTTCCTCTTCAACTCTACTGTGTTACTATCCAGTATCTTCACTACTGTATCTGTGGTTTCATACTTAGGTTTAACAGCAGTGTTGGTTGGGTGATCTCGAGCTCTCACCCACACCTTCTGTCCAACCTTGAATGGGATCTTTGGTTCTGGTTCTCTGTCCCTTTCAGTCTGACTCCGCCCCACTTCCGGTGTCGAAAATGGGCGTTGGTTCAGTTCTTGCGAAGGGGTGGGCCTACCGGCACGTTGGCGGTCATTCAGGGCCTGTCCAATTTCCAGGGCCTTAGTGTTAGCATTTTTTCCAATCCAGTTTTTCACCAGTCCAATAGCCCTTTCCACAACTCCATTTGCTTGTGGAGTGTATGGGGGGCGAGTAAATTCTCATTACTCCATTTTTCTGGCACCACTGGTCGACCTGAGCATTACGGAAATGTGTTCCATTGTCCGTTCTCAGCTCCTTAGGTATCCCTAGATTTGAACACACTTGATCCAACATGCTGATCACACTGCTGCCGTTGGCTTTTCTCACAGGCTTAACAATCACATAGCCTGACATAGAGTCCACAAGCACCAACAGATACTTTTCTCCTTTCTTACCGGTCACCCCCATGGGCCCGGCAACATCCATGCATACTGATCCCCATGGAACAGTACTCTTTATGGTGAAACCATCCACCCTTTGTCCTCGTTGTCCTGCATTGTATCGACCACATACTTCACAGTCTTTGAGAACTCGGCAGACTTGGTTTCTCGGAATCCAAAGTTGCAGCTTCTCCAGCTCCTTCCGTGTGGGAATGGTGCCTGCATGGCCAAGCGCTTCATGTACGGCCAGCACCACTTCTTTCACGGACTCTTTTGGAACTACCCTTCCCTTGGGTGTCTGTTCCCACTTCTCGATCCCGACAACGACGACTTTTCTCACCTGCACATAGCGGTCCACTTCTTCATTCCCGCTCCAATGTGCTCCTTCTTTTACATGGGCTTTCTGATGTACAACATCTAAGTCCATGGTTAGCCTCAACTCGGCTATTTTCCTCCACAAATCCATATGAGCTACAGGCTTCCCCTTAGCTCCCTCGAATCCATTTTCTTCCCAAATGGATAAGTCCTCTTTCAGGGCTTGTGCGCAGTAATGACTGTCTGTAACCACTTTAGCCCTTTTTACTTTCCTCTTGTTTAACTCCAAGAGTCCTTCCAGTATTGCTGTAACTTCTCCAGCTTGGGCACTCCCTGGCGTTTGACCTTTTCGACGATATTTCTCCTTATCTTGATACTTCAGAATATAGCCCCAATAAGCTATATTGTCTGTACCCTTCTTTGATCCATCAGTGTACATAGTCCAGTCGTATGGCTCCATAGGGAGTTGCCTCTCCTTCGGTAACTTTTTTGTCGCCGACTGGTTTGGCCCAATTTCCAGCTCAGGGTCTAGCAGGATGTCCTCCCACCTTCCCCATCTGGCATTTGTGGCTTTAGTACTCTCAATAGTTCCTTTCCTTAGGAACCGGTGGACTTGGCTTTGAGTGATAACTTTTATCCCCTGTCCTTGTGCAAGTTCTTTTAATGCACTCCAATATCTAGCCAGGACTGCCAGTTCTTTTTCTTCCGGTGGATATTTTCTCTCAATCGAAGACAGAGTATAGCTCCACAATGTTACCATACCCCCTCCTTCATTGCTCACTTTTACCACCGAATCCTCTTCTTCACAGCTTATTTTGGCTAGCAGACGAGTAGTCAGACTACGCGGCTCCAGCCTAACTGCGTCTTGAATGGCTTTCTTTAGTTTTTCCAAGCAATCCTGATCTGTAGCTGTCCAAATCCATTGCTTTTGCTCTTGTCCATTAGGTTTCTTCTTGAGACGAGCATAAAGGGGCTTTGCATATTTCTGATAGTGTGGAACGTGATCTCTCACATAGTTACACAGTCCCAATATTTTCTGTAGGTCATTCTCAGATTGAGGTGGTTTAATCTGACTCAATTTTTCTCGGTATCCTTCTGAGAGTCCCAAGTCTGATGATACCTGGAATCCTAAATAGTTAACCTTGAATTGTCCAAACTGACATTTCTTCAGGTTGAGTTTTAATCCAGCTTCTGTGAGCTTCTGTATCACCTTTTGCAGCCGCATTAGGTGTTCATTTTCATCATCATCTGCGATAAACACATCATCGATGTAGACTGTTACTCCCAAATCTTTCAATATTTCCATTACTGCTGCTTGGAACACATTTGGTGAATTTCTGTATCCCTGCGGGAGTTGTTGCCACACATAACTTTTCCCTTTATGTGTGAATGCTGTTTTCCCTTGTGACTGTTTTGCTAATCGCAGGGAAAAGAATCCATTTGCCAGATCAATGCATGATTTATATTTCTTAATTTGAAGCGTTTTCAGTGCTCCTTGGGGATTTATCAAACTCGCTCTATTGGCTATTGTTCGTCGATTGAGAGCCTTGAAGTTGATTACTGGTCTCCAGTCTCCTCCTGCCGACTCTGGCTTCTTAACTGCTTGGATGGGGCTGTTAGTGATCGGATTTAATTCCACTCGAATGATCCCCAAAGCTTCCAATTCTTTTACTATTTTATCCATTTCCTCAACCGCTCCAGGGTTCAAGGGATATTGTCGCACCGGCGGATGTACTCCTCCTTCGATGACATGAATGTGTTTAGTCCCCAAATCTCCACAATCATTTTTAAATCGTGCTACTTCAGCTTCGGAGATAATTTCCCTCAATTTTTCTTTCCCTGCTTCAGAGAAATCACTTTCTTCAATTTTTTCTTCTGTGACAGCCGGTACATCCACTTCTTTGTACCAGCTTACCGGACTTTTTCCAATTGGAGTTATACTCATTCGTACAACTCTTGCTTGTAATTTTTTCACTCGTCGTCTTATTAGAGTTCGGAGTCTTTTGGGCCGATGCAATTCTCTCAAATCCTTGACTGATATCAAATTAAAGGGGCCTTTTAACCAAACTATCCCTTTCCATATTCCAAATGGTGTTCTCTCCGTTGCCCCATTTGCATACTGGATCAATAGGTATCCTATGGTGACAAGGTTTCTGTGGGTCATGGACACCTCTGCTCCCGTGTCTACCAGGTACGGTTCTCCATCCACATCAGTGTAGATATCGTCCCCTTCCCAGTAGGCATGGTCTAGCATGACCCGCGCCTCCGAAGCCATTACTTCTTCTGCCCTCCAGCCGCCGCTGTAGCTTGGCGGACTTCCTGGAGGGTTTTTCTTTGTTCTGGAGTTAATTTGTCGTACTCCTCTTTAGGGAGATAGCCACCACTACGAGGTGCAGGTGTAGGTCGCGATTGTGGTGGTGGAGGTGGTGGACCTCTCGGCCGAGAGCTCCATTGTCCAGCTGGAGGCCTTTGATTATTCCTCTGTGGTGTTTGATGTGACTGAGGAGGTGGTGGTTTAGGCACTGAATTTATTTTCTCCACTCCCACCGGTTTTTGTCCTGATCTCGGTGTGCTCTCCTTCTTCCTCTTTTCCTCATAGAACTGCTGCTCCAGGTCCCAGCTCTTTACCACCGCATCCATTTGTGGGACGGTAGTGCCGTCTATGGGCATTTTTACAAAGGTTATTTCCCCTCTTCTTCCCTTAGTGACCTCTCTCAGTGCCCTAACATATCGTTGTGGCAAAATCGTCTGTTTCAACCCATGCCAAACTTGAACCAATGTTTGACCTTTGTCTAGTCCAGCTTTAGCTCAAGCAATATGGGAATCTTCATCGTTGGGATCTTCCAACACTAACCTGGCATAATGGTTTCGTGCTGGTTCACCCCGACTGATGGGTTGACTGGTAACTTGGGCTAGCCACATAGATTTCCCCTCTTCACTGTTCGAAGCTCTGTCAATAAGGGGCCACACTTCTTTTAAATAGTCCTTTAGGTCTTCATTTGGTTCTTTCTCTCTCACCAGCATCTTTAATTTCTTGAATTCACGGAATTCCCTGCCGTCTGCTTGAATTTCAGCTTGAATTGCTGGCAGGCTTTGCTCTCTAGATTCAGCAGGAAAGTTCTGATTTGGGAGGCTCGCTTGTAATCCTGACGATGGTGGAATTGTTTCTCCCTCATCATCCAGATTTTCTTCGTTGGTTTCTCTCAACACTTGCCGTGACCAGCGTAAAGCTGCTGTTTTTAGTTTTCTCAACATCACATCATGGGCAACGCCTAAATAGGCGACTCTGAAGTTATTTGTTAACTCTTTACAGGCAGTTAATGTAGGATAGAAAGGCCACATTAGTATATTAGCCCACTCTCCAACAGTAGCTGTTACCTCGAGAGTTTTCTTTTCATCTTGTCGCTCTATCCACTCTTCTGGGATGTCATACCCAGTTTGTCCAACTTCTGGATCATAGGTTTGTCGCTTATCTCGGGTCTCCACTGGGTTGACTCTGACATCTCTTGCAATTCTCTCAGAGGCTACACGCACATTATACACCCCAACTTCTTTCTTTCGTCCTCTGTAGCGTCCAGTTCATAGTTCTGGGCGTGAGACTTCTCTTTCTCCTACCACAGATAGCGGTTCATCCTCTTCTGAGTCTTGTGGATTGATCTCCTCTTCAGACTCTCTTTCTTGGTCCTCATCCATATCAGATTCATGGGGAGGACATAGGTCTTGTGGTTGTGGGTCCCCGTTTTGTTCTGACTTTCAGGGTGCCCCAGTTGCTTCAGTATTTCCGACTGGTAAAGGAATGAATATAGGATCCTCTTCTCCATTATCCAGTGGAGGAGCCTGGAAAGGCTCTTTCATCCGTGATTGGGAGCCTGTCGGGTGTATGATAGTCTGGAGCCCACTTGCAACTTGTTTTAATGTTGGTCGTGGGGTTTTAATCCTTAATTGCTGCACTCCCACAGCATGTGCTGATCTTTTCTCACTTGTCGCCATGGGAATGGGCTGCATCACTAACGGGGGACTAGTTGCCACTCCTCTTGCTCCAACTGCACCCTTCCTTGGACCTGCTCTATTTGGTCCTAAATTTACCGCTTCAAGTGCCCTTCTCACTCGATCTTGCTCCTGCTCATTGCTAGTGACCACCACAATCTCTCTCATTGATCCCCATACTCCTGGGGTACGCATGTGTAGGTTCACGGCTGCCATGGCAACCTTTTCTGCCTCTTCCCATGTCATATGTCCAGATCGTAATCCATCCACACATATCACCACTCGCCGATGCTGGCGTTCTTTGGCCACATCAATAGCTATTCCCAGAGTTTTCAACATCTTCTCCGTGTATTCGATTGAATTTTCTCTCCCTGGGTAGCTTTCAAAGGGCACATGTATGAGTGCATGATAATCCATTCGTGGTGCGCTTGTTATCACCATTGATTTTCCATCCAGATTTCTCCCCTTTATGTTCTTAAGCTCCTCTTGGTATTCTTTGCCTGCCTGCTCCTTGAGTTTTGCTCGGAATTTTCGGTTGGCAATTTTCAGTCTGTGATTTGTGAAGACAATGAGACTATCTCCATCTATATCCCAAGGACTGCCAAAATAATGATATGCCCATCTTCCATCTTGGGTCACCATTTTTTTGGTTCCTTCGGGCATAGGGTTCAAGTCCTCCATGTAGTCAGATTCAAGGTATACATGGTGGGTTTTTGCTTTAGATTTTCTAAAGATCTCCTGAGAACGGCCTTCCTCTTTAATATGGTAACTCGGTCTGGGAGCACATTCTTCAGATTTAAGCGGTCCCAAGCTTCTGGGCCCACATTTCGGCGATTGATGGAATATCTGTCCAGATACTCCCTGAAGGCTTCTTCGTCTTTTATCCAGTTCAATCAGGCGTTCTGTCTGTTTTTTAACTGTTGAGGTTGTTCCTCTCACACTTCCTAAGGGCAATTTTTGCCACACTGGGTCAAAGCTTGTATGGAGCTGGTCCGGGCTTTTATATACTTGACTATTTACTCCAGAATTAGGACCTCCCTGGGATGTTAATTCATCTTCACTTTCCTCTGGCTTGTTTTCCTCATCACTTTGTTCGGGTTGGGCCTGGAAATCTATCTTGCTCTCGTCTCCAGTGTTGAAGATCTGACTTCCATTCCTATCTTCCATTATAGGATATTGTTCCTTAAGCATTCTTCTGACATAATTTTGAACTGTTTCTGCCCAAAAATCATATCCTCGTCCATACAATACCACTGTGTGTGGCCGAATATTCACTTCTTTTTCCTCGTCTTGTTCGGATTCAGGGGTTACTACAGGTCCTGACGCTTCTTCAGCCATATTTTTACTGCTTGTTTTTAACACTAACCTTACTGTTTCGTAATGATTATCCTCCCTTTATTCTCTCGGTTGCTGAGATTGTCGATTCCACCACTGTCGTCTCCTTGACTTCAGCTATGGTCCTTGTCATCTCGAGTCGTCTGCCTCTCAAAGCCTCTCTTGGCACCTTGAGTCATGGATGAGTGACAGACTACTTGGCTATTCAGCGCTAATTCCAGAGGTTAACTCCAAATCAGCTGCTCCTTTCCCCGCTTCTCCCCTCAGGAACCTCACGGGTTGATGATCCTATTCTCTCTTGTAGATCACCATTTTGCACGGTATACTCTCATACCTGCTCTCTTTGATGATCCGATCCAGCAGGCTCCCTCGTCTGCTTCCCTTCCTCGTTGTTTCGTGACGATCCAGCAGGCTATCTCCGTCTGCTTCTCGTCCCAGTTCAGATGATCCAGCAGTGACACGTCTGCTTCTCATCCCAGTTCAGACGATCCAGCAGTGACACATCTGCTTCTCGTCCTTGATCCCAGCTCCCTGGGATACTCGCTCCTGTTGTCTTTACTTCGTCCTTCTGGTGGTCGCCTCCAAATTTTCACCTCTCTGGAAAACAGATGTGTTTCAAGCCGTTACTGGACCTATACAGGCCATCAGCCGACACTCTCCACAACACTGTCTCCCTTGGTAATCTACTCAGGGGCTTTCCACCTATCCAATGGCAAAAGACTCTCCTTTGGCCAGGATTCTTCCTCGGACCGACTACACTTCGTCAGGTCCCTGTTCGGGCGCCACGTGTCAGATCCCGTTATAAAACCAGCTCTCCATCTCTGGGGTCCGACCTTCGTGTCTCCACGGGTATTACCCAGCAGGGCTGCACAAAGGCTGTTCAAGCTGGTGGCGAGGAGATTCGTCTAGCCGCTCACTGCCTCCATCCGGACGTCCACCCCGCTGACGCTGATCTCGCACCCCGGTCGAATAGCCTTCTTCTGGAACCAGGATATGAGCCGGCCACGCCCGTTAACGGCAGCTCTCCTCTTATGGATCAGGGCTCTTGGAATGTTGCTAGATTTTTAATTTAGTGACTCGTACAGCGAGTCCCCAGGATGTGTTAATTTCGTTAAAAACCAGACTAACCTTGTAGAACACTTTTTGATGTTATACACCCAAAAAACTTTAACTTTTACACCTTAAGAAGAATCAATAAATCCAATGTCCGAGCCTTAACACTTTAACTGCATGCTTGGAAATTTATTGCAGGTTTTGCAAGTGCCGACAACATAATCAAAATCAGTTATATGATGATAATTTCACAACAGTAATTCAAATATAATCAGAATCATGATTGGCAGAGATTTTTGTTTTTGATTCAATAATGCTGTCTGATCTTACTTTGACTGGACTGGATTAACTTCTTAACAATTTTTCTAGGAGTGAGGGAAGGAGGTTTTTGATGTTAAAATCCCCAGTTCGATGAACTTGATCTCCTCTTCATCAGCTATTAGTTGTTAGCTGACCACAATCCTTGTGTGATGTTGTAATCCTTCAGGAAATAAATCCACATAAGAGTTTATTCCTTCTTCAATCAACCAAAAGTTGATCTAATCCATTCTGGTATGATGTGATGATCCTTGAGAGAGAAAACGTTGAAACTTCCCCACTCAGACTTAAGGCCAGTGATTATTCTCCAATGCTCTGCTACTCCGTGACTGGATGGCCTGAGTGGGAGTTGAAAACTCTCTCAAATAATCTCTTATGTCTCCAATCCTCTCACTCCTCGATTCCAATCGCAGCTCACAAGATGGTCAAGTCTTGTGATCTCCTCGTAGCAGGGGAGAAGTGACAACAGCACCTCTCCCTGGAAGAATAACCCCGTTTCCTGTTGTTGTGCAGTTTTTATATGAAAACTCTTGTTGTTGTTCAGTTGATCTTGGTTACCATGGGGATGATGGTGACTCAAAACCTCCTCCCTACTCCTTCCCTTACTGGAAGCCATCTGCAGAACTTATTTCCAGTAACTTATGTCTCGGCTGCCAGTAACTTGGTCAAGTTCCTCTTTTCTGTTAACACGTCAGCTTTTCTGAGAATTCATTCTTTTTAAATCATGTCTTTAGAATCACATCAGTCATATTCAATCATTTCATTACAACTCTCTTTCACATAAAAACAATTCATATGATCATATACAACATTTTCATTCCTTATTATTCATTTCATACCTTATCACATCTTAATCATTTTCAGTTGTTTTTATCATCAGCTCTTCTGGCCTCGCTTGCGACATCACTAACTTCCTCTTTCTCTGCCTCTGCACTAAAAACAACTTCTTCAGTTCCTCTTTCTCTGTAACTGCACCCTTTATGAAAAACAACTCATATAATCATTCATTTTACTTATTTGTAACATACTTTTTCTAATCAACTCTTACTTTTATTACATTAATAGTTCATTAATCATACTTGTTATGTTAAAATCATTCTCAGACATATTCCATCGTCTTCACCACTGAGTTCATTCCATGGGCCTCCCCATCTGCAATGGAAAAGTCCGGTATGACCTCACTTACTCCAGGAAAGTACCAAACACTGTTCAGTTTATTCCAACAACATGTGTATTAATCCCAACAAATTGATTATGGGAGAGTCCAACCTGGTCTCATGGCAAGCCATGATTCAGCAGCACGAAATATACATTAATCTTTTGGTTTGTGATATTGTGAAGAAAAGCACCTCATTTTCATCATGGCAGCAGGAATTCATTCTAATTCATTCCGTGATGGCTGCACAAAATTACAAGTGAAGCAGGGGGGTCGAGGTGGTTGTGGTTAGGGTGGGGGGAAAGAGTAAGATTAGGTTATGGTTAAGGTTAGGGTCAGGGGTAGGAGTAGGGTTAGGAATAGTGAGTTAAATAAAACCCTTCACGAAAATTTGACTGATTTTGTCACGAAAAAAAAAAACAACGTGAAACTGGGCTGGAGAGTCTGTACTCTAGACTGTGGTAGCCCAAATGAGGGCCTCATCCCAGAGCAGGTTAATGATGTAATATATTTTGCTCACATCTGTGGAATGTTGAAGGGGACGCTGAGAAAAAAACAAGGGAGCATTGCATTAAGAAAGAAGAACGCTAATTTACATCTCTTGAGTAGGGTTCAGGGTTACAAATAACTGGTTCCGAACTAAACGGAGGAGAGGAAACCAAGGATTGGATTTACTGAACAAAGGGAGCAACCGAAGCACGGGGCGTGAACACCAAAACTGACTCATCGTGTTTTGCAGTGAATGCGGACATGCAAGTGAGTGCACTGGAAACCTGTTGAGTGAGTTCCTCTAATTGTTCTGTCAGGGCCTTGAGCTGCTGTTGTTGCCTGCCCAGCTAGGAAAGCACCCTGGTTACCAAGACCCTGCTGGCATTGGCTGGCCCCCACGGAGTCCATGACATTGGCCAGAAACTCCTGTTAAGGCTGAAAACCCAGCTGCAAGATGGACTCCAATTACAGAAGCAAAATTAACAAGAAACAAACAGGACTTATTGTACAATTGAAAATCTGCCACAATCAAGATCAAGGTGCCGGAGGTCTGAAGAAATGCAGAGTCAGGCCTGAACTGGAAAACCGGGAGCTGCAGTCCGCAGGGCCCAGGATCCTTCTGACCACATGTGTAGATAAAGCTTCAGGAACCAGAACCAGGAAGCAGAGCATGGATGACAGAGGTACCGGTGCAAGGTGGCTGCCTTCGAAGCCGTGGAAGGTGTGGAATCACTGAGGGATGGAGGACAGAGAGGTGAGTGCAGCTGCACGCAAGCACACAGTAACTGGCTGCTGAACGAAACAAGGTCAAAAGCCAAGGTCAAAAGTATCAAATATTGGCAATGTCTCATTCCAGAGAGAAAGCACAGAAAACGGTTGTGTTGGAATGCAGAATGAGCAATTCTATTAGGAAATAGAATTGACTCTATATGGAGATAGAGAGGCCAGGTTACAGATATGAACGCTGAGTTTCTGGAGATGAAGCAGGGAAGAATTATAGCTTTCAAGCCGGTGAACTCGTGGAACAGATGTATACAATCAGCTCTGCGGAGCACCACCTGGAGACAGAGAGGAGAGGAGAGAGAGGCAGGATCCAAGGAGTCACACAACAGGATCATCATATTCTACTTGATAGGGTGGAGAATCATTTTGGGATTGCTGGGAATGTCCTTGCATGGCTGACATCCTACCTAACCAGTTGAACTCACTATATCCTGTACAATAACATTACCTCTAACTTTGTTGACATGAAATACAGGGTTCGACAGGGAGCCGTCTTAGGCCCCCTGCTTTTTTTCCCTTTATTGATTTTTGGCATGTACCGAAAGTAAAAATAACCTATGGGATTACTTTTCTATGCTAGATGACACTTAGTTGTACATGCCAATAACTGCTGGTAATTTCATACAGATAAAATCCTGAGAGCAATTTCTTACTTTTGAATTCAGACAAGACAAAAATAATGGTCTTTAGTCCAGTGAGAAATCGGCATCAGTTTGACCAGAAAATGCTTAACCTAGGCTCATGCATCATACATCACACTGAAAAGTGAGAAACCTTGGGGTGATTTTTGATCCAGCATTGTCTTTTGACCTACCCATCAGAGAAATCATGAGGACTGCTTTCTTCCACCTTCATGGAGCTTTGTCCCATGCTATCTATGGCTAAGCCAGAGACTCTGATCTATGCATTTGTGTCTTCTAGACTGGATGGTTGAAATTTTCTGTTTTATGGTTTACTGCAGTCTGGTATTTGGGGTCTCCAATTTGTTCAAAATGCTGCTGCAAGAGTTTTGACAAGAAGCAGAAAGTTTGACCACATTACATATTTATATTTACATTTTGGACTCCCTTTACTGGCTTCCTGTCTCTGTGGGGTCTGATTTTAAGTTTCTGTTATTAACTTAGAAATGTATTCACCAATGGAAGTTGTTGATATATATATATATATATATATATATATATATATATATATATATATATATATATATACAGTAGTGTTCAGAATAATAGTAGTGCTATGTGACTGAAAAGATTAATCCAGGTTTGAGTATATTTCTTATTGTTACATGGGAAACAATGGTACCAGTAGATTCAGTTAGATTCTCACAAATCCAACAAGACCCAAGCATTCATGATATGCACACTCTTAAGGCTATGAAATTGGGCTATTAGTAAAAAAAGTAGGAAAGGGGGTGTTTACAATAATAGTAGTGTGGCATTCAGTCAGTGAGTTTGTCAATTTTGTGGAACAAACAGGTGTGAATCAGATGTCCCCTATGTAAGGATGAAGCCAGCACCTGTTGAACATGCTTTTCTCTTCTAAAGCCCTGAGAAAAATGGGACATTCAAGACATTGTTCAGGAAGAACAGCGTAGTAGTTTGATTAAAAAGTTGATTGGAGGAGGGGAAAACTTATACGCAGGTGCAAAAAATTATAGGCTGTTCATCTACAATGATCTCCAATGCTTTAAAATCGACAAAAAAAAAAGACGCGTGGACGAAAACGGAAAACAACTATCAAAATGGATAGAAGAATAACCAGAATGGCAAAGGCTCACCCACTGATCAGCTCCAGGGTGATCAAATACAGTCTGAAGTTACCTGTAAGTGTTGTGACAGTTAGAAGATGCCTGTGTGAAGCTAATTTATTTGCAAGAATACCCCGCAAAGTCCCTCTGTTAAATAAAAGACATGTGCAGAGAGGTTTACAGTTTTCCAAAGAACACATCAACTGGCCTAAAGAGAAATGAGGAATAATTTGTGGACTGATGAGACTAAAATTGTTCTTTTTGGGTCCAAGGGCTGCAGACAGTTTGTGAGATGACCCACAAACTCTGAATTCAAGCCACAGTTCATAGTGAAGTCAGTGAAGCATGGTGGTGCAAGCATCATGATATGGGCATGTTTCTCTACTATGGTGTTGGGCCTATATGAGGTCTGTCGCTAAAGTAATAGGTCCTTTTTATTTTTTTTCAAAACTATATGGATTTCATTCATATGTTTTTACGTCAGACATGCTTGAACCCTCGTGCGCATGCGTGAGTTTTTCCACGCCTGTCGGTGACGTCATTCACCTGTGAGCTATTACTGTGAGATATTCCACTGTTAAAGGAGATTTTTTTAATGAAAGACGTGTGGGCGGATTGCAGCGTCGGCTCGCAGCCGCCGCGACGCTCCGTCACAGGAAAAACACCTCTGTTGGAAGCCTTGAGGACAAGTTGGAACATCTCCAGCTGATAAACAATTTCTCATATACTCACTCCACTGAAAGCCATCAAAAGCCAACTGGATTTTAACAAATGGTTATCAACACGGAGGTGTTTTTCCTGTGCCGCCGCACCACGTCGGCTGTGTCCCGACGCGCGGACCCGTCCGCACGTCTTTCATTAAAAAAATCTCCTTTAACAGTGGAATATCCGGATAAAATGCTGAAACCGACTTCTTCTGAAACGTCTCTGTTCTCTCACGATGTCCTGGATCAATAGAGCCTGAAATGTGGAGGTTTTAAGCTTGAAAACAGGCTGATGACTAGCTGCCTGAGAGCGCCTGCGGCGACGTCTCGCACCGTGAAAAGTCCTATAAGCGACAGAATTCACCTCAAATCGTCTCATCAGCTGTTTAAAATTTTCAATGACGACCAGCTTAATTTTCGAACCATGTCCACTTCGATTGTGTCCTCCAGTTATTTAGAAAGATTTGATCAAACCACAGGCGCCAGTCTCTCAGCAAACTGCTCAGACAAAGGAATTTCCGACGAGGGGCTGGACGGACATCCTCCCACAAGGAGTGCTGCTCACAGGGCGAATGACGGTCACCGACTAGGCATGGAAAACTTCACGCATGCGCACGAGGGTTCAATGCATGTCTGACGTAAAAACATATGAATGAAATCCATATAGTTTTTGGAAAAAAATAAAAAGGGACCTATACTTACGGACCGCCCTCGATATTGCATACCGGGTATCATGGATCGTTGGGATAGTCAGAATACTTGAAGAGGTCATGTTGCCTTAGCTGAAGAGGACATGCCCTGAAATGGGTGTTTCAACAAGACAATGACCCCCAAGCACACTAGTAAACAGGCAAATCGTGGTTCCAAACCAAGAAATTAATGCCTCGCAGATGTGAGAAATCATGAAAAAACTATGGTTATATAGAACTAAATACTAGTTTAGTGATTCGCAGAATTGCTAAAAAAGCAGTTTGAACATAATACTTTTGAGTTTTTAGCATCAACAGCAGATGTTACTATTATTGTGAACACCCCCTTTTCTACTTTTTTTTACTAATAGCCCAATTTCATAGCCTTAAGAGTGTGCATATCATGAATGCTTTGGTCTTGTTGGATTTGTGAGAATCTACTGAATCTACTGGTACCTTGTTTCCCATGTAACAATAAGAAATATACTCAAAATCCAAATTAATCTTTTAGTCACATTGCACTTTCTTATATATATATATATATATCTTATATATATATATATATATATATATATATATATATATATATAATATATATATATATATATATATATATCTATTAATATCAACATTTTTGGTGGTTTTACCATAAACAAAATGTTTCACCTATCTGGCGAAATCTGTTTTCACCTTATTTAGTAATTGTGAATTTTGAAATGGATGTAATGCTTCCCTCACCTATTTTGACTCATGTTTATGAAACCATAGCTTAGTGGTGCGCCACTGTGCTTGTGTGTTTATTGCATGGCATTTTAAGGGCTAATTGCACCCCAGGTGGGTGCAATGCACTCTGGATGACTAGCGAAGCTTCAGAATGTCAGAGAAAAACAAGATTCAGGGAGATGAGGTGAAATCAGAGAGTGGAAATAGGACAATTGATTTAGAGATGCAGAGCCAAAGGGGCTGAGCGGGCTTTCCAAACCGTATGGTGGAACTGAAGAGGTGATGTTATAGGGACTCAGGTGAGACATCGGCGTCTTTGAGCCAGCCTGCGGGGGAAGGCGAGCGTGCCTCCCTGTGCACATGTTGGATTTTTTTGTTCTGCACACATCTGCCAGTCTCTACCTGGGAGCTGTAAAATGAGTTAACAGCATGGCAGTTGGAACGCTGAGAAGCAGCCCGAGATAAAGAAATGGAACTTTGTCATCCACAGTCTTCTGTCTCTGTCCTGACAGTCATGCACTTGTTTTATGCTCGCCATTACTGAGAGGGACGCGAGCCACAAATGACATAATTTTAATGAGCGTAATGGTACTTTGAGCCTTCACCACAGCACATCGCCACGATGACTTTCGTCTGTACTTTCTGAATGCTAAGCTACATACGTGCTCGTGCCAAGATGTACTTTTTTTTTTTTAAACCAAGTGGTCATGTTTTCATTTCCATTCGTGGTGTTTCTGCAGGATTATGCAAAAAATTTAAGGCCAGTTTTTATGAATCATGGTGGATAGATGGAACATGTTACATTTTGGGTGGAACCAATACTTTATGTTGTTTAGACTTTTTCAAGACTATCATTAATACTAATATTTCTAGAAAAAAAGTGTAAATATAAAAGTCACATTTATCTTCTGCTTGCATTGGACTCTGACCACAATGCTGCTAAAACAGGGGTGAGCAGTGAATTAAAAGCAAGAGAATAACAAGTTTAAATATATTTAATTACAATGGAAAAAAAAATAAAATACAAGGATCGGTGTCTGCAGTCCACCATCAAATTAAATACTCTTAAAATGTCTTGTAAAATAGCGAAGGGTTAGGGTTAAAACCAATAAATATCTAAAATACACCAGGGTGAAATCCCGCGTGTCCATCTGGCTCCGTGGGCAGCGTGGCTCCGTAAACGTCCTTCTGCCATGCCTCCGCCACTTCCGTGGGCCTGTCAAGGAAACAGGGCTGCCTGTTGGGAAAGTGTAGTGACATGGACCCACAACAGGGGGGTTGTACATGACGTGGACAATAGATGAGCCAAAAATACAACACTTACTGTTGTGAAAAATGCACAACGAGAATACAGACAAATGCAGAATTTGGATCACAATCAAACTATACAAGGTGATGTGTGGGTAGGCTCGAGGATAGAAGACATCTGTCCCAAGAAGAAACCGGATCCCACACGATTTCCACTGCCACTGAAACCCGAAGGATACTGGAGCCGCCAAGTCCCGAGTCCCCAGGTGGTCACCGTCTCCGACTGTCGGATCTGGTACTGCTGGCAGAAGAACAGATGTGATGAGTGTGTGACAATACACTCAGTAAACAGTCAGCAAGTCGTTATTCCAGGTGGGAAACAGCACCTCCACCTTTAACACAGAACACAGTTAAGCAGAGCCAAAGAGCTACTTAGCGTTTTGGCGTGAGGGTGAAGAACGTCACTCTGTCATGGAACCACAAAACGCCGCACCCAGCTGACAGCAGCTACAGCAACTCCTGTAAACACTCAGAAAAGGAATCACGTGCATAACGGCACAGTCAAACGGCTGAGAGTTACCGTTAGAGGTAGACGATATCTCGGCGACGAGGTGGAGATGTCGTCCGGCTTTTGTGTGTGTGGTTGAAGACCTGGTGATTGGTGGACAGCTGTCATAGTTGATGAGTGACAGCTGTCACCCCCGGCTGTTCCTGTGAGGCGGCAGCGCCCTCCTCGTGCCTGAAGCCCGCACTTCAGGCAGGGCGCCTTTAGTAGCTGGGCAGCAGTACCTCCTCTTCAGCGGCCCACACAACAACTGCCAGTGTGTGTGTGTGTGTGTGTGTGTGTGTGTGTGTGTGTGTTGGGGGGGGTGTGTATCGAGGGAATTTCAATGGACAACCCTCCCCTAGTCGACGGCACTTACCGGGTCTGGGCGACTCTCAATCAGCCGTCCAGTACACACCCAACAAGCTTGTGTATGATTTTCTGGACCTGTCCTCTCGGCTGGCACTCCCTCACGCACGCTGTCATCATCTCCCACTCACAAATCCTCAGCAGCTCCTCTTGCTCAGACTCGTCCCTCTGCCCCGGCCTCGGCTCCATGCATTCGCTCCAGGTTTAACCCTCACCCAGATCTGCCCCGTGTACGTCTCCTGCCACACTCATGTCCCCTCTGCTTGCTCTCTTCTTCTCACATCTCCTGCTCATTGTCTTTTACTCTCTTGCCACTAATTTCCTGATTAGCAGCAGTTGAACTCGCTTGTTCCTCAGTGGTCTGTGGAGGAAGTGGGCGTGGCCTCAACACAACTCAAACATTCCCAGAACACAGAGAAATAAAATACATACAGAAAAGTATAAAGCACAGCAAACAAAACGAACCATAAACATGCAATATTAATGATAAATTAATTAATAAAATGCCATACTCCCACATGTATATGTCGCAGACATGAACGGTGAATCTGTTGAGCATCTCACCATGTCATTTAGGTCCTTCAGACGTTTTTTTGAGGTAAATGCTTCAGGGGAACATTAGCATGGTTAAACCTTTCTGCTTCTTCCAGGCACCCCACCTTTATAAGCATTTTTCTTTTTTTCCTTTCAGCTTCTGGGGGCTTCACCCCACAGACCCCCCTAATTACAGCCCTCTTAACCCCCTGCCACTTTAAGCATTTTTTTTAAATGTAGATGTTAATTAATATTCAACGTTTTCAACTAGTTGACAGTAGGGCTGTACAATATGGCCAAATTATCATATGTAAATATTGTCATATCAATATGATATACGATATGACTATGATTTCACACAAAGTGCAGCAACAGTGAAAATTAAACATTATTAAACAAAACAGTAATAATACCACACACGTTTTGTACTCAACATAAGTTTAGGATACTGTGCCCTGCAAAAGTGTTGAAACACTTGGTATTTCACACATTTGTATATTCCATTTCAAATACAAAAATACAAAACATATAAAAAATAAAAATTTTCTAAAATTATCTTCCTCAAACTCAAACTGAAAGCAAATCTCTAAAACCTGATAATACCTGTAAATAATAATCAGTTTTATTGCCAGTTTTCTTCAGACAAGTCAGGGGATGGCAACATGAACATTTCCAAGTCGCTGATTATGTCTTGGACTTTATTTACATAAGTTATGATGAAATACCAAGGTTTCTTTCACCAAAACATCAAATCTAGGCTTGCATCTCAGATGTACTTTCCGGCAATTTGTAGCTGAAATATCGGGTCTTGTTTTAAAGAAAATCCTCCTCTACACCACTTCATCAGGAAGGTGGATTTTATTTTATTTTGTTTATTTTATATCAATTTGTAGAATTTTGTTTTCAGTTTGAGTTTAAGGAAGATAACTTTAGATGTATTTATTTATTTGTATTTGAAATGGCATAAACAAATGAAAATGTGGGAAACGCCAAGTGTTCCAATCCTTTTTGAGTGCAGTTGAGAAACACTCCGTGGCATGTGTATTTTTTAAGTGGAATGCATCATCCTGGTGTCACTCAGAGGTTAAGAGGTTATTAAGTCCTTCAGATAGCAAAATTAAGAGGTTATTTAATCAACAGCTGCCTGCTCCTTTAAAAATCACCAATATAACTTTGGCATCATTATTAGTCCATAGTTCAAACAACATGTTCAGTTCAAATCTGAGGAAAAAAATTCTTCTTCTAAATCAAATCAAATCAATTTTATTTATATAGCGCCAAATCACAACAAAGTCGCCCCAAGGCGCTTTATATTGTAAGGCAAAAGCCATACAATAATTACAGAAAAAACCCCAACGGTCAAAACGACCCCCTATGAGCAAGCACTTGGCGACAGTGGGAAGGAAAACTTCCTTTTAACAGGAAGAAACCTCCAGCAGAACCAGGCTCAGGGAGGGGCAGTCTTCTGCTGGGACTGGTTGGCGCTGAGGGGAGAGAATCAGGAAAAAGACATGCTGTGGAAATGCTGTTTAATCCACCTTCTACTAAGGTGGATTAGAACTTTTTTGTGGTACACAGCACCAACTACTGGACAGGAGGAACCTAGCAGTCAGTGTGACTCACTGATTTCAAAATGCAGCTCTTTTCAACCAGACGTGTGGTGCCATGACATGTCAATAATCTGTCTCCAATCACATTTCAGAGTCCAGTGCAACCCTAGTGCCACCCATGCCAGGAAGTGGTCAACATTTGAGATTTCCTGTTTCACTGTAGACTCAAAATTTGGCACTTCCTGCTTGGGACTCCCTGTACCATAGAGCGAGCTTTACGCCACAGCACGGCGCTTTGCTCGTATTTCATTATTTTGGGATTAGTGATGATCTTGTTTGTTTAAGTGCCCTGTCCCACTGGGGAGAGGATTAATTGCGCATGAATTGAGTACACAAATTGCGGGCGTTCGTTGTCGTCCACAACAAAATGGCCAAAAATGACAAATGTCCCAGTTTGAATTATGGATATATTAATAATATACAGCCAATACATGATGAACAATCACGGTTATATAAGGCATGTAGTGAGGAAACTGATCCGACACATTGAGATTATCACGGCAGTATTACGGGTGTATATGAATGCATCGCACACGTGTTGCGCGTGCACGGCATCTGCATTGCGGCATAAAAGAAGCCACACTCAGGCTGTTGGCATCACTATTCACACCATCAATACAGCCTCTGGAGCATTTGCTAGACTTGGACAAGTTGATCACAAAGTGTTTTCACGCAAGGGTTAACTGTTCATGAGTTTGGGGAGCAGGAGGCAGGAAGCCACTCGGGGTGTGAGACAGTGTTTTTTTTTTTTTTTTTTTGAGTGAGTTTTGGGTAAACAGCAACTCTTCCTTTTGTTGGTGTTAAATAAAAGTCCTGGATTGCAGCAGCTATTACGTCTTTGTGGATTTACACAGCCGGACCGGCACTGGCTGGCAGGTATGTCGCTTTCTGCCACATATAGTACTTTGGGTTTATGTGATGTGTTTGTTATGCATTTACAGATTGTCCGCAAATCAGCTGCAAGCAGATGTAATTAAAATGCTTTATCATGGCCAATTTGTATGCATTCACTACAACATATTTTAGTTTGTGATGTGGACATGATGGGCACGATTATACGTGGTCTGTTAGGAAAACTATCCGACCTTTTTATTTTTTGCAAAAACCATATGGATCTTAATCACGTGTGATTGCATCAGCCAAGCTTGAACCTTTGTGTGCATGCGTGAGTTTTTTCACGCCTGTCGGTTGCATCATTCACCTGTGAGCAGGCTTTGTGTGAGCAGTGGTCCACCCCTCTCATCAGATTTTTATTGTGAATAAATGTCTGAATGATTTGGACCTTTGCTGCATCAAATTTTTCCAGAAACTGTGAGAGACCTTCAGGTGGACACCATTCGGAAAATTCAGATGGCTTTCAGGGATGATTTTATGGGGATTACACAGATTAAGGAGTGCTCCAGCCAGTTTAAAAACCGCCCACAGCATCTGAGAGCGCAGCGCACTCTGAGCGCCGATCGACAGGCTGACACCCCGCTGAAACAACCCGATCATTTCCAACGTGAAGGCTTTGTTGATCCGGGACGTCGTCTGACTTCCACAAAAATGGCAGAAAACGTGGACATCAGGACTTTTTCGGCACATTCCACTGTTACAGGAGTTTTTTTCATGGAAAGAGAAGTGGAGGGATGTGCCACCATGCCGCTCATGGCGCGGGACAAAAGCACCTCCGTGTTGGTCTCACAGGATGGCTTTCAGATGCCTTTCAGATGGATTTCGGTGGCTTTTCAGTCGTGTGACTAACCGAGAAATTGTGGATGAGCTGGACATGCCAGAACATGTCCTGTGAGGCTTCGTCACGGCGTTGCTTTGCACCGTGCGGCTCCACCGCGACACGCGGAATTCGTCCGCACGTCTGTCTCAGTGTGCCGAAAAATTGCAGATGTCCATGTCTTCCGCAATTCCTGTGGAAGTCAGACGATGTCCCGGATAAAACACAGCATCCAGTGTGGAAATGAACGGTACATTTCATTGTTACAGTAGTTTTTGTCATGGAAAGAGGAGCGGAGGAATTCCGCGCGTCACGGTGGAGCCGCATGGCGCAAAGCAATGCCGTGATGAAGCCTCACAGGACATGTTGTGGCATGTCCAGCTCATGCACAGTTTCTCAGATAGTCACACAACTGAAAAGCCACCGAAAGCCATCTGAAAGCCATCTGAAAGCCGTCCTGTGAGACCAACACGGAGGTGGTTTTGTCCCGCGCCATGAGCGGCTCCGTAGCGCATCCCTCTGCTTCTCTTTCCATGACAAAAATTCCTGTAACAGTGGAATGTGCCGAAAAAGTGCTGATGTCCACGTCTTGCCAAATTTTGTGGAAGTCAGACGATGTCCCGGATCAATAAAGCCTTCACGTTGGAAATGATCTGGTTGTTTCAGCGGGATTTCAGCCTGTTGATCGGCGCTCGGAGTGCACCGTGCTCTCAGATGCTGTGGGCGGTCTTTAAACCGGCTGGAGCACTCCTTAATCTGTGTAATCCCCATAAAATCGTCCCTGAAAGCCATCTGAATTTTCCGAATGGTGTCCACCTGGAGGTCTCTCACAGTATCTGGAAAAATTGGATGCAGCAAAGCTCCAAATCGTTCAGACATTTATTTGCAATAAAAATCCGACGAGAGGGGTGGACCACTGCTCACACAAAGCCTGCTCACAGGCGAATGACGCAACCGACAGGGGTGAAAAAACTCACGCATGCGCACGAAGGTTCAAGCTTGGCTGATGCAATCACACGTGATTCAAATCCATATGGTTTTTGAAAAAAATAAAAAGGTCGGCTACTTTTCTAACAGATATCTGTTTTACACACTGTCCCAGTCTGCTGTCAAGCCGCAAATCCCCGTCAGTTACAGATATCAGTGGTTAATGGCAGATATACAGCGCATAGAGTGAATATGTATTGTGTATGAATTGAGTATATATGGAGTATGTAAGGCGGATGTCATCCGCATCCAGATTTTGAACAGCTCAAAATCCTGGCTGTGGACATGCATGCCTCTGCGGATGATCACGGCGTGTTCGGATGATGGCTGACTCATACAGGCATGTTACACGGATATTGCGGATGTTTGGCGAATATGGGCCAATTTTGTGCGCAATCCATCCGCAGATCCTCCTAAACGCCAGTGGGACAGGGCCCTAACATCTTACTTATCTAGTCTCAGAGTGTGTTTTGTATAACATTACTTTAAACATTGTTCCAGTAAAACATTTTGGTGCCTCTTCGGTTTGTACTAGGCCCTCTATTGCCATGTAATATCTCTTGACCAGATATTGTGACCTTTTGGAAATGCTTTTTATTGTTATGCTGATGATGCTCAGTTGTATGTGCCAATGACTGCAGATAATCTCACCCACACTAGGATGTTAAAGGACTACCTAGCTTTAGTGAAAAGATGGATGTCTAGCAACTTCCTACTTTTAAAATGTAACAATATTGAGATGATGGTCATTGGACCTGTGAGCTACAGGCATTGGTTTGAGGAGTTAATGTTAATCTTATGCTAAATGGTAATTTGGGAATCTTGTGTTAAATGGTAATCTTGTGTTAAATGGTAAATGGACTGCATTCATATAGTGCTTTTCCATCTGCATCAGACTCTCAAAGGGCTTTACAAATAATGCCTCACATTCACCCCGAGGCGAGGGTGCCATACAACGTAGTCACTATACACCGGGAACAACTTGGGGATTAAGGACCTTGCCCAAAGGCTCTTAGTGATTTTCTGGTCAGGCTGGGATTTGAACCGATGATCCTCTGGTCTCAAGCCCAATGCTTTAGCCACTAGACCATCACCTCCCCTATAAAAGGGAGGTGATGGTCATATATAGGGTCTCCCCTATATATGACTCTCCTATAAAGGGTCACTGGTGTTGCACCCAGTGTCCCTTTATTGGCATAAGAGGTTATGCAAAATAAATGATTGAATATTTGAACACTTAAATCAAGTTCCAAACCTTTCCAGATGGAAAAATATGTTTAAAAAATGCAGACCATATTGGCAGACTATCTTGAATTTTGAAATGCCATGAGGGGGACTTTTAGTATGTGAATCCACTTTTTTTGGACCTGTCCTGAATATTGAGCTTGTTCAGCAATATTTCCATTTTCAGAATCAGAATAAGAGCAGCCTTTATTCACCAAGCATCCATAGAGCATAAGGAATTTGACTTTGGTTTGAGGTGCACTCTCTCTGTACGGCATGTATAAATGTACACTAAACACTGAATAATTCACAGCAGTAAAATGTGCAAATGTGCAGTAAGAGAAAAAAAATGTGAAACAGACAAACAGATGGAAGTCGTACATGAGGTATATGAATTAGTGAGTTTTTTGCAGGTTAAATTGTTTGCCAGTGTGATGGCCTGTGAGAAGAAACTGTTGCTGTGTCTCGTCGTTTTGACGTACAGAGCTTTTTAATGTCAACCAGAGGGAGGAGTTTAAACAGTGTGTGTCCAGGGTGTGAGGGGTCTGCAGAGATGTTACCAGCGCACTTAGTGGTCTTGGACCGATATAAATCCCGGATGGAGGGCAGGCTGGCTCTGATGATTTTTTTCTGCAGACCTGACAGTTCATTGAAGTCTGTGCCTGTCATGTTTGGAGGCAGAGGGAAACCAGAGATGGAGATGCAGAGGAGAGACTAGATGATGGATGTGTTAAAGATGATGAGCAGTCGTTGGGACAGGTTGAATGTCCTGAGGTGTCTGAGGAAGTACATCCTCTGCTGTGCTTTTTTCTTGATGGACCCCATTGACATTTGGGAGGTCCATTTCAGATCTTGTTAGGTCTGCAGGTCTGCAGATGCTGGACCCCAGGAACCCAAAAGCGTAATGGTGGTTTCCTCCTGAAGTCTGCTAGTATCTCCACAGTCTTGAGTGGGTTCAGCTCCAGGATGTTCTGACCACACCAGAGGACCAACTGTTCCACCTCCTTTCTGTATGCAGCCTCTTTACCATCCCGGATGAGTCCAATGATAGACCATCATTTTGGCCATTTTTGAGCTAAAGCTCTTGTACAAGGGTGTCTTGGTGGCTTCATGGTTAGCACTGGTAAGGTCAGGTCCTGAGATCACCTTCCACTTTTCCATGTGACATTTGCATGTTTGCCCCATTTTCGTATGGGGTCTCTCAGGATACTTTGGCTCCTTCCCACATGTAAAAATTAATTTAACATAGGTTAGATGAATTAGAAACTTTCAATTTACTGTAGGTGTGTGTGAATGTGTTTGTCTCCCCGTGGCCCTGTGATAGACTAGTGTTTTGTTCATGGTGTACCCCACCTCTCACCCTATGACTGCTAGGATAGGCTCAATCACATTTGGTAGAAATACTGCTTGGATGAGTGTCTCCAGATGATAACATTTTGGAGACTAGTCAAATTTCTGTAGTAACAGCAAGAAAAATGAGAACCAAAAACATAATCCAGAATGTCTCCATTCAGGTTTCAAATGTCATGCAAATCTTGCAAAATTTCAGATAGGTTACAGGGACAGCAAGAAGTCAACAACATGGTCAACTACTATAAGATGCTGCGATAACTGCAATTTAACCACTGCGCATGGACAATGGCATCAACATCACAAGGAAAAAACTTTCTTGTATTGTGCCTAAAACTCTTGTGAATAGAATATCTAGGTTTTTAGACACTGTAATTGTGTTTGTTTTATGTAAACACGTGAGAATCTCAAGTGATTTCAGCATTATTTACAACGGGAATTGCCTTGAGCCACGATCTCATCCTGTTCATGTCATTGTAGTGGAAAGTGAAGTTTGCTCTTTAACACCTTGCTTAATGCCCTTTACAACACTGTGTGTGCTGTTTGTTCCAGAGTAACATATAGAAGATGTCTGAAGTCTGAAATGTCTGGCACAAGCAGAGGGTCACTCCTTTGAGTCTGGTCTGCTTGAGGTTTCTTCCTCAAATCATCAGAGGGACTTTTTCCTTACTACTGTCACCTGTGTACTTGCTGTAGCAGCTGGTAAAGTTAGACCTTACTTGTGTGAAACACCTTGAGGCAACTTTGTTGTGATATGGCGCTATATACAGTAAATGAAATGAAATTCTGTTTGCGTTTTTGAAGTTCCATGCAGGTTGAAGGAAGCAGACACGGAATATTTGTGTTAGCAAGTCTTCAGGGGTCTCATACATGCAGTCTCTTATAAATGTCATAAACGGCATAAAAAAATACATTTTGGGAGTATAATGTTCATTTGCAATTGTCATCATGTGATTTATCCATATTATTTTGATTGCACCGCCTCTCTGCTGTGCAAGGGATTATGGGACATCTCAATAGGGCGAATAGGTTAAGTGATGTTATAACATCATAACAATGCAATTAATTGACAACTGTTCAAAAGTTCACAGTCAGAGTTTATAATAATCAGCTATTTTGTTATTGCATGAAAAATAAGTGGTCATCATGGCATGATGTCCTGGTGATCGATTCCCACTTGTGGCTTTTCTGTTCTCCTTGTGTGTTGTACATGGGTTCTCTCCGGGTGCTCCAGCTTCCTTCCACATCCAAAGACATGCCGATTGGGTGAACTGGAAACTTTAGAAATGTCCAGGTCTTCCTTGTAAAAGAGATCTCAATCACAATGGGACTAACCTGGTTAAATCAATCAATTCAATCAATTTTATTTATATAGCGCCAAATCACAACAAACAGTTGCCCCAAGGCGCTTTATATTGTAAGGCAAGGCCATACAATAATTACGTAAAAACCCCACGGTCAAAATGACCCCCTGTGAGCAAGCACTTGGCGACAGTGGGAAGGAAAAACTCCCTTTTAACAGGAAGAAACCTCCAGCAGAACCAGGCTCAGGGAGATGAGAGCATGAGAGAAGTCACTCCAGTGGCTCATATAAACTGAATTGTCTGTCATTTAAATATCGTTTGACCTATTTTTCTGACAAACTGAATAAATGGAACACATCGCCATTTCATGGTTCACGCCGATTCCACTCTGCTGAAGTGTCCTTGAGCAAAGTCCCCCTATATTCAGCTTCTGCAAAGGAGCCTGACCTCTGACCCTGCAGGAAGAAAGATGGGTACAAGAAAAGAAAATTCCCTCTCAGGAAGCATCAGAGCATCACGTTATTATGATCACAGTTATTTATCCGGTGACCTTGACGGTAGTTTTTGCGGCGATCACGTGGTCTGGCTCTCCATCACCTGCGCTGCACGGCCGGCGTCCTCCTAATGGTTTCATGCCGGAGCAAGTTGGCTTATTACCCTAAAAGGTTTTGTCGCGCCAAGCCGTGCGTGCGTGCTTTAAACGTACATTTCATTAATAAACTGCAGACACATAAAAGCGGATTTATGGGGCTTCAAAAGATCACAGGAAGGACGTTGGTTTGAAACCCCCTCACGGTGGTGCCGCACTCGGGTTATAGCAGTTACGCCGCCTTTCACACAACACTGCAACTGTGCGTAAAAAGAGGGCTTAGTGCACCTGTCTCCAGAGGGGGGGGGGGATCAGCGGTGTTCCACATTTTAAAAAGACCCTTCTTTTAATTTTTGGGTATGAATAAAATCTATTTTGCATTTCTAAACTGCTCTCCTCAGCACCAGAGGTGTTGGTTTTGCAAGTAAATATGCAGAACATTCAATTAATTCATCGGACTTTGATGTGAGGAAAAATGGACAAAAACGAAAAACCAGCAAGTCTTTGATCAGCTTTCACTTTGCACAAACATATCAAAGAAAACTGTTCACTGTCCGAAAACATTGCTAACTGCGCATCCATCTGCGCGCGCCCTGCTTGCGGATCAAGGGAATCCAAATTGATGCAGAAGCCCGATTTCGTCTGCTAAGCAAGTCCGCAGTGATAGAGCTCAGATCTCACAGGTCACCGAGAGATTAACACGACACGAGTCGAATCGGAAGCCGCTTTTTCCCCTCTTTTGACCCGCACGCGCATTATTAATGATAGCGTTTGATTAATGCGGTTTTGAGAGGCGTGGGCGCGCTGATCAGCTCCTTTTGCACCAATAAAGGCAATTATAAAGGCTTTGAATTCACATGACAAAAACAGAAAAGCAAAAAACGTGTTGTGTGGGCCGCTGAAGAGGAAGTACTGCTGGCCCACCACCACCAGATGGCGCCCTGCTTGGAGTGCGGGCTTCAAGCACGAGAGGGCGCCAGAGCCACTGGGAGTGACAGCTGTCACTCATCCTCAGGACCAGCTGTCACTCATTCATCACCATCACCATAAAAGCCGGACTGCAACTCCACCTCCTCGCCGAGAAATCAGCTACCATTCAGGTAACTTTCTCTGCTGACTCAAATCATTGAGTGATAACCTGAACTTCTTTTGCAGCCATTATCCTGTGGTGTTCTGCCTTATCTGTGGGATTGGCGTTTGGTGTGATCAGCGACGGCTTCGCCTCACACCCCAAACCAAGATAAGTGGTTAAACAGGAGCTGCACGAGTGTGTGATTGGAGGTGGAGGTTTTCCCTCCTTTACTGAACACTGACTGTGGGATTACTGAGTGTGCGAACTCACACTCATCAGGACTGTCTCTGTTTTCTGCCAGCAGTACCGGGTCTGACTGCTGAAGACAGCGGCCACCTGGGGCGCAGGGCTTGGCGGCTCCGGTGTTCTTCAGCTCCGTTGGTGGTGGAAGCTGTGTGGGGATCCAGCTCTTCTCTCGCCAGGCGTCTTCTATCGTCGAGCCTGCCCACACGTCACCTGGTGTATGATTGACAGTCCACCAAATTGTTATTGTCTGTACGTCGTTGTGCGATTCACAACATTAAATTGTTACTTTTGGCTTATCCATTGTCCGTTCATTACCGCCCCCTGTTGTGGGTCCGTGTCATGACACTTTCACAACAACGCATATTCCAAAACAAATTAGTGCTTTTAAAAAAATAATTTCTAATATGAATTTCATGCAATGTAGAGTATAAATGTTACATTTTAGATTAAACTGTACTGTGCCCAGTTTTTTTTTTTATTATTAGTTACAAAAATTGATACAAGGCAGTTGAGCGAAACTAATTTAGTCATTATATTTTCTTTTGCATTAACATCTGTAATTCATTTGTGTATATTTTCATTTATTTAAATTAAATCTTGTCAAAAATAATTGACTTTCCTTAATCTTTTCATTGGCCTGCAAAGAAGATTCCGATAAAATCAATCGCATGTTTTCATCTCTTGTGGCACAACTCTACATATTCACTGTTAAAATTCGTTAATTTTACTGTCAATTTCTGCAGAATAAAATAGCAAAATAAACATAAGGCATGCTGTGCTGAAAAGGGGAAGAGATTTATTTTTTTCTCACGGCTGCAGGAAGCCTTTGGAGCTCTGCATATCAGGTGGTTTCCTTGACTCCAGCCTCCGCCGCTTACCTTCATGCTTGTGAATACGCACTTCTCTTTGCTTAAACGCACTTCACACCTTAAATCCTGCAGGAACAAACAGACTTTTGAATTCATGCTTTGCATTCGCAGCGCGCTTTAAAGCGGAAAACTTTTGAATTTTTTACGCACACTAACATGCACCGCACGACAAACCAACGGCCGCATGCACAGTTTAAAATAAAGCAACATGACACAAACTTTTAAATGAGGATTGTTTTAAACTTAACTGTCGTCATTTTCGTCGTGCGCCTTGTTTTCAGTGAGCAAAGTTCGGCTTTGGGTGGTTTTTACGCAGCCGCGTTAATGCGCATCAGATCTTTCAATCACGCAGGCCAATTTTCTCCCCTCCTCCGCCTCGAATCAAACCTCGAACATTTCAGTCACAAGACTCCATCTATCCACATCTCATGTATTTTTGTTGATCTCTTTGACCTTAAATTAAATTCTAGAACTTGACACTTTAAACAATGAAATTATGCAGAAATATAAAAGCCTCTCTTAGAATGACTCAGATTTACAGTATATATTAGGTGTGTGAAGGTGTGATGTGTAGACTGATAAATGCACTGGAATTACTCAATTCTTCCTCTTTTAATAATCCTGTCATCCTTTGGTGCCATTTGACCATTACACAATTGAAGCCATTTTTTGAAATCGTTAATATCATCAGTCATTATAATCATTTAATACATCTTTTCCTCCTCTATCCTCTTACTTGCAGTTCCTCGGCTGGTGCCAGAGACTGTGTCTCGTAGTTGCTCCTGGAAATACATTTCAGCAGCAGCTAGTGAAATTGGGCTTCATGCCATGAAGAGCGAAATGGGCCAGATATAAGACGGTGTACAAAACCAGTAAGAAATCTACAAACGAGGCCTGTGTGTCATTAATTCACTTTGGATGTTCGTGCTCCAGATTCAATGGATTATGTGCTGCACAGAGTTAGTAACGGTCCATCAGAGTGGTGCTACTCAATTCAATTCTTAAAACAAATCAGTGAATTCAGACTGAGCATCTTTGGTCTGTTCAGTCTCATTTTAAGATATGCATTGGGATTTGGACGTGAAAGTATTTTTTGTTTATAAAAAATCTGTATTTTTGAGTACTCATAGAATGTGGAGTCATCAGATTGATTAAGAGTCCTATGACTGTCTGTGTCCATGTCACATTTTCATCCATCACAGTTTCTGTCTGCTACAACCAGGGGTGGTGGTCAAGTGGTTAGTGCACTTGGTTTTGGTGCGGAAGGCTCCCGGTTCGAATCCCACCCCTGCCACATTTCTCCATGTAATGTGGAGTTGTGTCAGGAAGGGCATCTGGCGCCAATTCATCATGCAGATCCACCTTGGATTGGCTGTGACAACCCTGAGTGCAAACAAGGGAGCAGCCGAAGGGACTTACTTACAACCAGGTGATATGTGGATATTTCCTTGACCTCATCCAGTTGCTGGAGACCTCAACAATGAAGCATCTGTGCATTGGATCATGTTCAAAGATATACACCACATGGTCATGTCTTTGTAACAGACATTTCCTCACAGTGCTAGTAGTATGTTTCTCTACAAAGCAGTCAACACAAAGTTACACGAAAGGAGTCCCTGGAGAGATCTGGTAGTAAAGACTTGTTTACATTACTGGTTAGTGTATTTGTGACCATTAATTCATTCATATTCCAAACCAGCTTACACCATTCAACAGACACGTGGGGGGGAGGGGGTGTCATAGACCCCCATGTCCAAGGTTGTCTTGTGTGACTGCAAGCATAAGGCTAGAGGTTGAGAAAAGAAATGGTGTAGTTCAAATTAGAAGTATTCCACCTTACATGGCATGATGCTGTCTCAGACTATAAGCATGCATTACTGGCTACAAAGCGGGCCTATTAGTCTGATTTGATCAACAAAAACAAGCATAACTCAAACTTCTTGTTCGACACGGTGGCAACACGTATTCATGGACAACCACCTGTGAGTCACTGTCCTTACAGCACGAGATTTCTTGGATTACTTCGAGAAGAAAATAGATGACATTAGGATAAATATATCCCAGCATGCCTTAACCCCACCACTACAACCTGCTATTGAGGTGGGTGCCATTATTGAGGTATTACCTGGATTTACAGAATTTGCTAGTATCTCACTAGGCGTCCTGACAAAACTACAAAAAGTCAAACCTGCTTATTGATCCCATACCAGCAAAAATGTTTAATATAAGGACCTGTTGCCCACTGTTGGGCTGACTGTGCTGGAAATCATTAATGTCTCATTAACCTCTGGATCTGTTCCTAAATGTTTCACATCTGCAGTGATTAAACCATTACTTAAGAAATCTAATCTTCACCCCAGTGTACTGAAGAACTATAGGTCAAAATCAAACCTGTCATTTTGATGGAAAAGGTGGTTTCACGGCAGCTCATGGACCACCTTACTGAGAATAATCTTTTGGAGCCACTGCAGTCTGTTTTTAGAAAATATCATTCCATAGAGACGGCTCTCACAAAAGTGGTGAATGATCTGATTGCAGTGATTCGGACACCACTACGGTTCTGGCGCTGTTAGAGCTTAGTGCTTTGTTTGATACCATGGATAATCACATTCTACTCGATAGGTTGGAGAATCATGTTGTGATTACTGGGAGAGCCCTTGCATAGTTGACATCATACCTGACCAGTTGTTCTCACTGTGTTTTGTACAATAACACTACCTCTAACCTTAGTGACATGAAATTTGGGGTTCCACAGGGCCCCCTGCTTTTCTCCCTTTTCAGCACTGTAGCCAGGCTGACAAAGAGTCAGAGCTCTATTGAGCTGAGTATTCCATTAACTTTAACTAGTAATGACTTCATGACTTTCTTTGCTAACAAAATGTTAACTATTAGAGAAAAAATTACTCATAACCATCCCAAAGACGTATCGTTATCTTTGGCTGCTTTCAGTGATGCCGGTATTTGGTTAGACTCTTTCTCTCCGATTGTTCTGTCTGAGTTATTCTCATTAGTTACTTCATCCAAACCATCAACATGTTTATTAGACCCCATTCCTACCAGGCTGCTCAAGGAAGCCCTACCATTATTTAATGCTTCGATCTTAAATATGATCAATCTATCTTTGTTAGTTGGCTATGTACCACAGGCTTTTAAGGTGGCAGTAATTAAACCATTACTTAAAAAGCCATCACTTGACCCAGCTATCTTAGCTAATTATAGGCCAATCTCCAACCTTCCTTTTCTCTCAAAAATTCTTGAAAGGGTAGTTGTAAAACAGCTAACTGATCATCTGCAGAGGAATGGTCTATTTGAAGAGTTTCAGTCAGGTTTTAGAATTCATCATAGTACAGAAACAGCATTAGTGAAGGTTACAAATGATCTTCTTATGGCCTCGGACAGTGGACTCATCTCTGTGCTTGTTCTGTTAGACCTCAGTGCTGCTTTTGATACTGTTGACCATAAAATTTTATTACAGAGATTAGAGCATGCCATAGGTATTAAAGGCACTGCGCTGCGGTGGTTTGAATCATATTTGTCTAATAGATTACAATTTGTTCATGTAAATGGGGAATCTTCTTCACAGACTAAAGTTAATTATGGAGTTCCACAAGGTTCTGTGCTAGGACCAATTTTATTTACTTTATACATGCTTCCCTTAGGCAGTATTATTAGACGGTATTGCTTAAATTTTCATTGTTACGCAGATGATACCCAGCTTTATCTATCCATGAAGCCAGAGGACACACACCAATTAGCTAAACTGCAGGATTGTCTTACAGACATAAAGACATGGATGACCTCTAATTTCCTGCTTTTAAACTCAGATAAAACTGAAGTTATTGTACTTGGCCCCACAAATCTTAGAAACATGGTGTCTAACCAGATCCTTACTCTGGATGGCATTACCCTGACCTCTAGTAATACTGTGAGAAATCTTGGAGTCATTTTTGATCAGGATATGTCATTCAAAGCGCATATTAAACAAATATGTAGGACTGCTTTTTTGCATTTACGCAATATCTCTAAAATCAGAAAGGTCTTGTCTCAGAGTGATGCTGAAAAACTAATTCATGCATTTATTTCCTCTAGGCTGGACTATTGTAATTCATTATTATCAGGTTGTCCTAAAAGTTCCCTAAAAAGCCTTCAGTTAATTCAAAATGCTGCAGCTAGAGTACTGACGGGGACTAGAAGGAGAGAGCATATCTCACCCATATTGGCCTCTCTTCATTGGCTTCCTGTTAATTCTAGAATAGAATTTAAAATTCTTCTTCTTACTTATAAGGTTTTGAATAATCAGGTCCCATCTTATCTTAGGGACCTCGTAGTACCATATCACCCCAATAGAGCGCTTCGCTCTCAGACTGCAGGCTTACTTGTAGTTCCTAGGGTTTGTAAGAGTAGAATGGGAGGCAGAGCCTTCAGCTTTCAGGCTCCTCTCCTGTGGAACCAGCTCCCAATTCAGATCAGGGAGACAGACACCCTCTCTACTTTTAAGATTAGGCTTAAAACTTTCCTTTTTGCTAAAGCTTATAGTTAGGGCTGGATCAGGTGACCCTGAACCATCCCTTAGTTATGCTGCTATAGACGTAGACTGCTGGGGGGTTCCCATGATGCACTGTTTCTTTCTCTTTTTGCTCTGTATGCACCACTCTGCATTTAATCATTAGTGATCGATCTCTGCTCCCCTCCACAGCATGTCTTTTCTTGGTTCTCTCCCTCAGCCCCAACCAGTCCCAGCAGAAGACTGCCCCTCCCTGAGCCTGGTTCTGCTGGAGGTTTCTTCCTGTTAAAAGGGAGTTTTTCCTTCCCACTGTAGCCAAGTGCTTGCTCACAGGGGGTCGTTTTGACCGTTGGGGTTTTACATAATTATTGTATGGCCTTGCCTTACAATATAAAGCGCCTTGGGGCAACTGTTTGTTGTGATTTGGCGCTATATAAAAAAATTGATTGATTGATTGATTGATATAGGACCCCTTGGGCACATATTGTGGCATTTTGGGATTACCTTTCATTGCTATGCTGATGATACTCAGTTATACATGCTGATAACTGCTGGTAATGTCAGACCAAGTGGGAAGCGATTCCATGACTTTCTTGCTCTTTGACAATAGTACTAACCACAAATGCACTGGCCCACATATTTGCTAGCATGTTATCTGAAAAAGATTTGAACAGATATCACAGAATTTTACAGGTGTGGGTTTTGGGGTGATTCACATGTGGATTCGGGTAAATTTATTTTGATTATGTCTTCTAAGTCAGTTGCAATGCCTTCACCTGTGTCTGTTGGTGTTGTCACCATGATTCCTGAGTACCAAATGTACAAAATGATTTTTGTCAATTTGATGGCCATTATGCAGAAGTGGAAAACCCTGGCTTCAATGAGTAATACTGTATATTTGTTCCATCCTTCCACCAAACCATCTGATTCTGATGAGTTCAACTTTTCAGGCAGGTAGTTGAGCTAATCAGTAAAATCATCTGTTTTCGGTGGACAGGTAGGACCAATACATGGTAGGACTTTTACTCACTTTAGCTGGGGCTGTCCACCTCTGCCATTATGTGCCATTACTTGTGTTATAATTCAGAGCCAACATCTGAGTCAAGTCAAACCCCAGGCAAGCAGGACAGCCATAACAAATACAAGATTTCAAAAAATACAATGGGCTTTAATGTCCACAGGTAGAAAAACAACAAACATGTGTGGGGGAAGTTATAAAAAACACAGTTTTCAACCAGACTCACTGTGAGGAATTCCAGCTGGTGAGTAGGTAAGGAGATAAACCAAGTAACAATAATAATTAACCTAAATGAGTGTGCTTACAAAAAAATGAATACATCTACGAAGTGCACTTACAATAGACTGAATACTTACAACTACGAGGAACACAGAGTATGACGATTCACAAAGTAACCAAGACAATAGCAACATCAAAACATCTGACAATGGACCCACAAAGCCCAATGAATAGGAGAGGCTTAAATAAACAAACTACACAAACCAAATACTCTTTGGTGGACTGTATTGTTTTTTTGTTTGTTTGTTTGTTTGTTTTTTCACTATATATTCTAAAATCTTGGAGGCATCAAGCTAATATTTTGGCTATGTTTAAAATGGAAGGCATTTGCCTTAGCTGGGACATTGTTCCCAGTTGGGACATAAATTCCTCACACCTTGAGCACAGGATGGAATGGGGAAGTGCTGCAGTGAGTTTTTCTGTGCTTTGACTGTGTGTCGAGTCTCCAACAGGGTGCACGGGCAGAGTGCAACGTGACAGAGATTGTTTGTTATTAACATATTCTATTCAGATGAATGCACATCTAATTTAATTTCACTGCATCTCTGAAGGTGGAACAGTGGCTTAGGTGATGGTCTAGGTGGGGAATGGTGGGGAGGTGATGGTCTAGTGGTTAAGCATTGTGTTTGTCACCAGAGGAAACTCCTGCCAGACTGGAAAATTGAGAAGGGTCCTTGGGTATGGTTCTTAATCCCCCAGTTGCCCCCGGTGTCCAGTTGAGGACCTTGCATGGCAGCACCCTGACTTTGGTGTGTGTGTGTGTGTGTGTGTGTAAGGTATCACTGTAAAGCACTTTGAGCTTTTGTTTCAGGTGGAAAAGCATTATAGAAATGCAGTTTATTTACTATTTAGTGGTTAACACTGTTGCACTGTTGCCACACAGCAAGAAGTTTGTGGGAGCACTTCCTGTCTGATCCTTTCTATGTGGAGTTTGCATGTTCTTACCAAATAGTACAAAGGAGGCCAACAGAGTTGATGGACAAGAAGGTTGCCCCATATTGGCAGGTGACCTGGTAGTGGTTCCTCTGGATGCCATGTGCTGGTGTGCCATTGACCTTGGAGGTTCTTCTACCCCAGAACACAAAGGATACTCTGCTGGCAGTGATCTTGAAGCAGCTGTAGGACTTAAGATGGTTCAATTTTCAGTTGGGTTTGCTTCCACAGTTGGGTTTTATTTCAGAGTAGCCTTCTCCTAGCTCTTGCCTATAGCGATATATCCTACAATGCAGTAAGGACTAAATGGGTGAGTGTTGGGTCATGTCTCCAGCCCAGATGGCCCTTCAGATGGCACTTCTTGGACTCCAGGTCCTCACATATTTAGCCCAATTACAATGGTGAGCTACTAGGATTCAATGTGAGAGTACTGGCTTGACAGAAACTATGGACTACCAAGAAGGACTTTTGCCCTCTTTTCACTCAGTGAGTTAGATGAGGGCTGCAGCTCTAGGGTGAGAGGACTAAGTAGCAATGCTACACTACATGACAACATTGGATGCTGAACCAAACCCTTTGCCAAGCACCCCACCAATAGGCTTAGAGCTTAAATATCAGTCTTGGACAACTCAAGTTAAATAAAAGCTACTAATTAAATAATTTACCAATGTCTAGGTGTTGCTGCATGTTTTGGAGCAGGAAAATGCAACCTGATAGGTTGGCAGAGGTAATAATTATGTGAAGCACAAAGACAAAAATCAGCTTAAAGATGTTCATGAAATGTACACAGTTAATCTCTCCCCCTTTGATTTGATTGTGCTCGCTAAATACAAGGAGACTTAATCAAGCTTAAAATAACAAACAAACAAATAAAGGAGGTCCTGGGAGAACTCATTAGAAGCCTTGTCAAACTCCAAGAGACTACATAATTACTTCACCAAAATAAAAATGCAAAGCTATTTCATTTGTATTTGCTTTTATTTCTGAATTACTGCTGATCTAAGGTCATTGAAACTTTCCCTTTGATCCTTTTGAAAAGTTTGATTGAGTGAGACAAACTCCATGGGCGAGCCGGCCCATTGGCTCGGTCCGGGTTACGTGCATGCCATCATCCTCCGCTGGTTGGAGCAGAAAAAAAGTGGGAAATGAAAAACATATGTATGTTCCTCCCTTCATTAAAAGATGGAAAATCAGGCCTTGTTGACAAGGAAATGAAACAAGTTGTGGAAATTTGTATAAATAAATCTTTTTTTTTTTTTGTCATTTTAATTACCGGATCAACGGCGGCTCAGATGAACAGCCTGGCCATCAATCTTTAATTAATGTCACGCTTTGTGGATTGCAGCGATGTTGGGCTGATTGAAAAATAAGCCCAATGATATTTCTATTAGAGTTTGTTTTATTAATAACACGTCAGGGCTTTAAAAACATGTCTCAGAGATAGCCAATCATCGTGAGGAGACATTCAGCACCCCCCCCCCCCCCCCCAACACACGGCTGCATAATTATTTTGCTTTTGCATAATTTACAATTTCCATACCCCATTTCCACTTTACATTTTCTCACTTTACCACTCAGGCTGACTTAAATCTTGTAGAATTTATTAATCAACAAAACAGGTCAGAAAGGAGCAAACTCTTCAACCTGTTTATTTATTATTAATTTATTTTTTACAGTGGCCCAGAAAGGCCACAAGACTTGCAAATTAAGACACTATGCAGGAAAATGCATAGAAACTCCAAAATGCAGGAAACACTAATATATATATATATATATATATATATATATATATATATATATATATATATATATATATATATATATAATATAGACACACACACACACAGAGTGAGAGAGTCAATCTTTATTTAGATGCTATATAGCTCCACCTGCTAAAGGTCAAAACTGCAATCTGTAACACAAAATAAATAAATAAATAAATGAATAAAGCAACAACAAGGACACATGAGTAAGACAATCACTGGATACTTACTTGAAATCCTACAACTTTTAACCTCTTAAACCCTAGAGTCCCCAAATTTGGGGACTCCAGGGTTCAGCTCACATGTTCTCCTGCATGAGACACATGTCCTCAAACCCAGGTCTGTTAACTTCACCAACTCTAAATATATATTTAAATTGAGGAATAGATTGAATCCAGACTCTAATTGAGGTAGGACATAAAAGATCTGGGGAATTACATAGCTAATTTGAACATAGGGTAGAAAGACCTAAGACCATCAGTTGTGGTGGACACCACAGTTCTGCCTGACCAGTGCTCCAGGCAGAAGCCTGTGTTGCAAGCACTTCCATTGTGTCAGTTTTTCACCGACATTGTGGAGGTTTGCAATGCATTTGTTTCTGCATGTAATAGACAGACAGACAGAGAGAGATAGTGAAACCTTGTTTGTTGTTGGGAAAGTGTAGGTACACGGACCCACAACAGGGGGCGCAAATGAACGGACAATGGAGTAGGTCAAATCACAACACTTTACTGTTGTGAATGTGCACAACAAATACAACAGATTGCAACAATAGACAAGAGTCAATTCACAAAGGTGTCGTGTGGGCAGGCTCGAAGATAGGAGACGCCTGTCCAAAGCAGAACCGGAACCACACGATTTCCTCCGCCACCAGACCCCGGGAATACTGGAGCCGCCAAGTCCCGAACTCCCAGGTGGCCACTGCCTCCGCGTGTCGGACCTGGTACTGCTGGCGAGGAACAAAAAAGCAATTAACTGAGGATGCGTTTGCACCCAGGAATCAGTACAGCAGGAAAGCTACCTCCACCTCTCGTTGGAAAAGCAGTCCACAATATAATGCACAAAGTCACAAAGGATACTGTCAAAACAGTCAGCTGAGGTACGTTACCTTCCAGATAGAACGATATCTCGGCAAAGAGGTGGAGACGTCGTCCTGCTGATGTACCCCTGCTGATCAGGTGATTGGTAACAGCTGTTGCAGGTGATGTGTGACAGCTGTCACCCTGGCTGCTCCTGTGAGGCGGCTGCACCCTCTGGTGCCTGGAGCCCGCACTCCAGACAGGGCGCCCTCTGGTGGTGGGCCAGCAGTACCTCCTCTTCTGGCGGCCCACACAACATTTGTAGTATCACTAAAAAGAGCATTTAGTATGTAGATATAGTTTAAAAGGCAATATAGACAGCATGGTGGATTAGTGGTTAGCACTGTTGCCACTCAGCAAGATGGTCACGGCATTACATCCCACCTGGGCTTTTCTGTGTGGAGCTTGCATGTTCTCCCCATGTTTATGTGGGTTTCCTCTGGGTGCTCAGCTTCCTCCCTCCCACTTTTAACAACATATCAGTTGTTTCAAAAAATGGCTGTAGATGTGTGAATGTGTTTGTCTGTATGTAACCCTATGATAGACTGGCATCCTATCCAGGTTGTACCTTACCTCACACCCTATGACTGCTGAGATAGTCTCCGGCACCACTATGGCCCTTGATCTGAAGAAGCAGGTCCAGGAAGTGAATGAACTGTTTAAATAGAGCAGCACTCAAAGTGCATTGGACTAACCCTTCAGGCATGCGTGTACGTTTTATCATTTCAGATGTGAGGCACTGCTCTTGGAAAGATTATCAAATTAAATCAAGTCATTGCATGTGGGGCAGGTTAGGTTTGTTTATGTTCTCTGTTTGTGGTTTCTCAATTTGCAAGGGGCTTTATTTTCTTTCTGATTCACTGAGTTAGTATTGTGCCAAATCACAGCTCCAGTCATTTAAGGCATTTTACAAGGTCTAACCTTAAACCCCGTTCCCCAGATCAAGCACAGAGGCGACAGTGGTAGGGGTGCAAAGAACAGCTTTGATGTTAGTGTATTTTGCAGTTTCTCATGTTGTTGTCCACCAAGGACATAATAAAATCATTGGTGTTTATCTATTTGTCTGTCTGTCTGACTTTTAAGTAAGATTACGTCAAAACTACTGGATAGATTTTGACGAAATTTCCACCACAGACAGATATTAGTCCAAGAAAGACTCCATTCAATTTTGGATGTGATCCAGATCTGAATCTGGGTTCTGGATCAAGTCTCACTTTATATATAGGCTTTGAAGTGTTACTGTTAGCCAAAACAATCTCGTTTTGACTGTTATGCCAAATTTGCACCACAGATACATGTTAGGCCATGGAAGACCCCATTAAATTTTGGAGGTGATCTGGATCCAGATCCGGATTCAAGGATTACGTCAAAACTACTTCATGGAGTCTCACCAAATTTGCACCACAGATAGATATTAGGGCATGGAAGACTCCAATGAATTTTGGAGGTGATCCGGATTCAGATTGGTGGATGTCAGAAATCTGTGATTGCTCTTGTTTGGAAGTTTTGTGGCTTCTGTTGCCCAGTGTAGTTTCTTCAACAATGAAAACCAAAAGGATATGGCAGGAAACATTTGGCTTTAGTCAAAATAATGTTTCAGGCTTTTCTACCCAGATAAGAACAATGGTGTATACAGCACATATATTTTCCATCATTAGACAGGTTGCAGGCACGAATCCTCAGAAGACAACACCGCAACACCTGCAGCCTTCCAGCCAGCTGCTGCTGGCAAGAAGGGGGACAAAGACACAGTGGTGGAGAGCGAGTGTCTTTAAATGCTGACAGTGTTCTGCTTTTGCCTTGCTATTTTTCTCAGCTACATTTGAGAAATGCATTATTAGAAAGTCAACTACAACATCAAATCACTTTTTTCTTTTCCCCATGGCAGCTTTGATTGTCAGATTACTAGTTTATGCTGTTGTACTTTAAATGTGTTATAATGTATTTCAAAATTCTGAGTTATTTATGAAGTGAACAATCATGACCCCTTGGAGATTTTTTTTTTTTAAGTTTACGTTCATTAGAGAGGAATAAATGTAATTAATACAAATAAGAATGTGTAAAATCACATACCCCTGGATTTATCTAGTTTTTGATGTTGACACACTGTTTATTTTCTCATTGTTAGATTTCAACCCAGATATGATGAAATAACCAAAATAAGGAACTGTCAACTTTGAGTGGAAAAGTTTTGTAATTACAATGTGTACAGTCCCCAGTTCTGAATTAACCAAACATAATTTTACATTCTGTGGTTTGTCATAGCCACACATTTTATTCCATCATTCATCTGTTTCATGGCCATCGAAGTTCTTAAAACAAGAAACTTGTTTTTAGCACATTTAACTTGACATCATGAGTTTAATGCTGTCAAAATTAACATGTTTGAGCTAATCAATGTTCTACATTTCAGTAAATTCTAATCCGTAATTAAATAGCTTCAAATGGTAACCCTAAATTAAGTTTGTCCTTTGTCTGGTATCTGGACTTACACTCCTGGACAGGGTGAGAAGCTCGACTGTCTGGGAGGGATACCTAATTTAGCTGCAGCTTCTTTGCATCGAAAGGATCCATTTGAGGTGGTTCGGGCACCTGGTGAGGATGCCCCCTGGTCACCTCCCTAGGGACATTTTCCAGGGATGTCCAAGTGGGAGCTGCCTTGGGAACACCCAGGGATCCACACGGAAAAGTTAGAGGCCTTGGCCAAGGATAGAGAAATTGAGATGAGCTACATAGTCTACTGACACCATGACCCAGACCTGGATAAGTTGCAGAAGATGAAATGTATTACTTTACAACCAATTACTGAAAATGATAGACTTCATACTAAAACTAACAACCACAAATTATGTTGAAAACATAATATAAAACAAATATTGTTGGTTATGTCCACTTTTCTTATGAAGTGCATCATTTTCATTGATTGGTTTTGAAGTAATACATATGTATTCATATTATAAGTAATGCAAAGTATTCCAATTCTATTGTCATTTGTATTCTGTATCTGAGTACATTTCAAAGTAATCCCGGTTACAGCAGTCACGGTGGAATGAAACAGACGACTTTGATTTAAAAAAAAAAGAAAAAAAAAAAAAGAAAATCGAGGTTGAACTTTGCCAGAAGGTGCAATTTGAGCTTGGATTATGTGCTCGACATCTCAAGTCAAGGTGCTCATGTTTATTATAAATCCAGCTGATATTAGAACATTTACTGAAAAAAATGTCTTTGTAACATCCAAAATATTTCTGGATGCACAAACATGCTTTGTTTTATCAGTAAGAAATAAACTGTTCTGAGATATTTTCGTAAAAACACAGGGTTATAAATAAAAATGTGTCCTCATTTCTTCCAAATGTTTTCCTGTCTTCTGTAAAAGAAGCCTTGGCAGTGCTCTTGACCTGAATGCTATGTATTTGTGATGTGGGTGCAATCCTTCTTCCATCCCTCCCAAGATGAACACTGGTGGTTTATTTTTATGTCATCAATTACTCAAAGTTGGCCATGGCTATCTCTCCCCCACCATTTGGGCGCCACACCTTTGTGTCCTGTGGCCCCCGTGTGGATAATGACAACCTTCCTGCCATTAATTTATGAGCACACAAAGTCGTTTTTCTTCCCTTATCGGGTGCTGCCATTTGATCTCACTGTATCTTTTCTGTGGTTGGTTTTTAAGAAACGAGCTTGCTGCCGTTTCTGCATGCAACAGCTCATAAATCTTTCACTCTTGTGCCGTGTCACCACATTCACTGGAGGATGGAGCATCACAGGTAACAGTTTGCTAAAGTACGTCTTCTCCAAGAAGCATCAAGAAGGAAAAAAACAACCAAAACAACCCCCCCCCCCCCCCCCAATTTAAAATATATAAATTTACCTACTTACCTGATACTGATACTCCAATGTCAAAAAACTAAGTGGTCAAATAAGTAAAATAAGTGCAGTTTGTTATCATTTCATTGACTACAAATCCATTAGAACACATTCATCTTGAAGACAAGTTTGTTCAGAATCAGCTACTTATCACAAATCGATTGACTCTATTTTGTTAACTTCTCATGAATCTTTTTCTCATTCAGTCTGTGGTCAGTGGTTTTTCCTGTAGAAGCCAAGCGTCCATTTACTTCAATGGAACTGCCTGGGAAGGTTTATTTCATTGCCACGGAATGCGACGGTCATTGGATAAAGCCACAATTTTGCCCCACTGCCGGACGCTGAGCATCACTGGGGGTGAATGGAGCTGTGGGCGGGCCTGGACGCTGGAGTTCTGCACAACGATTGGATGATCAGTCAAAAGGCTGAATAGCTATAAGAATATGAGAATTAGTTTGCACATTTTTGTGTATTTATGCATTTTTAAATTTATGCCAAAGTGCTTTGTGCGCCCTATAAATCAGTCTGTTTTAAAGCTGCATGTTAGATATCATGTTTATACAGTTCTACCAACGAAAAAACTAAAAAACTTTGTACCGCAGCCAAACAAAATGAGTCACTCTGTGGAGAGACAATAGAACCATAGGAAACTAGTGTTTTGGATACCAGGAACATTCACAGATAAGCACATTGGATTACTCTCTACTTCCTTCTTCAGTAATTGTTTCAAAGTCATAGCACGTTAATTAACGTCCTGGTTTGCAATACAACATCAAAGTATTCATGATTATAAGTCTATCCTGGCATATGTAAATGGACTGCATTTATATAGCAGCTTTACAAAGCGCTTTACAATTACGCCTCACATTCAACCCGATGTCAGGGTGCTGCCATACAAGGCGCTCACTACACACCGGGAGCAATAGCGGATTAAAGGCCTTGCCCAAGGGCCCTGAGTGATTTTCCAGTCAGGCGGGGATTTGAACCCATGATCTTCTGGACTTAAGCCCAACACCTTAACCACTAGACCATCACCTCCCCAACCTCCCTCCCCATATGTGGTAATAATTAGTGGTTGCTGATGCATTTTATTCATGAAAATTTGTGACAGAGAAACCAAAGTGTTTTGAACCACTGAATCAATATGAAGCAATGGTTCAGTGTTTTGAAGCTTTTGATACAATTAGGTATGGAGACATCTGCTGGCCAATCTTTAAAATAACATTTGCATAGAACAATGTCATGAAACAATCAGGCTCTGTTATGTATGTTTAATAACAAAGGTTCTATGTGCTTCTTGAAATTTTTGATGATACAGTATTTTTGTTTAAAAACAATAATATTCTTGTAAAAGTAACTCCCTTCGGCTGCTCCCTTGTTTTCACTCGTGGTTGCAACAGGAGATCCAAGGTGGACCTGCATGTTGATTCTGGCACAAGTTTTATGCCAGCTACCCTTCCTGACGCAAGTTCACATTACATGGAGAAAGGTGGCAGGGATGGGGTTTGAACTGGCAACCTTTCACACTGAAATCAAGTGCACTGACCACTTGGTAATTGTGCCATCATAAAATACTGTATGTAATAGAGATATAAATTGTGAAATGCTTGTGCAACTTGGGACTGTTATGACCATTTTACATATTTGAATTTACATATAAATAAATTGACAAATTTTATGATGTAACTCGACAATGAGCTTCCCCTCTTTGACAGACCAGCAGCCGCGACTGGTGCACATGCATCAAACTCCTCCCTGGCCACGCCTCTATCTGAATATACAAATCTCTTCAAATAGTCTGGTTGTGTCAGGCTAACAGCACCATATGTGTGGAGTGTTGTGTGTTTGATGATGTCCACTGTCGTCTCTGTGTTGTTGTGTGTAAAAATGAAAGAACTTTTAGCGACAATGTACAAAAACAACAAAAGCTGTGGTTAGATCGCCGTTCAATCAGCTCACTGTAATGTAAAACAGAAATTAAATAAGTCGGTTTGTGTGTGTACATGCTGAACTGAGGTGCATGCGCACACTGAAATAAAAGGATATTAGGTGCACGGCGGCTGACAGTGTGTGACATGAACATTACACACACTTTTATCGACAAATACTGAACACAGTCGGGGGCTCGTTAAGAAGCTCTGCAGCTCCCGTTTCACCATCAAGAAAAAGAAAACATTTGAATCCGCACATGCCCAAATGTGTCTGCGCTGGTTTTTGTTAGGAACAATTACACAGATAAATTATTTAACCACCAAATAGCCCCCCCATCACGCACTGTGCAGCCTCCACCCTGACATGCATTTGTGTACCACACATGATTTGAACATTGATGGAATGAAAATTAACAAAAACATACTCATCATGTAATGGCGCCTTCATAGCAAAATGTAACAGCTCCGATTGCATTCGGGAAACCGGCTCTCGCTGCAAAATGTGCTGTAATGTTGGAATGTACCTGGATGAGATTTGGATGATTGTCTTCCACACAGCTGGCACGGCTGGCACACTCCTGACCGATCAGCCAGCTCACGATATAATTCCCATGATGCCAGGAAGGCCAGCGTGGTCAGTACCTGTGTGGGCTCCTCACCATATTGCACTCTGGGCTGGCTGTAGTTCTGCGCACAACTCCAGTACCAGTGGCCTTGGTAATAAAAATCGGTTTATCAGCCAATGTCGTCATTTGCAAGCAAATCCTCGTGTTCCCTGAGTACAAGCTCACGTTGGATTGCACCATTTGCATGGTCCTCTGATGCTAACACAGCCACTGTTAGTGCCATTTTATGCGTCACTTTGCGCATGCTTTTATATCCATCCATATAATTGCAAACACGTGGGTATGTTAATTGCTCATCACTGTGTTGCTGATGTGCACATCATTCTGATGACTTCTTGTTTTCACAATATTAATGGTTCCCAGCATCACCTTTACATGTCCACAGTGGAACATAGCTGTAGAAATGTGCATACGCCAGCCAGGATTTTTGTGTGATGCACCGCATATTTCATTTTCGATACATTATAACTTCATTATATGACAGCTAGGATGTCTTGCTGAGTAATCATATGTTAGCAGAGTGAACAGAAGAGGACTCAGCACACAGCCCTGATGTGAGCCAGTGCTGAGGGTGATGGAAGAGGAGATGGTATTGTGGATCCTTACAGTCTGTGGACGGTTGGTCAGGAAGTCCCAAACCCAGTTCCCCAGTGTGGAGCTCAGGCCAAGGGAGCAGAGCTTCTTCACCAGGGTCTGTGGGATGATGGTGTTAAAAGCGGAGGAAAAGTCCAAAAAAGGCGGACATATAAATTCCTGCTCTCCAAATGGGTGAGGGCTGAATGAATCAACAATGAAATGGCATCATCAGTGGAGCGGTTCCTCTTGTAGGCATACTGGTGAGGATCTACAGTGACATCAATGGAGTCTTTGATATGGGTCATGACCAACCTCTTGAAGCACTTCATAACTACCGGAGTTAAAGCTATAGGTCGGTAGTCATTCAGACTTCTCACTGTAGAACACTTGGGGACGGGGACAATTGTGGCAGTCTTTAAGCAGATGGGGACGGCTGCCAAAGTCAGTGATGTGTTAAAAATGTCTGTTAGCACCTCAGACAGCTGGCATGCACAGTCCCTCAATACCCGCCCTAGAATATTGTCAGGACCTGCAGCTTTCCGGGGGTTAATCCTATGGAGGATCTTCCTTTTTCGTGCGTAAGCACGCTTTGTACATGAGGTCCCAGCTCCTTATTCACTGACCTACTTCCGCTTTATAAAATTATTTTGTCTGTTTTTTTAATGTAACCAGTGTAATGAGGAATAATCCTGCTGCAGCTTTGCAGCACATGTTCAAGAGGTGTTCTGCAATAGACCAGGACCCTGTCTAGCGCGTACACTGGTTCTCACTCTGTGACTTCTGGGATAGGCTTCATTCAGCCCTCTCGCAAACCTTAACTGGAGTAAGTAGGCTCAGAAAATGGATGGGTATTCAACAGGAGCTACATAAAAGTAAAATAAATAAATAAAACAATAAAAAGAACCCAAAGCAAAGTTCTGAGGTATCCCATACTTCCCTAAAAAAAATTCTACACTGACAAGGACATCAGAAACAAGCTGCACTGTGATACTAAACACCACAAAGGACCTCAAGGCAATAAAGACATCCCAAGGCTGGGCAATCTGAGATCTGATCATGTAGGTTTTGCATCTTTTCCAAGTCACTCTTTGGTGCAAGTAAACTCATGAACTTCACAAAGTAACCTTTTAACAGCTGGCTTTTTTTATGTGCACTTATGCACAGTGAGGGGGATGACATAGAATGTGTACATGTTCAGAGCGTAGCAATACAGAAGGACATGGCATACACAATTTCCCTTCATTTGACTATTTTCATTTGTAATGAATTCACATGTAAATCACACAAAGTGCTGACATCCCAAGCTTCAAATGCAGAAAGCCAATCCTCTCAGGACTCTACTTAGATCGGAGAGAAACAGGCTGCAAAACTGCATCCGATTCTCTTGTCTGTTTTCAAGTGCCACGCTGGCCTGCTCAATGAAAATCTTTACAACAAATAAATCAAATTTAAAAGTGGGGGACAAAAAAGAAAGCAAAACCAGAAACTAAATCTAAGCCCCGGACAAAAGGCTGTGGCAGAGAGACCCAAAGACTGAAAGATAGAGAGAAGTGGCGAAACGCTCTGTATCAGCGGCAGCAGTAAACTTCTTTGCATCTCATACTACAGTCGTGACTATATTTTCCTCCCAAAATGACACTTTAATTAAACAAATTACTGCGCCTTGGGAGAAGGGCCTTCACGAGTGCGATAAGGCAGCGGGAAGATAAAAGCCTTATAGGCAGTGTTTATCAGAGACGCGGGGGTTTAAACCTTTAATAGGTAATGCCCAGATAAGTAAGCCTTTGTGGTGTTACTGGCACAGAGATATTTTACACAGCAGAGCTTACCAAAGAGAGAGGGGGGAAAAGAAGCTGGATCAAACCAACATCTTTAAGAGTCTGATTAAGGACGATGGAATAAAAGGGGCAAGGGAAGTGTCCTTTCAATAAACTCTTTTATTCATACTCATATTTCTGATACTCATTTCTTCACCTTTTTTTTTGTCTTGAGTTTAACCTTTACTGGATTGTTCAAAATAAAATGTATCCAAAAAGTAGTTTGGAGCTTTACCAGTTTTTATGAATTCACAAGAATAAAACGCGTAACTCCTGCTGCTACCTGACAAATAGTGATGGAGTGAAACAGTGATTTTAAAGGGTGAAACTTTTGTGCTCCGTGTCCTTATCTGCAGAAAAAAGAAAAAAAAAATTGTCATGTGACTACAAGAAAACTTTTTTGATGTCGGACAAAACTCAGGACAATACAAATTCTCTGTGTCCCTCAGACACACATACAAAAAGACATTTTAATGATCATTTTTCATTTCCTACCAAGCCTCACACATTACAGACAAATCTGCATTTTTTTTTCATTTCTGCATGATTACAGTGTTAAACCAAAAGATATTTTCGTGAAAAAAAATTTGAGGGTCTGGTCAAATCTGGGATCAAGAGCAGGAGTTGATCATCACCACATCATGGAGGGCGAACCCAGCAGCAAAATGACAGCTGATATTCCCCCACAATCCAAGTGATTCTCCTCAGTCTACCTAAGAAGCTTTACATTTGACACAAACTCATTCAAGTGGTAAACAAGGATCCTTGAAGAAACCTGGTACCAAAGACAGCCAGTTCTCACCGTAAGTCTCTGGTTAGCATGTAAGACTCAGAACAATATGGAAAGGCAGGAAGTACCAGGAAGGACCCTAATTGGACCTTCAAGACCTCTGCCCAGTGGCCTTATAAACCGAGCCAAGCAAATGGATATTTAAAGTCATCTCTCTCTAATGGATATGTAGATAGATGATAGCTATATTATACAAATGATTAATGTTTATGAGTGCAATGGTAAGAAAATTAGATGGAGCATTCCATCTTTCACCAAATGAAATGTTCTTTCCACTGCAGGAAAGAAAAAAAAAAGAACATTCATTATTTGCTTTATATAACGCCTAACAACTTTATGATGTAGTCCTGATGCTGTGTATTGACTTCTTTGTGTACAAACTCCTGTCTGCTTTCCTCAGCCCAGCAAAAAATTCCGAAGGAAATTTGTCGAACTGTTTATCCGACAGCACTTGTATTTCAGGTAGAGACTTCCCAGCGAATACTGCAAATACCTCCAGATGGTTTACGGTGTACTGGATCTGCTTTTTGTGTTTGTTGTGTGTTACAAGAATAAAGACGATCAATAAATCAAACCCCACCATGTTTGTTTTTAAGCTAATCACTGTCACCACTTGTGGGAGTGTGCACTGTGGTAGTGGCGTGCAACAGCACAAATCATATAGCACCAAAATTGTGCACAAAATAGAGCCAGAATTGCACGGTAAATGGAACACAATGGGATGTGGTATGACTAATTCATATCACATGACATACAAAGCGCCAATAAAGTGACAGAGATCTATGTAAGTGTTTTATAAAGATGGATGATAGGTCAATGTTAGATGATAGATAGACTGATAGAGTTGATAGATGATAAAAGGTGGATAGAAGATGAATTAATGACTGATGTGTCAGATGAAAACACTTACCTCACCTGTTGAAGTGGAACCTCAGTGACAACATCCACAAATTTAACTCCCTGTCAGCCAAACTGCTCCATCCAAATACACTTTGACTTTCATAACTTTGACAGAAAATGTACTTCCTCATATAGTAATAAAAAAAACCTTCTGAAAGCATAAAGAAAAATCTCCAGTGTCATCCAAATGAAAGAAAAGTATAAAATACAAAATATGCTGTACTACTTCAAACAAGCTTTGATAGAGCATAAGTAATTCATCACTTATACAGGTTGTTAATGCAAAGAACACAGACAAAAATTTTCAAATCACCAAACATCTGTGGGATTTCATTTAAAAAGCAATCAGTAAGAAATGCAAATATAGCATGTGACTAAGTATGGGGAATCGGAGCAATCTGTCCTCAAAAATGAGGAACTGTTTGAAGGAGATAACTGAGGGAAGCTATCAAGAAACCTGCAGCAATTCTAAAGGAGTTACAAGCTTCACAGGTTGTGACTAGAGAGACTGGATTTAATGATGACCGTAGTGGGATATTGCATTTACGCAAATCTCTAAAATCAGAAAGGTCTTGTCTCAGAGTGATGCTGAAAAACTAATTCATGCATTTATTTCCTCTAGGCTGGACTATTGTAATTCATTATTATCAGGTTGTCCTAAAAGTTCCCTAAAAAGCCTTCAGTTAATTCAAAATGCTGCAGCTAGAGTACTGACGGGGACTAGAAGGAGAGAGCATATCTCACCCATATTGGCCTCTCTTCATTGGCTTCCTGTTAATTCTAGAATAGAATTTAAAATTCTTCTTCTTACTTATAAGGTTTTGAATAATCAGGTCCCATCTTATCTTAGGGACCTCATAGTACCATATCACCCCAATAGAGCGCTTCGCTCTCAGACTGCAGGCTTACTTGTAGTTCCTAGGGTTTGTAAGAGTAGAATGGGAGGCAGAGCCTTCAGCTTTCAGGCTCCTCTCCTGTGGAACCAGCTCCCAATTCAGATCAGGGAGACAGACACCCTCTCTACTTTTAAGATTAGGCTTAAAACTTTCCTTTTTGCTAAAGCTTATAGTTAGGGCTGGATCAGGTGACCCTGAACCATCCCTTAGTTATGCTGCTATAGACGTAGAGTGCTGGGGGGTTCCCATGATGCACTGTTTCTTTCTCTTTTTGCTCTGTATGCACCACTCTGCATTTAATCATTAGTGATCGATCTCTGCTCCCCTCCACAGCATGTCTTTTTCCTGGTTCTCTCCCTCAGCCCCAACCAGTCCCAGCAGAAGACTGCCCCTCCCTGAGCCTGGTTCTGCTGGAGGTTTCTTCCTGTTAAAAGGGAGTTTTTCCTTCCCACTGTAGCCAAGTGCTTGCTCACAGGGGGTCGTTTTGACCATTGGGGTTTTACATAATTATTGTATGGCCTTGCCTTACAATATAAAGCGCCTTGGGGCAACTGTTTGTTGTGATTTGGCGCTATATAAAAAAATTGATTGATTGATTGATTGATTGACCCTGTGCAGGACACATTTCTAAAAATACATGCAGACCAGCTTCCCATATAATCCTACTTTGTGCAAAGAGATTTAGTATTTGCATTTGAACCCTCACCATGAGTTGGAGGTGCTTGGATGTCAAAGATTCCATTTCCAAAAGTGATCTGCTTGTCTTCTAAATCTCTAAAATGGTTGTAAATTTGGAACGTTGGTTCAACAATGGAAGTGAGAAACTTTGGCTCAAGGTGAGAGTGAAGTTTAACTCTGAAAACACACTCTACAAAATTACACAATTCACAAAAGAAAGATCCTACCAAGGAGAGCTTATCCTAACATCAACTTTGGCCCTAATCATAATCTTAACCTAATTCCTAATTATATATTGACTATCCCTAATTTTAAGATAAGATAAACTTTATTGATCTCACAGTGGAGAAATTTACATGTTACGTCAGCTCTTAAAAAAACACAGATGGGTGCGAGTAGAGGAAAATGTGCATCAAACAGCGTGTGCAAGGATAAGCAATAATAATAACACTTGGAACAATACAATAAAATAAGAAAATGAGGTAGAAATAGAATATATATATATATATATATATATATATATATATATATATATATATATATATATATATATATATATATATATATATAAGTATATATATATATATATATATATATATATATAAGTACATAGGTGACATTAGTGATGGGATTTGTAAACAAGTTGTTATTGCACGTGATTTGTGGACATATTATTGCATGTGGTTATGTCACAGTGTTATTGTACAGTCTGACAGCAGCAGGGAGGAACGACCTGCGGTATCATTCCTTCTTACACTGAGGGAGCCTCAGTCTGTCACTGAACGAGCTGCTCAGCTCCACTACAGTCCGGTGCAGAGGGTGAGAGGAGTTGTCCATGATGGATTTGAACTTGGCTAACATGCTCCTCTCAGCCACCTCCTCCAGAGAGTCCAGAGGACAGCCTAGGACAGAACTGGATATCCTGACCAGCTTATTCAGTCTCTTTCTCTCCCGCTCTGTGTTGCCCAGGGCCCAACAGACGACAGCATAGAGGAGAGCAGAGGCTACAACAGAGTCATAGAAGGTCTTAAGCAGAGGCCTGCTCACTCCAAAGGATCTCAGTCTCCTCAGGAGGTGGAGGCAACTCTGGCCTTTCTTGTACAGGGCATCAGTGTTGTGAGTCCAGTCCAGTTTGTTGTTGAGGTGAACACCCAGGTATTTGAAACTGTCCACGGTCTCTATGTCCTCCACCTGGATGTTCACCGGTGGGTGAGGTGGTGGTTTCCCCCTGAAGTCGATCACCATCTCCTTCGTCTTACTGGTGTTGAGACACAAGTGGTTGCACTCACACCAGTCCACAAAGTCTGTGATGACCGACCAGTACCCCAGCTCGTTCCCCTCAGACATACGACCCACAATGGCGGAGTAATGAGACAACTTCTGGAGATGGCAGCTGTCTGTGTTATAGGTGAAGTCCAAGGTGTAAAGGGTGAAGAGGAAGGGCACCAGTGCTGCACCTTACCACCTCAGACTGACAGCTGTGCAGCCGCACGTACTGCAGGTGGTCAGTGAGGTAGTCGATGGTCCAGGCGGTGAGATGTCCACCCACACCTGCGTCCTCAAGCTTCCCCCGCAACAGCGCCGGTCTGATGGTATTGAAACTGCTGGAGAAATTAAAGAATTTGACTCTCACAGCGCTCCCACCGGTCTCCAGGTGGGTGAGCACCCGCTGCAGCAGGTAGATGACAGTGTCATCTACCCCGATGTTGGGCCTGTAGGTGAACTGCATTGGGTCCAAGATGTCACTCACCATGGTGTAGAGGTGAGACAGGACAAGCCGCTCCATGGTCTTCATGAGGTGGGAGGTCAGGGCAACTGGTCTGTAGTGGGCTGGTTCCTTGGCGTGCAGTGTTTTGGGAACCGGAACCACACAGATGGTCTTCCACAGGGTGGGGACCACCCCCAGGCTGAGGCTCTTGTTGAAGATGTGGCTGAGGACCTCACAGAGCTCATCTGCACAGGTCCTCAGCAGCCTTGGAGAGATCCCATCAGGTCCTGCTGCTTTCCTCTGCTTCAGTGGCAGGAGCTGGCCTCTCACCTCAGTTGGAGTTACAGTGAGGGGGGAGGGAGTGGGGAGCTGAGGTGTGAGCTGGGGTGGGCTGGTGCTGAATACAGTCCGGGGAGAGGAGGGACAAAGTCCTGGGTGCAGTGGGGGTGAGCAGGGGGTAGAAGGTGGGGGTCAGAGGGACTGGAGGGCTGGCTGCTGGAGACATGTGGACAGCCGGAAGCAGCTGGGGGGGGGGGGGGGGGGGGGGGGGGGGGGGGGGCAGGTGTGGAGAAACCAAAACCATTAAAGTAACGATTTAGCCCCTCTGCAAACCAAGAATCTCCATCTGCAATTCTGCTGGCACCCTGCCCAAATCCGGAGGCGGTCTTGAGGCCTCTCCACATGTCCCTGACGTTGTTCTGGGCCAGCTGCTCCTCCATCTTCCTTCCATACACCGTCTTGGCTGCAAGAATCTTCCACTGGAGCTCCTGTTGGACTCTACGCTGCTCCTCTCTGTCTCCCGAGTTGAAAGCCCTCTTCTTCTGGTTCATCAGGACCTTCAGCTTGAGGGTCACCCAGGGGTGGTTGTTGGGAAAGCACCGTACCCTCCGGGTGGGCACAGTGCTCTCCACACAGAAGTTCATGTAGTCAGTGACACACTGGGTCAGGCCATTGATGTCTTCACCATAAGAGTTTTGAAACATGCTCCAGTCTGTGGTTCTGAAACCCTCAACCTCTCAGTGGCCTCTTCAGTCCAGTGTTTCACTGACCTTTTCTGCACTGGCTCTCTTCTCACCCTGGGTGTGTATTGAGGGAGCAGGTAGAGGAGTTTGTGAGCAGAGCGGGGGGAGTGTCCTCCACGTTAGCGTAAAAAAGATCCAGTATTCTATTGTCCCTGGTTTTACATGTGATGTACTGGGTGAACGTGGGGAGGGTGGTGCTCACAGGCAGCGGTGGCGTCTGCAGAGGGAGGAACATATGCGCAGAGCGTAGTCACACTTCCAAACTTCTGTGGGAGATAGTATAGCCTCATGTTCACCGCGAGTAGCTCCACGTCCAAGGAGCAGATCTGATCCTTCATGTGAACATGAGCTGCGTTGTACCATCTCTCACTCACATAAACGGCGAGCCCCCTCCTCTTTTCTTCCTGCTCTCCACCAATGTCCTGTCCGCGTGGATAAGTGTGAAGCCGCCCATGTTAATAACAGAGTCCGGTACATGTTCATCCAACCATGTCTCCGTGAAGCACACAAGACTACAGCCTTTATACAGCCTCTGGAAATGGGTTAGTGCTGCTAGCTCCTTGGTCTTGTTGCATAGAGACCTTACATTCCCCATGACCACAGACGGAATATAAATCCTTCTCCGCTTCGTCCGTCCACTCCTGCAGCCTCTCCGTCTCCTTCGTATGTCTGCAGGTATGTCCAGGTGCTCAGCATAGTGGAGACTTGGCCCACTGTACATAGAGTCTCTTAGTCCAAGCAGCTGATCTCGGCTGTAGACAATGGGACGTCCGGAGCCCGGGACAAAGGGATTTCCCCGCGCTATCTCAAAAAGTGCTGAAAGAAGCAGAAAACTAATCACAAGAGTTACAAAAGTGGGTTTCCCATGTGCACACTTGCACAGGGTACCACCCACTGCAAATAAAAACAATAAAGCACTATTAAAAAGTATTAAAAATAGCAAAAATAGGAAAAGAGGGGGCAGAGCTGAAGTAATAAGCAGCTGCATCAACAGCGCCATCTTGAAAAAAAAATAATCTGTCTTTAATCCCATTCATAACCCTGATTCTATCCCTGTAAACCCAGTCATTTTCCTAACTTTAACCCCCCTCATAATAACTCCAACCTCTTCCTTACTTATCCCCTATAGCAACCATAATTAGTATTTGAATCTTATCCTCACCCTTGTCCTTACCCTGAACACTTCTTTTATTAAAGTTTCCCGTTTTTATAACCTGTGTTCCCTAATCCCTTGATTTCACTTCCAATAGGGCAGCGCAGTCTCGTTTGAACCCTGCGTGATATCGTGGGATTTGACCACTTATGGGGACAGCCTCTCCCATTACACAACATAACTTCACACGGGAAAATGGTGTACTGTTTTGTTTTCAGCTGCAATCACAGAAGCAGTCGCGAAAAGTGCCATTTTTTTTCAGTTCCTAGTGGAGAAGGGAACACGGGGCGAATGCGAGCGGTTGTGTTGGTAAGTGTTAGCCTACACAGCTAACCAGAGCTACATTCTCTCACCTACACAACTGCCTCAACACGTTTGAGCTCTAGGTCATAAACAAACCGCAAAACATGTCCACTTTCCAGCGCAATGTCACTTTTTCTTTGCATTTTCACTTTGAGTTTATTTGCCCAGAAATTCATCATGTGCGTCATATTTTACCCCTTCAGCACCCGCCCTCAAACGAGACTGCACTGCCCAAATTCCCATTTTATCTTCCAGTGCCATCTGGGTTTAATTTCCATTTCCAATCTTACTTTCCAATGCCAACTGGTTTTAATTTTCTTTTATCCCTCCTCCAGCCATGAACATACTGTTCCACATTGATATTTTGTAGTTTGTTCTGTTAAGCTTTCATTTGAGATCAACAATCCCATTTACCATGTGAAGATTTTGTCACGTGATGCTGTGTGGATACACCTGGGAACCTATTGTCAGCTGACAATACACAAATAGACTGAGGTTTGATTTCTGATCAGACTACATTCACCTGTATTGTATCAGTTTACTGAGCTGGAAATAAGTACCAGCCTTGGTTGGGAAAGTAACGTGATGGATTAGGGTCCCATCAAGATGAGGAGCAGACTCTCATCCACTTCACACTACCAAATCCGGGGGTAATAAAAACTGGGACCTGTGAGCCTCAGGGACTCTGTAGGACTTATATTCCAACAGGACAAGTACAACAGAGCAGGCAGAATAGAGTGATGGCTTAAAAATTAAGCTTCTACAGGCACTTATTAACCCATTATGTTGCTTTTAGGAAAAACATAAGACTAAAAAGGTTCATAAGATTGATTTTCCAATTATCAGTCTGCCGGTTCAAGCATTGAGTGCCATGATATTGTAATTTAATAATTGCCCTGATATTACATCTTTATGCTCCAATGGATCACAAGAGACACACAATCATGTTAGATCCTCTAATTTGGAGTCCTCAGGAAAAAAAAAATCATTACATCATCAGCAAAGAAACTGACAGAAGTGCTGATGAGGTCACCGTTCTACAATGTTATTGTGCAGTCAGGTTTAAGCTTCCTGCTGGGCGTGTGCATGTGGAGGGGTCGAATAAAGCCTGTCTGACATGCTGCATGTGTTTCATATTAGGGGAACATGTGGTGGGCCTGCAAGACACCATTAACCCGGCTGTGTCTGCAGAGAAGAGAAAGGTGGGGTGAAAAAGATTTTAAGTCTTGGTCCAAACCCCAGATGCACAATGCACCAACAGCTCAACAGTAAATGAACTGCCCCCCGGATTGAGAGGAAGATCGTTATATACTCAACAAAAATATAAATGCAACACTTTTGGTTTTGCTCCCATTTTGTATGAGATGAACTCAAAGATCTAAAACTTTTTCCACATACACAATATCACCATTTCCCTCAAATACTGTTCACAAACCAGTCTAAATCTGTGATAGTGAGCACTTCTCCTTTGCTGAGATAATCCATCCCACCTCACAGGTGTGCCATATCAAGATGCTGATTAGACACCATGATTAGTGCACAGTTGTGCCTTAGACTGTCCACAATAAAAGGCCACTCTGAAAGGTGCAGTTTTATCACACAGCACAATGCCACAGATGTCGCAAGATTTGAGGGGAGCGTGCAATTGGCATGCTGACAGCAGGAATGTCAACCAGAGCTGTTGCTCGTGTATTGAATGTTCATTTCTCTACCATAAGCCGTCTCCAAAGGTGTTTCAGAGAATTTGGCAGTACATCCAACCAGCCTCACAACCGCAGACCACGTGTAAGCACACCAGCCCAGGACCTCCACATCCAGCATGTTCACCTCCAAGATCGTCTGAGACCAGCCACTTGGACAGCTGCTGAAACAATCGGTTTACATAACCAAAGAATTTCTGCACAAACTGTCAGAAACCGTCTCAGGGAAGCTCATCTGCATGCTTGTCGTCTTCATCGGGGTCTCGACCTGACTCCAGTTCGTCGTCGTAACCAACTTGAGTGGGCAAATGCTCACATTCGCTGGTGTTTGGCACGTTGGAGAGGTGTTCTCTTCACGGATGATGCAAAGGAGATGTGTTGCACTGCATGAGGCAAATGGTGTTCACACCAGATACTGACTGGTATCCCCCCCCATGAAACAAAACTGCACCTTTCAGAGTGGCCTTTTATTGTGGGCAGTCTAAGGCACACCTGTGCACTAATCATGGTGACTAATCAGCATCTTGATATGGCACACCTGTGAGGTGGGATGGATTATCTCAGCAAAGGAGAAGTGCTCACTATCACAGATTTAGACTGGTTTGTGAACAATATTTGAGGGAAATGGTGATATTGTGTATGTAGAAAAAGTTTTAGATCTTTGAGTTCATCTCATACAAAATGGGAGCAAAACCAAAAGTGTTGCGTTTATATTTTTGTTGAGTGTACATTCAAATCATTTCCTCTACATACCCCTCACCCTCTGCACTGTTTGTGTGTGTGTGTGTGTGTGTGTGTGTGTGTGTGTGTGTGTGTGTGTGTCTGTGTGTGTGGATAGGAGGACCAAAGTGCCCAGAATCCCCCTCCACTCCTCTGAGGGCCACTGGACCACCATGGAGCATGTTCAAAGACCACTGGCAGTTATGGGAAATGATCCCTCTCTGTTAATGTTTTCCTTTTATTTCCCCTTTGCTGCTCTTTCTTCAAAGGATATGCTTCAGTTGCTTTTGCTGTGCGAATCGGGACGCACAGGACTGATACGTTTCTACTCATTCTGGTGCACTATTCCCACTCTGCTCATTTTCGTTTTAGCACATATCATTTACATTACAATCATAACCTGCATTGCTTTGTTTATGGCACACTGGGGGTGTCGTCTCTGAGCATTCCGATGAATGGAACGCATGCATCATGAGATGCTGCATTCCAATCACATGCCCATTATTGGAGAAGATAAAAGCAGGATGGGCAGAAAACGGGCTGTGTGTGTGTGTGCGCCGACGGCAGCTCTGGGCACAGGCACTTCTCTGCCTGTCACCTACCTGCCGCTGCCACTTCCCTTTAGCATAAGCAAGCGTGAAATGTTTACTTGAACACATTTCTGAAGGAGAGCGTGGAATGGGAGCTGGCACGAGCTGCACAGGAGGCACGCAGATGTGACAGATATATAAAAGCGGGTGAAAGAGAGAGCGGCAGAGGATGAGCGGGAAGCAGACAGTAAAGTGAGATGGTGTGTTTGTGTGCATATGAAAATGTGAAAGAGCAACTGCCACTTGCCATTGTGCCAGCTCTGCGGCAGGGGTGCGTCTTCAGTGTGGGATAAATCCAACCTGATGCGCCCATCCTTGTGTCTTCAAAGCGCGCAGGCATTGCCATGCTGTTCACGTCACAGGACAGGCGCACATTAGCTGTCAAACTCCTCTTTCATCTCGCATCATCAAAGAGCCCCATTGATTACTCTAAGTGGTCATTACCAAACATCCAAAGCTGCCGCTTCACTCAAAGGCAACCGCTGACAACAAGGAAGGGGAAACCATCATGAGGCAAATGAAAAGGACATGCAGCAGAGCCGAGCAATCATAAAAAAAGGAGGTAGCACTAAAGACGAGAGAACATCACTTGCAAAAAAACAACAGCAAACAATAAAATGACAAGCATTTTTGTATGTGTACAAACAAGGCGCTGTTGTCGGATGTGTGGTAGGAGAGTGATGTGAGCATGGGATCCCCTGAGAATCTCTCCTCTGATAACACAAGATGAGGGAACAGAGTGGAGCTGGTGTCTGTCAGCACAGTATCTGAATCCGAGTGAGAAAGATGGAGAGTAAGAGATTCAGACAGACACAGACAGGATTCGGAAGAAGCAAGGCAGCATTCACAACTCCAAAGCACTCCCCAGCTCCTGCTGATCTCTATTCTACTGCTGCAGGAGCCATCAAAATATATAAATATATAAATAAACAATGTTTAGAAGACACTCCACTGTAGAAGAAGGATGCAAAGTAAAGTTTTAGATGCAGCACCCAGGAATGCATGGCACTCCGGTGATTTTGACAAATGCAGACAGCGATTTGTTTGGGTTTGTAGAATATTTTGCCTACACTAAATAGCAGAGGTGGAGGTTATGTGTTTGAAGTATGTCCAACTTTGTACTCCATAGCTCAAAGAGTAGTGGATGGATTTGGAGTAAGTTTTGGTGTTCCTTGGGTGACCGCTAACCACTGAACAAACAACGTCATTGGTGCGCTGTCTCTTGGGAGGATCCTTGATATCACTGGAACATCAAATGTGTGGTTAATTAGGAATACTTACTTGCATGGTGAAGGAGCATCGGGTACCACATTTTGGCCATGTGGTGTGTTTCTTTTGGTATGATGTAGCACATAGATGCCTAAGCATTACACATGGCACAGAGTGATAGCTAAATGAAGGAAAAAACATTATAAAGTAACAATCTGTCAAGAAATGGTGGACAAAGTATCCTGCACTTTGATCCTTCACCGAAAAACCTGCAAATCAAGAGCGCAAAAAGGAATAAAAAAAATAAAAAAAATTAAATGAAAGAAAAACAATGTGAATGTTGACCTAGATGCTTTAAACAAAATCAAAGCAAAACATTCACAATGATGTGACTGACAGTGGGTATGAGCCCTGTTCTCATGTCTGCAGCACTTGAAGGTGCTCCCTGCATTTTGGGTCCTAATCTTGTATTTCTGGTCTCACTGCAACAACAGCAGTTTCCGGGTTTCCAACTGTTGGGGCATGTCCTTGGTCAAGAGCCACACCTCCTGGCCCAACCAGTATTGGGGGGCCGGGTTTGGTGCCACACTGCATGTAGGATGGTTCCATCCCTCATCCAGAGCAGAGCGGAATGTGCGGTCCTCCACACCCTTCTACACTGCCATAGGTGGACTTGAACAGGTGGTACTGATAATTCACTCTTTTGATCTGGAAACAGTGGGGACTGATAAGCCAGAGAACACTTGAATGGCGACAATCCAGTAGCTGAACTTTCTTGGGAGTTGTGAGTATACTCCACTCACAGCAGGTGAGAAGACGCAACACAACAAAGGGTGGATTTCAGTTCTTGGTTGGCCCGTTCCACTTGACCATGGGGCTGTGGATGGTATATGAACACAACTCAAAATTCCCCTGTCATCCCGGAACTCAACGGACCCTCAGTCTGCTATGAGAACACTTCTGGTGGCCTTCTGTCCAGGCAGATGTGTGGGAATTCATCGAGGCCGGCAATATCTGTTCCAGGAGTAAACCGTCCCATTAGTCACCTTCTGGTCTTCTCCATCATCTGCCATCTCCTGGCCACCCCTAGTCGGACATCTGCTTGGACTTTGTTATGAACCTCCCAACCACCAATGGCAACACCACCATACTCCACCCACACACCACCCATACATTATTCACTTTGTGTGTTTTTAGGAATCCGCTAGCTTAGCGCAGCTACTAGCTCTTAGCCCATTTAGCATGGTGGCTTCTCCTGTCTCTCCTGCACTTTTCTGCTCTGGGTGTGAAATGTTTAGTTATACCTCGGCATCCTTTAGCAGTAATGGTACTTGTAATAAGTGTAGCTTATTCGTAGCTTTGGAGGCCAGGCTGGGCGAATTGGAGACTCGGCTCCGCACTGTGGAAAATTCTACAGCTAGCCAGGCCCCTGTAGTCGGTGCGGACCAAGGTAGCTTAGCCGCCGTTATTTCCCTTCAAGCAGATCCCGAGCAGCCGGGAAACCAGGCCGACTGGGTGACTGTGAGGAGGAAGCGTAGCCCTAAACAGAAGCCTTGTGTACACCACCAACCCGTTCACATTTCTAACCGTTTTTCCCCACTCGGCGACACACCCACCGAGGATCAAACTCTGGTTATTGGCGACTCTGTTTTGAGAAATGTGAAGTTAGCGACACCAGCAACCATAATCAATTGTTTTCCGGGGGCCAGAGCAGGCGACATTGAAGGAAATTTGAAACTGCTGGCTAAGGCTAAGCGAAAATTTGGTAAGATTGTAATTCACATCGGCAGTAATGACACCCGGTTACGCCAATGGGAGGTCACTAAAATTAACATTGAATCGGTGTGTAACTTTGCAAAAACAATGTCGGACTCTGTAGTTTTCTCTGGGCCCCTCCCCAATCGCACCGGGAGTGACATGTTTAGCCACATGTTCTCCTTGAATTGCTGGCTGTCTGAGTGGTGTCCAAAAAATGAGGTGGGCTTCATAGATAATTGGCAAAGCTTCTGGGGAAAACCTGGTCTTGTTAGGAGAGACAGCACCCTTCCCACTTTGGATGGAGCAGCTCTCATTTCTAAAAATCTGGCCAATTTTCTTAAATCCTCCAAACCGTGACTTTCCAGGGTTGGGACCAGGAAGCAGAGCAGAGTTGTAGTCTTACACACCTTTCTGCAGCTTCTCTCCCCCTGCCATCCCCTCATTACCCCATCCCCGTAGAGACGGTGCCTGCTCCCAGACCACCAATAACCAGTAAAAATCTATTTAAGCATAAAAATTCAAAGAGAAAAAATAATATAGCACCTTCAACTGCACCACAGACTAAAACAGTTAAATGTGATCTATTAAACATTAGGTCTCTCTCTTCTAAGTCCCTGTTAGTAAATGATATAATAATTGATCAACATATTGATTTATTCTGCCTTACAGAAACCTGGTTACAGCAGGATGAATATGTTAGTTTAAATGAGTTAACACCCCCGAGTCACACTAACTGCAAGAATGCTCGTAGCACGGGCCGAGGCGGAGGATTAGCAGCAATCTTCCATTCCAGCTTATTAATTAATCAAAAACCCAGACAGAGCTTTAATTCATTTGAAAGCTTGACTCTTAGTCTTGTCCATCCAAATTGGAAGTCCCAAAAAACAGTTTTATTTGTTATTATCTATCATCCACCTGGTCGTTACTGTGAGTTTCTCTGTGAATTTTCAGACCTTTTGTCTGACTTAGTGCTTAGCTCAGATAAGATAATTAGTGGGCGATTTTAACATCCACACAGATGCTGAGAATGACAGCCTCAACACTGCATTTAATCTATTATTAGACTCAATTGGCTTTGCTCAAAATGTAAATGAGTCCACCCAGCACTTTAATCATATCATAGATCTTGTTCTGACTTATGGTATGGAAATTGAAGACTTAAGAGTATTCCCTGAAAACTCCCTTCTGTCTGATCATTTCTTAATAACATTTACATTTACTCTGATGGACTACCCAGCAGTGGGGAATAAGTTTCATTACACTAGAAGTCTTTCAGAAAGCGCTGTAACTAGGTTTAAGGATATGATTCCTTCTTTATGTTCTCTAATGCCATATACCAACACAGTGCAGAGTAGCTACCTAAACTCTGTAAGTGAGATAGAGTATCTCGTCAGTAGTTTTACATCCTCATTGAAGACAACTTGGGATGCTGTAGCTCCTCTGAAAAAGAGAGCTTTAAATCAGAAGTGCCTGACTCCGTGGTATAACTCACAAACTCGCAGCTTAAAGCAGATAACCCGTAAGTTGGAGAGGAAATGGCATCTCACTAATTTAGAAGATCTTCACTTAGCCTGGAAAAAGAGTCTGTTGATCTATAAAAAAGCCCTCCGTAAAGCTAGAGCATCTTACTACTCATCACTAATTGAAGAAAATAAGAACAACCCCAGGTTTCTTTTCAGCACTGTAGCCAGGCTGACAAAGAGTCAGAGCTCTATTGAGCCGAGTATTCCTTTAACTTTAACTAGTAATGACTTCATGACTTTCTTTGCTAATAAAATTTTAACTATTACAAAAAAAATACTCATAACCATCCCAAAGACGTATCGTTATCTTTGGCTGCTTTCAGTGATGCCGGTATTTGGTTAGACTCTTTCTCTCTGATTGTTCTGTCTGAGTTATTTTCATTAGTTACTTCCTACAAACCATCAACATGTCTATTAGACCCCATTCCTACCAGGCTGCTCAAGGAAGCCCTACCATTAATTAATGCTTCGATCTTATATATGATCAATCTATCTTTATTAGTTGGCTATGTACCACAGGCTTTTAAGGTGGCAGTAATTAAACCATTACTTAAAAAGCCATCACTTGACCCAGCTATCTTAGCTAATTATAGGCCAATCTCCAACCTTCGTTTTCTCTCAGTAATTCTTGAAAGGGTAGTTGTAAAACAGCTAACTGATCATCTGCAGAGGAATGGTCTATTAGAAGAGTTTCAGTCAGGTTTTAGAATTCATCATAGTACAGAAACAGCATTAGTGAAGGTTACAAATGATCTTCTTATGGCCTCAGACAGTGGACTCATCTCTGTGCTTGTTCTGTTAGACCTCAGTGCTGCTTTTGATACTGTTGACCATAAAATTTTATTACAGAGATTAGAGCATGCCATAGGTATTAAAGGCACTGTGCTGCGGTGGTTTGAATCATATTTATCTAATAGATTACAATTTGTTCATGTAAATGTAGAATCTTCTTCACAGACTAAGGTTAATTATGGAGTTCCACAAGGTTCTGTGCTAGGACCAATTTTATTCACTTTATACATGTTTCCCTTAGGCAGTATTATTAGACCGCATTGCTTAAATTTTCATTGTTACGCAGATGATACACAGCTTTATCTATCCATGAAGCCAGAGGACACACACCAATTAGCTAAACTGCAGGATTGTCTTACAGACATGAAGACATGGATGACCTCTAATTTCCTGCTTTTAAACTCACATAAAACTGAAGTTATTGCACTTGGCCGCACAAATCTTAGAAACATGGTGTCTAACCAGATCCTTACTCTGGATGGCATTACCCTGACCTCTAGTAATACTGTGAGAAATCTTGGAGTCATTTTTGATCAGGATATGTCATTCAATGCGCATATTAAACAAATATGTAGGACTGCTTTTTTGCATTTGCGCAATATCTCTAAAATTAGAAAGGTCTTGCCTCAGAGTAATGCTGAAAAACTAATTCATGCATTTATTTCCTCTAGGCTGGACTATTGTAATTCATTAATATCAGGTTGTCCTAAAAGTTCCCTGAAAAGCCTTCAGTTAATTCAAAATGCTGCAGCTAGAGTGCTGACGGGGACTAGAAGGAGAGAGCATATCTCACCCATATTGGCCTCTCTTCATTGGCTTCCTGTTAATTCTAGAATAGAATTTAAAATTCTTCTTCTTACTTATTCTTCTTCCCATGATGCACTGTTTCTTTCTCTTTTTGCTCTGTATGCACCACTCTGCATTTAATCATTAGTGATCGATCCCTGCTCCCCTCCACAGCATGTCTTTTTCCTGGTTCTGTCCCTCAGCCCCAACCACTCCCAGCAGAAGACTGCCCCTCCCTGAGCCTGGTTCTGCTGGAGGTTTCTTCCTGTTAAAAGGGAGTTTTTCCTTCCCACTGTAGCCAATTGCTTGCTCACAGGGGGTCGTTTTGACCGTTGGGGTTTTACATAATTATTGTATGGCCTTGCCTTACAATATAAAGCGCCTTGGGGCAACTGTTTGTTGTGATTTGGCGCTATATAAAAAAATTGATTGATTGATTGATTGACTTATAAGGTTTTGAATAATCAGGTCCCATCTTATCTTAGGGACCTCATAGTACCATATCACCCCAATAGAGCGCTTCGCGCTCAGACTTACTTGCAGTTCCTAGGGTTTGCAAGAGTAGAATGGGAGGCAGAGCCTTCAGCTTTCAGGCTCCTCTCCTGTGGAACCAGCTCCCAATTCAGATCAGGGAGACAGACACCCTCTCTACTTTTAAGATTAGGCTTAAAACTTTCCTTTTTGCTAAAGCTTATAGTTACGGCTGGATCAGGTGACCCTGAACCATCCTTTAGTTATGCTGCTATAGACTTAGACTGCTGGGGGGTTCCCATGATGCACTGAGTGTTTCTTTCTCTTTTTGCTCTGTATGCACCACTCTGCATTTAATCATTAGTGATTGATCTCTGCTCCGCTCCACAGCATGTCTTTTTCCTGGTTCTCTCCCTCAGCCCCAACCAATCCCAGCAGAAGACTGCCCCTCCCTGAGCCTGGTTCTGCTCGAGGTTTCTTCCTGTTAAAAGGGAGTTTTTCCTTCCCACTGTTGCCAAGTGCTTGCTCACAGGGGGTCGTTTTGACCGTTGGGTTTTTTCCGTAATTATTGTATGGCCTTGCCTTACAATATAAGGCGCCTTGGGGCAACTGTTTGTTGTGATTTGGCCCTATATAAATACAATTGATTTGATTTGATTTGATACTCACCATCATGGATCAATTTTCCAAGGCAGCACACTTCCTGGCCCTGTCCAAGCTGCCATTAGCTCAGAAGACAGCCAGCCTTCTAGTCCACCATGTGTTCAGTCTGCATGGCATTCCAGCAGACATGGTGTCAGAAAAAGGAACCCAAATCACCTCTCAGGTGTGGAAGACCTTCTGATCAGGTCTAGGGGCCTCAGTCAGTCTCTCGTCCTTGTTATATTTTTGACCCCCAACAGCTAATAAGCTAAACTTAGATTTATAAATAAGAGCAACACGCCTGCCTTGCTTTGCATCGCGAAGGATGTGACTAAATGTATATGCTGGTGGGCAGGCTTCATTTAAGGGGAGGACAGCTGTAGGGTTAAGCCAGGTTTCACATAACCCAATCATATCTAAGTGATGATCATTAATTAAATCATTAACCAACAATGATTTTGAGGACAGTGATCTTATGTTAATGAGACCCAGTCTAAGGACCTCAGTGGGGTTGACAGTTGAACTGTTTGGGTTTAGGGGTGGTTCCAGAGTAGCATATATAAGATGCCTAGAAGTAGGTTTAGGTTTGAGACATTCCATGCGCATTGTCGGTAGCTGACACAAAATCTTTGCTATTGCTGGAACAACCATTGGGCCATCCACAGTTTCGGCATCATCCAATATAGTAATGGGTATTAAGTTTTCAAAGCATATCCCTCTATGATTTTTATGGACATGTCTACAGAAGCAGGCCACAGTCTCAACTTGTTGAATTTCCCTCCCTGGCAGATAAACTGCACTATCACCAATAATTTCTCCGCTAAGCTAATTGATTCCACATCCACATTTGTCATAAGCCTTGCAGGGTCTCTAATCACCTGCTCCGTGGCCTGCTGTAGATTCCTAATGTTACCCTCCCTGTAGAGCTCTATCAATCAATCAATCAATCAATCAATTTTTTTTATATAGCGCCAAATCACAACAAACAGTTGCCCCAAGGCGCTTTATATTGTAAGGCAAGGCCATACAATAATTATGTAAAACCCCAACGGTCAAAACGACCCCCTGTGAGCAAGCACTTGGCTACAGTGGGAAGGAAAAACTCCCTTTTAACAGGAAGAAACCTCCAGCAGAACCAGGCTCAGGGAGGGGCAGTCTTCTGCTGGGACTGGTTGGGGCTGAGGGAGAGAACCAGGAAAAAGACATGCTGTGGAGGGGAGCAGAGATCGATCACTAATGATTAAATGCAGAGTGGTGCATACAGAGCAAAAAGAGAAAGAAACAGTGCATCATGGGAACCCCCCAGCAGTCTACATCTATAGCAGCATAACTAAGGGATGGATTAGGGTCACCTGATCCAGCCCTAACTATAAGCTTTAGCAAAAAGGAAAGTTTTAAGCCTAATATTAAAAGTAGAGAGGGTGTCTGTCTCCCTGATCTGAATTGGGAGCTGGTTCCACAGGAGACGAGCCTGAAAGCCGAAGGCTCTGCCTCCCATTCTACTCCTACAAACCCTAGGAACTACAAGTAAGCCTGCAGTCTGAGAGCGAAGCGCTCTATTGGGGTGATATGGTACTATGAGGTCCCTAAGATAAGATGGGACCTGATTATTCAAAACTTTATAAGTAAGAAGAAGAATTTTAAATTCTATTCTAGAATTAACAGGAAGCCAATGAAGAGAGGCCAATATGGGTGAGATATGCTCTCTCCTTCTAGTCCCCGTCAGTACTCTAGCTGCAGCATTTTGAATTAACTGAAGGCTTTTTAGGGAACTTTTAGGACAACCTGATAATAATGAATTACAATAGTCCAGCCTAGAGGAAATAAATGCATGAATTAGTTTTTCAGCATCACTCTGAGACAAGACCTTTCTGATTTTAGAGATATTGCGTAAATGCAAAAAAGCAGTCCTACATATTTGTTTAATATGCGCTTTGAATGACATCCTGATCAAAAATGACTCCAAGATTTCTCACAGTATTACTAGAGGTCAGGGTAATGCCATCCAGAGTAAGGATCTGGTTAGACACCATGTTTCTAAGATTTGTGGGGCCAAGTACAATAACTTCAGTTTTATCTGAGTTTAAAAGCAGGAAATTAGAGGTCATCCATGTCTTTATGTCTGTAAGGCAATCCTGCAGTTTAGCTAATTGGTGTGTGTTCTCTGGCTTCATGGATAGACAAAGCTGGGTATCATCTGCGTAACAATGAAAATTTAAGCAATACCGTCTAATAATACTGCCTAAGGGAAGCATGTATAAAGTGAATAAAATTGGTCCTAGCACAGAACCTTGTGGAACTCCATAATTAACTTTAGTCTGTGAAGAAGATTCCCCATTTACATGAACAAATTGTAATCTATTAGACAAATATGATTCAAACCACCGCAGCGCAGTGCCTTTAATACCTATGGCATGCTCTAATCTCTGTAATAAAATTTTATGGTCAACAGTATCAAAAGCAGCACTGAGGTCTAACAGAACAAGCACAGAGATGAGTCCACTGTCCGAGGCCATAAGAAGATCATTTGTAACCTTCACTAATGCTGTTTCTGTACTATGATGAATTCTAAAACCTGACTGAAACTCTTCAAATAGACCATTTCTCTGCAGATGATCAGTTAGCTGTTTTACAACTACCCTTTCAAGAATTTTTGAGAGAAAAGGAAGGTTGGAGATTGGCCTATAATTAGCTAAGATAGCTGGGTCAAGTGATGGCTTTTTAAGTAATGGTTTAATTACTGCCACCTTAAAAGCCTGTGGTACATAGCCAACTAACAAAGATAGATTGATCATATTTAAGATCGAAGCATTAAATAATGGTAGGGCTTCCTTGAGCAGCCTGGTAGGAATGGGGTCTAATAAACATGTTGATGGTTTGGATGAAGTAACTAATGAAAATAACTCAGACAGAACAATCGGAGAGAAAGAGTCTAACCAAATACCGGCATCACTGAAAGCAGCCAAAGATAACGATACGTCCTTGGGATGGTTATGAGTAATTTTTTCTCTAATAGTTAAAATTTTGTTAGCAAAGAAAGTCATGAAGTCATTACTAGTTAAAGTTAATGGAATACTCAGCTCAATAGAGCTCTGACTCTTTGTCAGCCTGGCTACAGTGCTGAAAAGAAACCTGGGGTTGTTCTTATTTTCTTCAATTAGTGATGAGTAGAAAGATGTCCTAGCTTTACGGAGGGCTTTTTTATAGAGCAACAGACTCTTTTTCCAGGCTAAGTGAAGATCTTCTAAATTAGTGAGACGCCATTTCCTCTCCAACTTACGGGTTATCTGCTTTAAGCTACGAGTTTGTGAGTTATACCACGGAGTCAGACACTTCTGATTTAAAGCTCTCTTTTTCAGAGGAGCTACAGCATCCAAAGTTGTCTTCAATGAGGATGTAAAACTATTGACAAGATACTCTATCTCCCTTACAGAGTTTAGGTAGCTACTCTGCACTGTGTTGGTATATGGCATTAGAGAACATAAAGAAGGAATCATATCCTTAAACCTAGTTACAGCGCTTTCTGAAAGACTTCTAATGTAATGAAACTTATTCCCCACTGCTGGGTAGTCCATCAGAGTAAATGTAAATGTTATTAAGAAATGATCAGACAGAAGGGAGTTTTCAGGGAATACTGTTAAGTCTTCTATTTCCATACCATAAGTCAGAACAAGATCTAAGATATGATTAAAGTGGTGGGTGGACTCATTTACTTTTTGAGCAAAGCCAATAGAGTCTAATAATAGATTAAATGCAGTGTTGAGGCTGTCATTCTCAGCATCTGTGTGGATGTTAAAATCGCCCACTATAATTATCTTATCTGAGCTAAGCACTAAGTCAGACAAAAGGTCTGAAAATTCACAGAGAAACTCACAGTAACGACCAGGTGGACGATAGATAATAACAAATAAACTGGTTTTTGGGACTTCCAATTTGGATGGACAAGACTAAGAGACAAGCTTTCAAATGAATTAAAGCTCTGTCTGGGTTTTTGATTAATTAATAAGCTGGAATGGAAGATTGCTGCTAATCCTCCGCCCCGGCCCGTGCTACGAGCATTCTGACAGTTAGTGTGACTCGGGGGTGTTGACTCATTTAAACTAACATATTCATCCTGCTGTAACCAGGTTTCTGTTAGGCAGAATAAATCAATATGTTGATCAATTATTATATCATTTACCAACAGGGACTTAGAAGAGAGAGACCTAATGTTTAATAGACCACATTTAACTGTTTTAGTCTGTGGTGCAGTTGAAGGTGCTATATTATTTTTTCTTTTTGAATTTTTATGCTTAAATAGATTTTTGCTGGTTATTGGTGGTCTGGGAGCAGGCACCGTCTCTACGGGGATGGGGTAATGAGGGGATGGCAGGGGGAGAGAAGCTGCAGAGAGGTGTGTAAGACTACAACTCTGCTTCCTGGTCCCAACCCTGGATAGTCACAGTTTGGAGGATTTAAGAAAATTGGCCAGATTTCTAGAAATGAGAGCTGCTCCAACCAAAGTGGGATGGATGCCGTCTCTCCTAACAAGACCAGGTTTTCCCCAGAAGCTTTGCCAATTATCTATGAAGCCCACCTCATTTTTTGGACACCACTCAGACAGCCAGCAATTCAAGGAGAACATGCGGCTAAACATGTCACTCCCGGTCCGATTGGGGAGGGGCCCAGAGAAAACTACAGAGTCCGACATTGTTTTTGCAAAGTTACACACCGATTTCAATCAATCAATCAACTTTTTTCTTATATAGCGCCAAATCACAACAAACAGTTGCCCCAAGGCGCTCCATATTGTAAGGCAAGGCCATACAATAATTATGAAAAACCCCAACGGTCAAAACGACCCCCTATGAGCAAGCACTTGGCCACAGTGGGAAGGAAAAACTCCCTTTTAACAGGAAGAAACCTCCAGCAGAACCAGGCTCAGGGAGGGGCAGTCCTCCGCTGAGACTGGTTGGGGCTGAGGGAAAGAACCAGAAAAAAGACATGCCGAGAAGGGGGGCAGAGATCGATCACTAATGATTAAATGCAGAGTGATGCATACGGAGCAAAAAGAAACAGTGCATCATGGGAACCCCCCCACAGTCTACGTCTAAAGCAATATGCAATATGGTACTACGAGGTCCCTAAGATAAGATAAGATGGGACCTGATTATTCAAAACCTTATAAGTAAGAAGAAGAATTTTAAATTCTATTCTAGAATTAACAGGAAGCCAATGAAGAGAGGCCAACACGGGTGAGATATGCTCTCTCCTGCTAGTCCCCGTCAGTACTCTACCTGCAGCATTCTGAACCAACTGAAGGCTTTTTAGGGAACTTTTAGGACAACCTGATAATAATGAATTACAATAGTCCAGCCTAGAGGAAATAAATGCATGAATTAGTTTTTCAGCATCACTCTGAGACAAGACCTTTCTGATTTTAGAGATATTGCGTAAATGCAAAAAGGCAGTCCTACATATTTGTTTAATATGCGCTTTGAATGACATATCCTGATCAAAAATGGCTCCAAGATTTCTCACAGTATTACTAGAGATCAGGGAAATGCCATCCAGAGTAACGATCTGGTTAGACACCATGCTTCTAAGATTTGTGGGGCCAAGTACAATAACTTCAGTTTTATCTGAGTTTAAAAGCAGGAAATTAGAGGTCATCCATGTCTTTATGTCTGTAAGACAATCCTGCAGTTTAGCTAATTGGTGTGTATCTTCTGGCTTCATGGATAAATAAAGCTGGGTATCATCTGCGTAACAATGAAAATTTATTTAATTTAATGTTAATTTTAGTGACCTCCGATTGGCGTAACCGGGTGTCATTACTGCCGACGTGAATTACAATCTTACCAAATTTACGCTTAGCCTTAGCCAGCAGTTTCAAATTTCCTTCAATGTCGCCTGCTCTGGCCCCCGGAAGACAATTGACTATGGTTGCTGGTGTCGCTAACTTCACATTTCTCAAAACAGAGTCGCCAATAACCAGAGTTTGATCCTCGGCGGGTGTGTCGTCGAGTGGGGAAAAACGGTTAGAGATGTGAACGGGTTGGCGGTGTACACGGGGCTTCTGTTTAGGGCTACGCTTCCTCCTCACAGTCACCCAGTCAGCCTGCTTTCCCGACTGCTCGGGATCTGCCAGGGGGTAACTAACGGCGGCTAAGCTACCTTGGTCCGCACCGACTACAGGGGCCTGGCTAGCTGTAGAATTTTCCACGGTGCGGAGCCGAGTCTCCAATTCGCCCAGCCTGGCCTCCAAAGCTACGAATAAGCTACACTTATTACAAGTACCGTTACTGCTAAAGGAGGCCGAGGAATAACTAAACATTTCACACCCAGAGCAGAAAAGTGCGGGAGAGACAGGAGAAGCCGCCATGCTAAATCGGCTAAGAGCTAGTAGCTACGCTAACCTAGCGGATTCCTAAAAACACGCAAAGTGAATAATGTGTAAATAATTTAGAGGTGATTCAGCAGAAGGAGTGCTTTAGTTAAGGCACGTAAAGATTACACTGGGAAACAAGTCGTAATCTAGATAACTAGATCAATCTAAGTGCGCAATCTAAGCAGGCAGCGTCATCAGCCTGTTTCAAGCTTAAAACCTCCACATTTCAGGCTCTATTGATCCAGGATGTCGTGAGAGAACAGAGAAGTTTCAGAAGAAGTCGGTTTCAGCATTTTATCCGGATATTCCACTGTTAAAGGAGATTTTTTTAATGAAAGACGTGCGGACGGGTCCGCACGTCGGGACGCAGCCGACGCGGCGCGGCGGCACAGGAAAAACACCTCCGTGTTGATAACCATTTGTAAAATCCAGGTGGCTTTTGATGGCTTTCAGTGGAGTGAGTATATGAGAAATTGTTTATCAGCTGGAGATGTTCCAACTTGTCCTCAAGGCTTCCAACAGAGGTGTTTTTCCTGTGGCGGAGTGTCGCGGCGGCTGCGAGCCGACGCTGCAATCCGCCTACACGTCTTTCATTAAAAAAATCTCCTTTAACAGTGGAATATCCGGATAAAATGCTGAAACCGACTTCTTCTGAAACTTCTCTGTTCTCTCACGACGTCCTGGATCAATAGAGCCTGAAATGTGGAGGTTTTAACCTTGAAACAGGCTGATGACGCTGCCTGAGAGTGCAACGCGACATCTCGCACCGTGAAAAGTCCTTAAAGCGACAGAATCACCTCAAAATCTCTCATCAGCTGTTAAAATTTTCACTGAAGACCAGCTTAATTTTTCGAACCATGTCCACTTCGATGTGTCTCACAGGTTTAGAAAAAATTTTGATCAAACGAAGCGCCAGTCTCTCAGCAACTTCTCAGACAAAGGAATTCCGACGAGGGGCTGGACGACTCCTCCCACAAGGAGTGCTCACAGGCGAATGACGTCACCTACAGGCGTGGAAAAACTCACGCATGCGCACGAGGGATCAAGCATGTCTGACGTAAAAACATATGAATGAAATCCATATAGTTTTAGAAAAAAATAAAAAGGACCTATACTTTACGGACAGCCCTCGTATATATATATATATATATATATATATATATATATATATCAATCAATCAATCAATTTTATTTATATAGCGCCAAATCACAACAAACAGTTGCCCCAAGGCGCTTTATATTGTAAGGCAAGGCCATACAATAATTACGTAAAAACCCCAACGGTCAAAACGACCCCCTGTGAGCAAGCACTTGGCTACAGTGGGAAGGAAAAACTCCCTTTTAACAGGAAGAAACCTCCAGCAGAACCAGGCTCAGGGAGGGGCAGTCTTCTGCTGGGACTGGTTGGGGCTGAGGGAGAGAACCAGGAAAAAGACATGCTGTGGAGCGGAGCAGAGATCAATCACTAATGATTAAATGCAGAGTGGTGCATACAGAGCAAAAAGAGAAAGAAACACTCAGTGCATCATGGGAACCCCCCAGCAGTCTAAGTCTATAGCATCATAACTAAGGGATGGTTCAGGGTCACCTGATCCAGCCCTAACTATAAGCTTTAGCAAAAAGGAAAGTTTTAAGACTAATCTTAAAATCTTAAAAGTAGAGAGGGTGTCTGTCTCCCTGATCTGAATTATATACATACACACACAGTGGTCTCTCGTTTATTGCGTGAGTTACGTTTTAAAATAGCCCGCAATAAGTGAAACCTGCGAAGTAGTTAGCGTTGTTTTTTACAATTATTATTACCTTTTTAGGTATTACCTTAAATTACCTTAATTATTATTACCTTAGAATTACCTTTTAAGGCTGTAAAACCCCTCACTACACACTTTATGCACTTTTCTCAAACAGGCATTAACATTTTCTCACTTTTCTCTCGTGTGTAAACACTCTCAGTTCAAACCTTAGTAGAAAAATAAGACCAATCTGTTTTCAGGCCCAAACATTTTTTTTGAGAAATAAAAATAGAACAATTTCCTATAAATAATTATGATGGCTTTTAGAACTAACTCATTTAATTTTAACGATCAACCTACGAGGTTGGACCCATAAGAAATTATTAATAGTGACTGACCAGTATTTCACAGTTCCTCTGATCGCGCCTCTTCGTCGTGGCACTGCGCCGCTGTCGCGCCTTTTTCCACTGAGTCACACCTCGGTGCAGGTGTCTTTTCCTGAGTGAAGAACACAGTTATGGGTAGTTGTTGGCGCTCTTTTTTCTTCTGTGTGAGAAGATTCTTACAAACAGACATGCAGAACACAATGCGCGTACTCTCCCTTCATGGTGTTGCAACTGGCCTGCTTGATGAGGACGCAGAACACAATGCGCTGTAAAAAAAAAAAAAATGCATGCAAAATTGGACTACAAAAATCTGCGAAACTGTGAGGCTGTGAAAGGTGAACTGCGTTATAGCGAGGGACCACTATATATATATATATATATATATATATAAATCTAAATCACTCCTAAGATTAACACAAGAGTAAAGACCTAAGCTAAAGTTCACAACAGTTACACTAACAGAAGTATATTAAAAAATGAAATGAAAAAATGAAAACAAGGGTCCGAAGTAGCTAACACAAGCTAACCACTAGCGAAAATGCTAGCCGCTCTAAGATTTACACAGGAGTAAAATAATTACTTAAAATTCACAGCAGTTTGACTGAAAAAACTAACAGACGTATTAACCATTTAAAAAAGAAACAGCTATAAAAATAACAATGGGTGGGAAGGGAAGAGGTTACCAGCTAGCGAAAGCTAATTGCTAGCAAATGCTAATTGCTAGCGAATGCTAAATGTTAGCGAATTACAACAGGACTACAGTTAAATAACGTTCAGAGTAGATACAATTAATAACCAGAAGAGTGCTAAACAGAAATAAAAGAAACATATACAACCGTGTGAAGTTCAGAATAGCGTCACAACAACAGACAATCCGTCGGAAACAAGTTGCCAGATCTTGCCAGCCAGTGTCAGCAGTCTGTCATAAATACCCCATAATACTGTTCAGGGATGGCAGACAAGTCCACAGGGGTGACCTCAGACTCCCTGGCAGTGGGGATGGGAGGCACGGACGATCAAAGGCACCTGAAGTAGTAGGTGTTGCCACACCGGGTAATGGCATCTCTCAGCCAATCTAATTGTGGGTGTGCAAAGCTAAGGGTGCCCTAACACCAGTGATGGGGCAACCTGGTCTCACAGCAAGTCGTGATTCAGCAGCACGAAATATACATTAATCTATAGGTTTGTGATATTGTGACGAAAAGCTCCTCATTTTCATCATGGCAGCACAAATTAATTCTAATTCATTCTGTGATGGCTGCACGAAATTAAAAGTGAAGCGGGGGGGGGGGGTCAGGGTGGTGATGGTTAGGGTTGGGGGAAAAAGTAAGATTAGGTTAAGGTTAGGGTCGGGGTAGGAGTAGGGTTAGGAATAGTGAGTTAAAAAAAACCCTGTCATGAAAATTTGACTCATTTCGTCATGGGAGCATGAAATAAAACGTGAGACTGGGTTGGATGGGGAGGAGGAGTAAATGAAAAATCATATAGATTCACGGTGACTGCCTGAAACGACCAAGGTGATGGGAACAGTTTGTTGTGTGATTGCAGGAAGTGGATTCCCATCTAATGCATTCAAGGAAATCGGAATGCGGAGTGCCTCCACCAGAATGTGAACCCTGGTGTTTAATCTGTGATCAGCGAAGTTGGTGTCTGCTCCTGAATCTACCATGCATGTCACATGACATGCATGTGGCTCATCCATAGATGCCGACTACTGGTGAGCATTGTTTTTGGCTGAACCGGGCACTCTCAGAGGTTGTGTCCCTGGGCACTACAGTACAGATACTCCCAGGCCGTTAATTTGCGCTTCTTCACTTCTGGAGTTAATGGAGCCCTACTGCATCAGTTTCTCGGCAAGGGGTGATGTCGGCACGTGCATTCCCATTGGAACATGAGGAAGAAGGCATTGTACCTGGAGGGAGCTGAGGGGAAGATGCACGATCCACCCTTCGGCCTCTCTCCTGTCATCTTTCTCTTAAACGATTATCTATTTTAATAGCTAGAGAAATTAGAGTGTCTTAGGAGTCGGGTTCATCCTGGATCACCAGTTCATCTTTAAGAGTCTAGGACAGATCATTAATAAATGCACTCCACCATGCAGCAGCATTCCAGCTGGACTCTGCAGCAAGAACCCGAAACTCAATCGACTATGCCGCCACACTGCGGGTCTCCTGACAAAGAGATAACCTTTTGGAGGTCTCTGGCCCCGCATTGGATGAATGAACACCATCTGAAACTCCTGCTCAAAAGCTGCGTATGAAACTAAAATGGGTGACTGCTGACACCCATAGAGCTGTAGCTCAGGACAGAGCTTCACCATGGACGAGATTTTTCAGGTAAGCTATTTTTCTGCTGTCTGTGGAATATTGGGACAGGTGCTGAGAAAAATAAAGAGAACATTGCATTAAGAATGAGGCACATGTATTATCATTCCTCAAGAAAGCCTCTGGATGACAATTAACTGGCTCATGTGAAGCGGCAGCTCATGGTAAGGCTGGGGCCAAGGGCTGAACTGGTGGTGAGGGTGTGGGTGGAGACTGTGTAGAAGCAGAGGTGAACTGAGCTAACTGCATTGTGAGAGCGCTGATGTGAGCATCTGACTGGACTACCTGTTGTGACAAGGTTTGAAGTTGGTCAGTGAGGATCTGGATCTCTTGTTGCTGACCTAACAAGGTTCCATGCAAGCTGAGAGCCTTGCAAACTCGGTCTGCTCCCGCTGAGTCCATGTGGTGGCCAGAATCTCCTGTTGTGGTGAGACCAGAAATACAAGGATAGGCCCAAAATGCAGGTAGCCAGAAAATGAATAAAACCCAAATAATTTTACTGTACAACAATGAAAGATCTGGTAAATGTACAAATCCGTGGAGGAAGACGCCAATAGAGGGAGATGGTGACTGGACCAGAATGATAACAGAGGCATTCCCACAGCAGATGGCAGGTGTACACAGAACCAGGACCAGGCGGCTGTGTCAGAACTGACAGGACGCTGGATTGCTGATGACAAAATGTACAGGAAAACAAGAAGACAAAAAACTGCAAGAGAACACAGAGGTCAGATACCATGCAGGTTGAACTGAGTTTCTGGTGATTGTAGAGAGGCATGACTGGGGTTTAAATACAGGTGGTGGTGATTGCTGACAGGTGTGATGAATCAGCTCCGTGACACGGCACCTGGAGACACAGGAAGGGAGGGTTTGCAGAGCAGATCCAAGGCAGGACAACACAGCTTAGACTTCAAATGATATGTTAACTTGGTATGAAATAGAATGTTAACAATATGCTTTGTTTTTTACAGATTGCATATGCATAATGAAGAATGTCTGATACAAGACCACAGACTTCAAACGAGAATGTCTCTCCTTCAAAGTGCAAAAAACATTCAGAAAACAATCCAGTATGCATTGAGCAAATTAATGGGATACAACATGGACCGCTGCATTTGCTTTTTATAGATAAGGACAGGAAGAAAAGGATAGCGAAACTGAGAGAAGTGTGGTATCTGTGACTGGCACAATCATCTGACTCAGTTCATCAATGGCTGAAGCATGTGTTCTGTTACCAGCCACTACTTCAGAGAATCATAGATATCACAGAGAATGCTACCAAAGATTCACAACGAGTCTAGACTGACTCAGGAAAGACCTTTGATAGTGAAACTATCAAAGGTCCACTAAGAAACGGTCAACAGGAGACATCATTTTCATGCCAGAATGTATATTTTGCAATTCAGAAAAGAGAAAACAAACTGAGGCTAATGGGAACAAGGACTACAGAAGGCCTGTCTTTTTTAAGAGCTGACTTAACGTGAATTTCTCCTCTGTGAGAGCAATAAAGTTTATCTTATCTTATATTATCTTATCTAGCTTTGAGTTTGATGGATGGAAAACAGTCCTAGAAAGAGCCAAATATATATGATGAGAAATTACTCACTATAGTCATACCTGCTTGTAAAGCAAAATTTCACAAGTCATGTAGAATGAATTACTTACAGAATCCAGCAGAGTGGAGAGGTGAAAATTATGAAGAGAAAGAACAACAGGCTCGTCTCATGAAAGCTCACAACAGTGCTTGTGCTACAGTTTGTGATGTCTTTCATACAGCAATATTGGGTGAAAAGAAGGTGAAACTGATGGATTTGTGCAAGACCTATATAGCCACCTTGAATGAAAGCCACTTTGCAAATCCAAACTACTGTGATGAGAACGTTAAATCTAAACTAGAGAGACACTACAAAGACCAATTGGCTATTTGAATTTTGACGCCTATAGCTAGTTGCAAAGCTTACACCCTCTATAGGTCCACCATAGATATAAGCAGTGTGATTAGAAGTGCATATGTGCTAGGCTCCACAGATATAATCAAAGAAATAGGAACATGTTTATACCAAGACTAGCATGTGGGGATCCATGGGATCTAGATTGGGTAGTGTTCATAAAATTGGTAGATGGCATTTTTCAAAGGATGGTAATAAATTGTGCAAAGTTTCTACTGTATAATGAGTTGGAATAGTGTGTGATTTCAGAATGTTTTTAGGACCTTAGATGTCAACAGTTTTTAGAAGACAATTTATTGTCTTAATGTATTTATAAATTGTTTAGGTTCTTGTTATCATATACACACTATTATTATGTGGCTGTGATGCTATGCATGCTCTGATTGGCTCATTTCCAGTCTGATATTTTCCCATATCAGACTGGTTACCATGACAATCAGTTTGGAACGCATATCACATTCGTTACAAAGCAGAAAGCTAAACACAATTAGAAAAACCAAGTCAGACATGACCACACTCCATAAATACTATCTAAACATCAACTTAAGAACACACATGTGAAAAATTCTGTTTAGCACGTTGATGAATCTGATGTAGATTTTCTTAAGAACCTTCTTAGGGACAGCGTAAGACGGAATCTAAGAAGATTCTTAAGAAGATATTGATGAATCCCATTGTTCTTATTGGAACATTCCACCTTGCCTGTTCTTGAAAGAATGTTGATGTCTCAGTATGTGAATGAAAGTGAGAGTGACATATTCAGGTAGTTACCAGAACAGGCAAGAGAGACTCTGGAGAAGCTGACACAGAGTCCATCTGCAGAGAACCTAGATGCAGCAACTTCCAATTGTGATGTGCAAAATTACATCTTAGGGTATCAGACAACCCAGTCTCACTGCAAGTCGTGATTGAGCAACACAAAACATACATTAATCTATTGGTTTGTGATATTGTGACAAAAAGCTCCTTATTTTCATCACGGCAGCACAGTTTCATTCTAATTCATTCTGTGATGGCTGCACAAAATTAAAAGTGAAGCAGGGGGGTCGGGATGGTTATGGTTAGGGTTGGGGGTAGGAGGAGGGTTAGTAATAGTGAGTTAAAAAAAAGTCATGAAAATTTGACTCATGATGGGAGCATGAAAAATAAAACGTGAGACTGAGCTGTATCAGACGTTCAGAGAAAAAGTGACAACTGGCTACCTGGGAAAGAGAGCACAATGCTGACTATCATACATGAAGCATGTAGGGCTTCTACTGTCACTCATGCATGCAGTGAAGCACAACATGTCACTGTATGCTTAAAGTCTTCGTCAGATGACAAAACTTTTCTTCAGTTTTGGAGGACAGAATTATGCCCACTACCTCACCTACTTCTCAACATTTATAGTGAAAATTAATGTTTCTCATCCGGGTGCTGCTGCTCTGATAAGAAGACGTACCATTTGTGTAGTAAGATCATTCATTCCAGGGAACAGATGTTCAAAAGGATAGAAGAGACCTTTATGACTCACGTAAAGTCCCATGGTGGTGCAGGTGGTAGAGCTGGTTTTTCTGGTGTTTTTTTTTTTTTTCCTCAAATCTCCCTGCCCATCAACGATGGATGAGGACAAGTCATGCCAGATCACAGTATGTCAATGCCACCTTTTATATGGCTGACATGCTGTCAGAAAATCAAGTCCACACCAAGCACTGTGATGTCTTCCTAACAGGTATGAAGGAGTGAAAAGCTGATTAAGAAAAGCCAAGCTGCCAGGGGAACGCTTTTTTAACCCCTTCACTGTGGACAGAAAGGATAAATTGATTATTTTGTCCTTGGGAGCTGCTTCACCAGATGTTGAGGAAGATGTCCTTGCAGCTGAAAAAGGGGCCATGCTGCACAAGATGACTTTGTCTCAATTTGGCTCAAGAAGGGCAAAAAACTGAATCAGAAAACACCGGCAGAAATGAACAAGAAAACAAAAGTGAATCTGACCTTCTTCCATTTAAAGATGATGAAGGCCACTGTGTTTATTGAGAAGCAGCAGAAATGTACCCTTCCACAGATTTGTGTCTCAAGACAATCCTGTCTCTGATGTCTACAGACAGTTCCTTTGACTTCATGCTTGGTTTGTGCTCTGACTGTTAACTGTGGGACTTTATGTAGACAGGTGTGTGTCTTTCCAAATCATGTCCAATCAACTGAATTTACCCCAGGTAGACTCCAGTTAAGCTGTAGAAACATGTCAAGGATGATCAGTGGAAACAGGATGCACCTGAGCTCAATTTATTGATATTATTATTATTATTATTATTAGTTTATTTTAATACATTTGCAAAAATCTCATAAAAATGTTTTCACATTGTCATTATGGGGTATTGTGTGTAGGAAAAAAGAGTGTAACAACAAAATGGAAAAAGTGCAGCATCGTGAAGACTTTCTGGATGCACTGAAAATGACGTGCTTCCTGTTTTCTTATAGAACAAATCCAGTCAACCAAAATAACATAGAATTTAAAACAAAATTCACAGCAACAACAACAAACACAGACACATACACACACATGCACAATCTTAGTGATATTTTACACATATCTGTCCCACTAGTTACATTATGAGGCATGATTTGTGGTCTTTAGAATAATTTAGTATTTTCATGACAATTTCACATTTAGTTTTGTTGGAGGGGAATTTATGTTCATGACACACCTATAAAAATACAAAAAAAAAAAAAAAGGCTACAGTCACTTTATCAAATAAAATCCTGAGGTTTGTTTGGCTTTCTGCAGAATATTACTATTATTCCAACCTCCTGTTTTACATTTGATTCAGGTGCCTGAGTGACAGCTTTTTCACCATGTGAAACAGACACTGACATTTTGTTGAATATGTTCAAGTGGACAGCATCACAGCTGCCTTTGGAACCCGTTACTTCCTCGTGTGTGCCGTATTGACGATGTAACAACAGCAGAGCCATGGTGAAGAAACAGTGCAGATGATGATCCAGAGAAAATGTGTGTGCATGACTGTGAGTGTGCAAGATGTTCAGTAACTCATCACGGCAGAATGTTGGTCATCAGAGGGACATTTGGCGAGCAGCAGTCTGTGTGTCAGGCAGCTCGTTTCCTCTGGCGAGGAGGTATTCCTGATTTATCTGCCGTCATTAAAGTGGTGCTGTTATTACTGTGCCCCGCTCTGCTGTTACAACACAACAAAGCCACCATCACCATATTCTTACACATTGATGAGCATTGCATCAGCACCACACATCCAGTCACAAGAAGACCAACACGTTCATGCACAGCAGAACACACACAAACCTGTATTAATCTTTGACAACAAACTATGTGTGGAATTAAAAATGCACAGGAGTACACTCACTATCCACTTCATTAGCTATGCCTGTTGAGCTGCTACTTAAAAAAAATATCAGACCACATTTCTGTCAGGTTTTCTCATTTGGGTATAGAACAAACCATAATTTAGAAGATGAAATAATGTTTGAAATGCACAACAGTTGGCTTGAGGATCTACAGCTTCCATGTCCTGAACATTCTGCTTCAGGTTTTCACATTGCTTTTTATGTAATTTTTATGTAAAAAAAACAAGCATCTAAACATGAGACCTACATTTCCATGAGGGCTATCATTTGTGCTTACAGTAGTGTTCAGAATAATAGTAGTGCTATGTGACTAAAAAGATTAATCCGGGTTTTGAGTATATTTTTTATAGTTACATGGGAAACAAGGCACCAGTAGATTCAATAGATTCTCACAAATCCAACAAGACCACGCATTCATGATATGCACACTCTTAAGGCTATGAAATTGGGCTATTAGTTAAAAAAAAGTAGAAAAGGGGGTGTTCACAATAATAGTAGCATCTGCTGTTGACACTACAAACTCAAAACTATTATGTTCAAACTGCTTTTTTAGCAATCCTGTGAATCAATCAATCAATCAATCAATTTTTTTATATAGCGCCAAATCACAACAAACAGTTGCCCCAAGGCGCTTTATATTGTAAGGCAAGGCCATGCAATAATTATGTAAAACCCCAACGGTCAAAACGACCCCCTGTGAGCAAGCACTTGGCTACAGTGGGAAGGAAAAACTCCCTTTTAACAGGAAGAAACCTCCAGCAGAACCAGGCTCAGGGAGGGGCAGTCTTCTGCTGGGACTGGTTGGGGCTGAGGGAGAGAACCAGGAAAAAGACATGCTGTGGAGGGGAGCAGAGATCGATCACTAATGATTAAATGCAGAGTGGTGCATACAGAGCAAAAAGAGAAAGAAACAGTGCATCATGGGAACCCCCCAGCAGTCTACGTCTATAGCAGCATAACTAAGGGATGGTTCAGGGTCACCTGATCCAGTCCTAACTATAAGCTTTAGCAAAAGGAAAGTTTTAAGCCTAATCTTAAAGTAGAGAGGGTGTCTGTCTCCCTGATCTGAATTGGGAGCTGGTTCCACAGGAGAGGAGCCTGAAAGCTGAAGGCTCTGCCTCCCATTCTACTCTTACAAACCCTAGGAACTACAAGTAAGCCTGCAGTCTGAGAGCGAAGCGCTCTATTGGGGTGATATGGTACTATGAGGTCCCTAAGATAAGATGGGACCTGATTATTCAAAACCTTATAAGTAAGAAGAACAATTTTAAATTCTATTCTAGAATTAACAGGAAGCCAATGAAGAGAGGCCAATATGGGTGAGATATGCTCTCTCCTTCTAGTCCCCGTCAGTACTCTAGCTGCAGCATTTTGAATTAACTGAAGGCTTTTTAGGGAACTTTTAGGACAACCTGATAATAATGAATTACAATAGTCCAGCCTAGAGGAAATAAATGCATGAATTAGTTTTTCAGCATCACTCTGAGACAAGACCTTTCTGATTTTAGAGATATTGCGTAAATGCAAAAAAGCAGTCCTACATATTTGTTTAATATGCGCTTTGAATGACATATCCTGATCAAAAATGACTCCAAGATTTCTCACAGTATTACTAGAGGTCAGGGTAATGCCATCCAGAGTAAGGATCTGGTTAGACACCATGTTTCTAAGATTTGTGGGGCCAAGTACAATAACTTCAGTTTTATCTGAGTTTAAAAGCAGGAAATTAGAGGTCATCCATGTCTTTATGTCTGTAAGGCAATCCTGCAGTTTAGCTAATTGGTGTGTGTCCTCTGGCTTCATGGATAGATAAAGCTGGGTATCATCTGCGTAACAATGAAAATTTAAGCAATACCGTCTAATAATACTGCCTAAGGGAAGCATGTATAAAGTGAATAAAATTGGTCATAGCACAGAACCTTGTGGAACTCCATAATTAACTTTAGTCTGTGAAGAAGATTCCCCATTTACATGAACAAATTGTAATCTATTAGACAAATATGATTCAAACCACCGCAGCGCAGTGCCTTTAATACCTATGGCATGCTCTAATCTCTGTAATAAAATTTTATGGTCAACAGTATCAAAAGCAGCACTGAGGTCTAACAGAACAAGCACAGAGATGAGTCCACTGTCTGAGGCCATAAGAAGATCATTTGTAACCTTCACTAATGCTGTTTCTGTACTATGATGAATTCTAAAACCTGACTGAAACTCTTCAAATAGACCATTCCTCTGCAGATGATCAGTTAGCTGTTTTACAACTACCCTTGTGAATCACTAAGCTACAACCCCTGGCAAAAATTATGGAATCACCAGCCTCGGAGGATGTTCATTCAGTTGTTTAATTTTGTAGAAAAAAGCAGATCACAGACATGACACAAAACTAAAGTCATTTCAAATGGCAACTTTCTGGCTTTAAGAAACACTATAAGAAATCAAGAAAAAATCTTATGGCAGTCAGTAACGGTTACTTTTTTAGACCAAGCAGAGGAAAAAAAATATGGAATCACTCAATTCTGAGGAAAAAATTATGGAATCACCCTGTAAATTTTCATCCTCAAAACTAACACCTGCATCAAATCAGATCTGCTCATTGACACTGACCCTGTGCCATGAAATTTGACCCTACGTGTCTTTTTGCAAGGAATGTTTTCACAGTTTTTGCTCTATGGCAAGATGCATTATCATCTTGAAAAATGATTTCATCATCCCCAAACATCCTTTCAATTGTCCAAAATATCAACGTAAACTTGTGCATTTATTGATGATGTAATGACAGCCATCTCCCCAGTGCTTTTACCTGACATGCAGCCCCATATCATCAATGACTATGGAAATTTACATGTTCTCTTCAGGCAGTCATCTTTATAAATCTCATTGGAACAGCACCAAACAAAAGTTCCAGCATCATCACCTTGCCCAATGCAGATTCGAGATTCATCACTGAATATGACTTTCATCCAGTCATCCACAGTCCACGATTGCTTTTCCTTAGCCCATTGTAATCTTGTTTTTTTTTCTGTTTAGGTGTTAATGATGGCTTTCGTTTAGCTTTTCTGTATGTACATCCCATTTCCATTAGGCGGTTTCTGTTGTGTGGGCCGCTGAAGAGGAGGTACTGCTGGCCCACCACCAGAGGGCGCCCTGCCTGAAGTGCGGGCTTCAGGCACGAGAGGGCACTGCCGCCTCAGGAACAAGCCGTGGTGACAGCTGTCACCCATCATCCGTGACAGCTGTCACTAATCATCTACATCTGGTATAAAAGCAGGAAGACACCTCCACCACACTGCCGAGATATCATCTTCTATCAGAGGTAATACTCTCAGCCTTTTTGTGAGATTTGTAAATCTGTTATTGTGAGTGTTTACAGGAGTACCGGTCGTTTTTGTGGAGGCTGTGCAAGACGGCGCTCTTTTTCTTCTGAGACCGCTGCAACGTGTTGAGTGAGAGGTGGAGGTGGAATTCCCTCCAGGATTGTTACTGGGTGTTCACACACCCACCCTTTGACTGTCTTTTGCTTTTTTCCAGCAGTACCAGATCCGACACGCCGTGAAGGTGGCCACCTGGGGACTCCGGGACTTGGCGGCTCCAGTATTCCTCGGGTTCGGTGGCGGTGGAAATCGTGTGGTTCCGGTTCGTTTCCAGACGGGCGTCTCCTATCGTCGAGCCTGCCCACACGACACCTTTATTGATTGACTGTTGCACATTCTGAATCTGTGTTTGGTTGTGTCATCGGCAAGCGCTCAGGGCGCTGCTGCAGCTCCACCTCCTGCCGACCCTGTGCTGGATATAAATATCCCAGTGGTGGTTCAACAACCCCTCCCACCATCCCCTGAAGCTTACATAAGCCCTTCTGAGCCGTACAGAGGTTGTGTGGAGATGTGCGCGGACTTTCTTATGCAGTGTTCGCTCGTCTTCGCACAACGTCCCGTCATGTACGCGTCAGACGCAAGCAAAATAGCTTATGTGATCACTCTGCTTCGGGGAGAGGCACGCGCTTGGGCTACGGCGCTTTGGGAGCAAAATTCACGGCTCCTTCACACATACACTGGGTTTGTGAGGGAGTTCAGAACTGTGTTTGATCACCCTAACAGGGGAGAGACCGCTTCAACCGTGCTGCTGTCGATTAGACAGGGGCGCCGAAGCGCAGCTGCTTATGCAGTCAACTTCCGCATCGCGGCTGCGAGGTCCGGCTGGAATAACGTTGCGCTCTGCGCCGCCTTTGTAAACGGACTGTCGTCGGTCCTAAAGGAGCACCTAGTGGCCAAGGATGAACCGCGGGAATTAGATGGGCTTATTGATCTCGTTGTACGGTTAGACAATCGGTTGGAGGAACGCCGTCGGGAACGAGACGAAGGACGTGGCCGGGTGCGCGCCATCCCTCTTCCTTCCGGGTCCGAGCAAGGTCCGCCCTTCCCACGCTCCCTGGCCTCTACGTCCCGTGGGGCGACAGCTCCCCCTGCTGATGAAGTGATGGACATGAGCAGGACCACATTTAGACCACCTAATAGACAGAGGAGGCTTCCCCGCGGGACGTGTTTTGTTTGTGGCTCAATGGAGCATCAATTGAGCAATTGCCCCGAATGGTTAAACACCAATGCCCGCCCCTAGAAACTGGGCTTAGGGTGGGCCAAAAAATTCACGTGGGACACACACATATTGCCACACGACTCCCGGTTACAATCCTTAGTGGGGATTTAACCCTTCAGGCCCCAGCACTGGTAGACACAGGGTCAGAAGGGAATCTGCTAGACAGCAGATGGGCCAGGGAGGTAGGGCTCCCTCTGGTGGCGCTACCTGCACCATTGCAGGTGCGAGCACTAGACGGCACCCTACTCCCTTTAATCACACACAAGACACCACCAGTAACTCTGGTAGTGTCAGGGAATCATAGGGAGGAGATTGAGTTTTTTGTGACTCCTTCTACCTCCCGTGTGATTCTGGGGTTCCCCTGGATGCCGAAACACAATCCCCGGATTGATTGGCCGTCCGGGGTGGTGGTACAGTGGAGCGAAACCTGCCATCGGATGTGTTTGGGATCCTCGGTTCCTCCCGGTTCCCAGGCTAAGGAGCAGGTCCAAGTTTCCCCCAATCTGTCGGCGGTGCCGGTTGAGTACCACGATCTTGCTGACGTTTTTAGCAAGGATCGGGCACTCACTCTTCCCCCGCACCGTCCATATGATTGTGCCATCGATTTGTTGCCAGGCGTGGAGTTCCCGTCCAGCAGGCTGTACAACCTCTCCCAACCTGAGCGCGAATCAATGGAGACCTACATCCGGGACTCCTTAGCTGCCGGGCTGATCCGTAACTCCATCTCTCCGATGGGAGCAGGTTTCTTTTTTGTGGGCAAAAAAGATGGCGGTCTTCGTCCATGCATTGATTACCGGGGGCTGAACGAGATCACGGTTCGCAACCGATAGCCGTTGCCTTTGTTGGATTCAGTGTTCACCCCCCTGCATGGAGCCAAAATCTTCACAAAGTTGGATCTTAGGAACGCATACCACCTAGTTCGGATCCGGAAGGGAGACGAATGGAAGACGGCATTTAACACCCCGTTAGGTCATTTTGAGTACCTGGTCATGCTGTTCGGCCTCACTAACGCCCCCGCGACGTTCCAAGCTTTGGTTAATGACATCTTGCGGGACTTCCTGCACCGATTCATCTTCATGTATCTGGATGATATACTCATCTTTTCTCTGGACCCTGAGACCCATGTACGGCATGTACGTCAGGTCCTGCAGCGGTTGTTGGAGGACCGGCTGTTTGTGAAGGGCGAGAAGTGTGAATTCCACCGCACTTCTTTGTCCTTCCTGGGGTTTATCATCTCCTCCAACTCTGTCGCCCCGGATCCGGCCAATGTCGCAGCAGTGAGAGACTGGTCCCAACCTACAAGCCGTAGGAAGCTGCAACAGTTCCTCGGCTTCGCAAATTTCTACAGGAGGTTCATTAAGGGGTATAGTCAGGTAGTTAGCCCCCTGACGGCCCTGACCTCACCAAAAGTTACCTTCACCTGGTCGGATCGGTGCGAAGCCGCGTTTAGGGAGTTGAAACGCCGGTTCTCGACTGCACCGGTCTTGGTGCAGCCCGATCCTGGTCGCCAGTTTGTGGTTGAAGTGGACGCCTCTGACTCAGGGATAGGAGCCGTGCTATCCCAGAGCGGAGAAACCGATAAGGTTCTTCAGCCGTGTGCCTATTTTTCCCGCAGGTTGACCCCAGCAGAGCGGAACTATGACGTGGACAATCGAGAGCTCCTTGCAGTGAAAGAGGCTCTTGAGGAGTGGAGACACCTGCTGGAGGGAGCGTCAGTGCCTTTCACGGTTTTCACTGACCACCGGAACCTGGAGTATATCAGGACCGCCAAGCGACTGAACCCCAGGCAAGCCCGCTGGTCACTGTTTTCGGCCGTTTTGACTTCCGGATCACCTACCGCCCCGGGACCAAAAACCAAAGACTGGATGCCCTGTCCCGGGTGCATGAACAGGAAGTCAAGACCGAGCTGTCGGATCCACCGGAACCCATTCTCCCGGAGTCCACTATCGTGGCTGCTCTGACCTGGGACGTGGAGAAGACCGTCCGGGAGGCCCTGGCACGGAGCCCGGATCCCAGAACAGGACCAAAGAACAGACTATACGTCCCACCAGAAGCCAGAGCTGCCGTGCTGGACTTCTGTCACGGGTCCAAGCTCTCCTGGTCCACCATGTCGTCCGGCTGCATGGGATACCAACAGACATCATTTCGGATCGCGGTCCCCAGTTCTCCTCGCAGGTGTGGAGAAGTTTCTGCCGGGAACTGGGGGCCACTGTAAGCCTCTCGTCTGGGTATCACCCGCAAACTAACGGACAGGTCGAACGGGCCAACTAGGAGTTGGAGCAGGCCCTCAGGTGCACGACCTCCGCACACCCGACGTCTTGGAGTGAACATCTGGCCTGGATCGAGTACGCTCATAACAGCCAGGTGTCCTCTGCCCCCGGCCTCTCCCCGTTCGAGGTGTGTCTGGGGTACCAACCCCCTTTGTTTCCTTTGGTGGAGGGAGAGGTCGGTGTGCCCTCGGTCCAGGCCCACCTGCGGAGATGCCGTCGGGTGTGGCGCACCGCCCGTTCGGCCTTGTTGAGGGCCCGGACAAGGGCTAAAGCCCATGCAGACCGTCGACGGTCCCCGGCCCCTGCATACCAGCCCAGGCAGGAGGTATGGCTTTCCACCAAGGACATTCCACTCCAGGTCGAGTCCCCCAAATTAAAAGACCGATTCATTGGACCCTTCCCCATCCTCAAGGTCCTCAGTCCTACCGCAGTGAGGCTCCAACTCCCGGCCACACTGCGGATCCATCCGGTCTTTCATGTCTCCAGGATTAAACCGCATCACACCTCACCCCTCTGTGCACCCGGTCCGGCGCCGCCTCCTGCCCATATTATCGACGGGGAGCCGGCTTGGACAGTTCGCCGGCTCTTGGACGTCCGTTGAATGGGCCGGGGCTTTCAGTATTTGGTGGACTGGGAGGGATATGGACCTGAAGAACGCTCCTGGGTGAAGAGGAGCTTCATCCTGGACCCGGCCCTCCTGGCCGATTTCTATCGTCGCCACCCGGACAAGCCTGGTCGGGCGCCAGGAGGCGCCCATTGGGGGGGGGGTCCTGTTGTGTGGGCCGCTGAAGAGGAGGTACTGCTGGCCCACCACCAGAGGGCGCCCTGCCTGAAGTGCGGGCTTCAGGCACGAGAGGGCGCTGCCGCCTCAGGAACAAGCCGTGGTGACAGCTGTCACCCATCATCCGTGACAGCTGTCACTAATCATCTACATCTGGTATAAAAGCAGGAAGACACCTCCACCACACTGCCGAGATATCATCTTCTATCAGAGGTAATACTCTCAGCCTTTTTGTGAGATTTGTAAATCTGTTATTGTGAGTGTTTGCAGGAGTACCGGTCGTTTTTGTGGAGGCTGTGCAAGACGGCGCTCTTTTTCTTCTGAGACCGCTGCAACATGTTGAGTGAGAGGTGGAATTCCCTCCAGGATTGTTACTGGGTGTTCACACACCCACCCTTTGACTGTCTTTTGCTTTTTTCCAGCAGTACCAGATCCGACACGCCATGAAGGTGGCCACCTGGGGACTCCGGGACTTGGCGGCTCCAGTATTCCTCAGGTTCGGTGGTGGTGGAAATCGTGTGGTTCCGGTTCGTTTCCAGACGGGCGTCTCCTATCGTCGAGCCTGCCCACACGACACCTTTATTGATTGACTGTTGCACATTCTGAATCTGCTGTGTTTGGTTGTGTCATTCACAACAGTAAAGTGTTATAATTTGACTCCTTCCATTGTCCGTTCATTTACGCCCCCTGTTGTGGGTCCGTGTCACTACACTTTCCCAACAGTTTCTTACAGTTTGGTCACAGACGTTGACTCCAGTTTCCTCCCATTCGTTCCTCATTTGTTTTGTTGTGCATTTTCGATTTTTGAGACATATTGCTTTAAGTTTTCTGTCTTGACGCTTTGATGTCTTCCTTGGTCTACCAATATGTTTGCCTTTAACAACCTTCTCATGATGTTTGTATTTGGTCCAGAGTTTAGACACAGCTGACTGTGAACAACCAACATCTTTTGCAACATTGCATGATGATTTACTCTCTTTTAAGAGTTTGATAATCCTCTCCTTTGTTTCAATTGACATATCTCGTGTTGGAGCCATGATTCATGTCAGTCCACTTGGTGCAACAGATCTCCAAGGTGTGTTCACTCCTTTTTAGATGCAGACTAACGAGCAGATCTGATATGATGCAGGTGTTAGTTTTGGGGATGAAAATTTACAGGGTGATTCCATAATTTTTTCCTCAGAATTGAGTGATTCCATATTTTTTTCCTCTGCTTGGTCTAAAAAGTAACCATTACTGACTGCCACAATCTTTTTTCTTGATTTCTTATAGTGTTTCTTAAAGCCAGAAAGTTGCCATTTGAAATGACTTTAGTTTTGTGTCATGTCTGTGATCTGCTTTTTTTCTACAAAATTAAACAACTGAATGAACATCCTCTGAGGCCGGTGATTCCATAATTTTTGCCAGGGGTTGTAGTATTTAGTTGTATAACCACAGTTTGTCATGATTTCTTCACATCTGCGAGGCATTAATTTTGTTGGTTTGGAACCAAGATTTTGCTCATTTACTAGTGTGCTTGGGGTCATTGTCTTGTTGAAACACCCATTTCAAGGGCATGTCCTCTTCAGCATAAGGCAACATGACCTCTTCAAGTATTTTGACATATCCAAACTGATCCATGATACCTGGTATGCGATGTATAGGCCCAACACCATCGTAGGAGAAACATGCCCATATCATGATGCTTGCACCACCATGCTTCACTGTCTTCACTGTGAACTGTGGCTTGAATTCAGAGTTTGGGGGTCATCTCACAATCTGTCTGCTGCCCTTGGACCCAAAAAGAACAATTTTACTCTCATCAGTCCACAAAATATTCCTCCATTTCTCTTTAGGCCTGTTGATGCATTCTTTGGCAAATTGTAACCTCTTCTGCATGTCTTTTATTTAACAGAGGGACTTTGCAGGGGATTCTTGCAAATAAATTAGCTTCACACAGGCGTCTTCTAATTGTCACAGCACTTACAGGTAACTCCAGACTGTCTTTGATCATCCTGGAGCTGATCAATGGATGAGCCTTTGCCATTCTGGTTATTCTTCCATTCTATCCATTTTGATGGTTGTTTTCTGTTTTCTTCCACGTGTCTCTGTTTTTTTTTTTTGTCCATTTTAAAGCATTGGAGATCATTGTAGATGGACAGCCTATAATATTTTGCACCTGCGTATAGGTTTTCCCCTCTCCAATCAACTTTTTAATCAAACTACGCTGTTCTTCTGAACAATGTCTTGAACGTCCCATTTTCCTCAGGCTTTCAAAGAGAAAAGCATGTTCATCAGGTGCTGGCTTCATCCTTAAATAGGGGACACCTGATTCACATCTGTTTGTTCCACAAAATTGACAAACTCACTGACTGAATGCCACACTACTATTATTGTGAACACCAGTGGTTCATCAGTGGTTGGTACCCTTTAACATATGAGTGGACTGTTCTTTGCTGTGGCTGTTTAAGTAGATATATGTGAAACATCAAGGCCATGAAACAGCTGAAGTCCGGTAAAGCTGCAGGGATCGGAGGCATGGGAACTGATCTCCTCCAGGTAAGTAGAGATATTCATTGTTTTGATGTCAGAAATAGGTATCATCCCTGTGGATTGGAAGAATGCAATTGGAGGCCGCAGTCTCATCTGAGGGCAGACACTAAATGGGTAAAATATGTTGCATATGACGTAATTTCTATACTTCCGGGGGACCATGCAAACAAAGTGAAAATGCAAAGAAAAAGTGACAATGCGGTGGGAAAGGAGATGTGTGTTGCGGTTTGTTTATCATCCGGAGTACAAACATGTTGAGGTGGTTTTGCAGGCGAGAGAATGGAGCTACTCTGGTTAGCTGTGTAGCCTAACACTTACCGACACGACGTCTCCCATCTGCCTCACCTTTTATTCTCCACTGGAAACCGAAAAAAAAAAAAAAAAAACCTTTTCGGGACTGCTTCGGTGATTGCAGCCGAAAACAAAACAGGACACCATTTATCCGTGTGAAGTTAAGCTGTGTATTATTGCGCAGCTGAGCTGAGGTCCCACTAAGTAGTCAAATCCTACAAAATCATGCAGGGTTCAAACAAGACTGCGGAACCCTATTGTTGTCTCATCCTAGAAAGGAAAGGGTGATCATTGAGACTGCAGTAACTACAGGGGAATTTCACTGGTGTATGGATTTGCAGTTTTCATGTATCAAGACTGAGTACCAGCCTTTCACTGACTTTGTGGACTCAGCCATCAGAAGTGTACTTGAAAAGTGAAAGTGACATTCCTGTCTCTGGGTCCTTGACACCTGAGATCAAGAGATGCCTTGCAATAGCTTAGCGAGTCACGAGGTTGCTATCACAAGGTGTTCAACTATGCCAATACCTTTGCAGGAGAATTAAAGTCCAAACCTTTGGGATCCTGTTGCTTCTTACCTTAATGTATTGTTGTGAGATCTGGATGGTATCCAGAGGCTCAAGGTGAAGACTTGATGTCTTTGATGCTAGTTCTCCTGGGAGTATCCTTGGGTATAGCATGAATGACTTTGTGGCAAATAAATGGGACCTTCAGGAGACTCATATGAGGAGTATCAGTTCTTCAACACCTCACTGGAGACATGCCAGGTGCCAGCATGCTTCAAGGCCTCCACCATCATCCCCATCCCCCAAAAAACAAAGAACTTCAGGACTTAATGACAGACCCGTTGCCATGACCTCTGTGGTGATGAAGACCTTCGAGCACCATGTCCTGACAAAAGTCAAAGCCATGTCTGACCCCCACCTGGATCCCTTGCAGTTTGCATACCCAGCAGTTGATAAAACCCAAGGGACATCCATATATAACCTGCCTGCATCAGAGGGGCAGCTACTGTTGAGAGGTGGGGATGGACGGATACATATCTGCCTGGCTATTTGCTAGTTGAGACCCAAAGTGGTTCTGTAGTGTGTTGGAAACAGCGATTCGCCCCACGAGCACATGCTCCCTGACCTGACCTGGGACAATACAGATTAAGTGTCTTGTCCAAGACAGACATGCCTGTGGCACACAAGAGGAATCAAACTGAATGTTACACCATGCAACTCATAGCTACTTTTGCTTAGATTTCCTTTGCATGTTGTATGTGGCATATCTTGGTGCCAGATGGTACTACCAGGCATGTATATATTTTATGTTCTTGGGATGCTAAAAAGCCCATAAAATTGAAATGGGAAAAATATCAAAGATCAGCTAATATTATAATCATTGAGAACACCTGCAAAGTTGCAGATGGGCGATTTCAGACCAGTGCTTCGTCAGTCACAAGGTCCTGCCTACCCATATGGTTAGCTGGTGTGATCGGGACACCAGTATTCATCCTCTCACTCTAGTCCTTTATTTCTGCCAACACACACCTCATAGATTTAAAAGCTGGGTGTTTGTGTTGCACGTGCCTGTGCTTTGTATGTGTTACTGTGAGTGAATTTGTGTCTTTGTAGGTGCATACACTGAACCAGTGTTGCCTTATTTAAAAACATGACATTTACAGTTGTCTGTCATCTATCTCCAAAAGGATTTTATGCAGGCTAAACCACAGTGTATCCATGCAACCCTAATTATAGCTTTGCATACATTCTATGCAATTATTGTGGAGGGGAAAAAAATGTCATTGTCATTTCATTCATGTGTGACCATTGCAATAATTTGAATATGATATGGCAGACTAATACTGAACAGCCTCAGGGCTTTTGTTCTTTAAAAAACTGCATTGAAACTTGACCAGCTGTAATATCTTTTTGGTCCACCTAACAGGATTTCTAAAGTTTGATGTTCATAAGACAGCAATGAATTCATTCCTGCAATCTGCAAAAATAAATTTAACCCATCAATATAATAATTCCCTGTTAATGCACGAATTACATTATCTGTAAAGAGACTGACACATTATTGGGAGTTATTAAATTAATTTCAATTTATTTATATAGCACTGAATCACAATAAAGCTGGCTCAAGGTGCTTCACATTGGTAAAGTCTAACCTTACCTTTTTGAATGTTGTTTTGTTCTTTAATCCATGATGGTTCTTCATTTACATTGATATGTGCTGTGTGTAAATCTTTAATTATTGTTTTACCAGAATCTATTTTACCATATTTTGTCAATGCATTAGAGGATTTTGTTCCATTGTGCGCACATTAGAGGTCACATTCCCAATTTGTCTTCCTCCGCAACATCCTTCGTCTATAGTGACCTGTGATTTTCCTCATGAACCACTAAAATAAGACTCCCTATGTCTCCTGTTTCCTGTGCCAGTTTCTTTCTGTCACTCCAAAGATGCTTTTCTTTGAAGTTATTCAGAATTAAAGTAAGCTCACTGCTCTGAGGTGTCATCAAATTTAATGATTTTGGTTTTAGAGTTACAGGATGGGTGATGCACCTGGCTCTTACTGTCACTGTGTGCCAAGATTAACACTTTGGGCTTTTAGGATTCGAAGGAGAAAAATTATCATTTTTCAAAATGAAAGTCAACATTTTCAAAATATTTTCTGGTCTTAAGAATGTTTAACACTGTGTAATTACATCACTAACACTATTTTTTTTTTCCGTTGCACATAAACCCGTCTGCAAACTTTCCAATAGTTAATCTGTGGACAACTCCATTATTACCCATAAGGCTCCAAATGAGAGAATCATAAAAGATGTAAGTTAGTTTCACAGCAGTCACATGTACACTAAGGACCTTATCACTAGGGTCGGGCATTGAGAACCAGTTGTTTTCGGGTTTTGTTAATGATTCGACCCACCGACATCAGTAGTCTTTTTGCTTAACGATTCCCTTATTGGTCCTTCAGAGCAGCCATTATTTTTGACGGTGTTTGTCGGGAAAATTATGATTTCTCAACATTGATTACAGACCATGCAGCAGGTCTGTAATCAACCATTTCTGCAGCACGGATCTGCTTTGAACCTTGAACCAATGAAGCAGTGCTCGGATCTGCTGCTTCATTGGTTCTTTGCTTTGCTCCTCTTCAGAAGCGGCAACTCCACTTCTTATCCCGTCTCAAAGCCATTAGATTATGTCAATCATGAGTCACTTTTGTGCGTATTAACGGGACTAACTGGGACAAGAATCGTCCTCCATTCTGTTGCTCCAAATGCTGCGCCACTCTCTACTGAGTCAAGTTAGAAAGATAGAGTCCACTCAGAATTAATAACTTCAAAGCAACTTACTGTTTAAATCAAATGACATCTCTTTCCAAATGTTGTAATACAACCAATAAACTGCAATTGATCAAAATGTTTTTTTCCTCCCAGAATGAGACGTCCTGCACTGACATGCAGCAGCCCAAGATTGTATGGCTACAGACCTGCAGACTCCAGCAGCCCTCTGAGTTCAGCTCAGTCATATGGAGAGACTTTAATGCCATTAATGTCTGAGAGGATATGCTTTTGACTACAACTTTATTTCTATTCATGTCCAGAGTTCAAGGATCCATCATGTAGAGTTTATTTATGTCCAGAGATCAAGGATCCGGTGACCAATTTCTTATTTATTTACTTTAAGAATCAATAAAATTTTGTTTACACAAAAACCTGTAAAGCCTACTTGTAGCACACAGAAAATTCAGAAGAGGTATCGATAAGGGAATCGATAAGGAATCAGACCGATAAGCGGAATTGATAATGGTATCAGTATCAATAAAATCTTATTAATACCCATCCCTACTCATCACACAGATGTGAAGATTGCAAAGGGACATGGTCAAAATGGATAAATGCCATTCTCAAGTCCATAATTCATCCCTGCCATGTTCTCACACTATCTAACAGGTTCCCACTAGCTCCTGACAACTTGCATGACTACACACATACAGCATCTAATTTGGTCCTAGAATGAACAATCACAGTTGACTATGATCTTACAACATTCTCACTGCATCAGACCTGCCCCTATCAATATGGCACCATGCTTTTTCATTCATTACAGAAACGTGTGGGTCTCCACACACCTGCCCCCCCCCCCCACACACACACACACTCAAATGTGTCTGTCTGTTTTTTTTTTTTTCCTCCTGTGTTTCAGTACCATGGACAGCAACCAAGCCTGTCCACACTACAACTGCTCTACGAGCTTCAATCACGCCATTAGTAATTAAATGCAATTGTCACTACATCCTTATTAAGATTTTCTGCACCCTGACTAGACTTCATCCTCCCTACATATTTTTTGAACATGTTCAAAGTTCTACCACCTCTTTCACTTTTCATGGACACCACACCATGCACTTATCTGTTTGTACTGAGTTACTGCTACAGTACACTGTACACTGTACTTACAGTGAACATCCAATACTTTGCAGGCAGAGGAAACGCGCCTGAGTGTGATGGAGGTTAAATGAGTAAAAGCAAAAATAATGTGACCTTATTATAAAAAAGAAAACAATAAACTGAATGATGTATGTCAATCATTCGGGTGTTTGTTAGCTCCTGATTGGCTGAGCACACCTGAATGAGCTCTTCATGTTTTGGTGGATCAAAGAAAAATGAAAACATAATGTTAGGGATCCATCAGGACTGGAATTGAGATCCACTGATCCAGGGGACACTTAGAAAGTGCATAAGTTTTTCAAGGCCCAACATGGTTGGGCCAGGGTTGCCACAATGGATCAAGTACAGTTCTGCACTTGGATTTGGCACGAACTTTGTTCTGGATGCACTTCCTGATGCAACTCCAGTTCTACATGAGAAACACACACAGCCCCTGATGTTCCCAGCAGTCTAAAATCCAAGTTGTAATCAGGCAGCACTCTGCTTTCTCTGTACTTGATCTTACTGGATCTCAGACATGAAGCAGGGTAGCTGCATGACTCAATCAAGTACAATTTTGAGTTTTAAAAATCTGCAAGCAGAGTGACAGGGTCCTGAACCTATCCCAGTGGGCAATGGATGAGAAATGGGATAAAACCTGGATGCATTACAATCACACGGCTGGTGTCGCCGACCGAATGGTCGCCCTGAAAAATTGGTCCACCCTGCCTTCACTGTGCATGCGTCATTTCGGACCACCAGCAGCGATTCACCGATTATCACCTCATTTTTGCTTAAAATTGGATTCTAGTCATCTATCTCAGCGACATATATCTGAAGATTTTGTCCAACAATCATTTCCACATAAATTCAGCATTATTTCATAATAAAAGATGGGGGAAGGGATCAGAGTACCACCTATGCCATGTCGGAGCATCAGTAGCATTTCCCTTATTGTTTCTATATAAAACTGACTTTAGAATGATTTAAGAGTTTTTACTTTGTCATCTGATGGTTAATAATCACATTATTCCCTTTGATCGCTTTGGGTGTAGAGAATCACACTTAGAGTCAGTCTCAGATGCCTGCGCACTGAAGGCACAGTGATGACAGGGCGGACCAGTTTTTAGAGGGGACCATTCAGTTGGCGACATTGGCACTCTCACTGCTGGATACTTGTCCATATTTGAGTGCAAATTCAAGCACCTCTAATAAAAGCCATCCCATTGTAGTCTGTTCATACATTTTTGATGAATCCTCTTGACAAATAAACATTTGTGGCAGCAGATAAATTTTGTCAGATTCTCCAAAAACAGATCTATAAAAAAACATAGTAGCTTGCAAATTTTAAACACAATTGTAAACACATAATAGGTGCATTACTGCATAAACACAGATACATTTGCACACCCAAGCATGCACAAACACCGACTCAGCATGCTCAAGTCCACTTTGTCCCATCAAGACTCAGACTCAGTGACACATGCTAGCTGATTAGTGGCTTATTGCACTGTCAAGATGGTGTATTTTTATATCCAGGTTTATAAGGTGTGGGGTGTGAGGCCCTGCTGCTCGTAGACCACTGACAGGTGCTAGAGTCAAGGACAGTGCTGTCACTTCATATTAACACACACATAAATTCAGACATGGAGTAAGGAAGTGCAGCTAAACTTGGGTGCTGATATTTCTGATCCTCCATCCAGGCAGACATAAATCCAACAAGATGACTACTTTCTGTCTCTTTTTCAGTTTGAGTGAACCCCTAGCTTCCCGTCTGCTATTACAATATATTATAGACATCTCACACTGCATGCACGCACAAATACATCAAATACACACAACTACAGATGCACTCAGTGGTGTATATAACTCCAACTCATATATACTCATATGTTGTTAAACCAATCAAACATTTAATGAAAAATAAGCAAAATATGCCAATTTGCAATGCTTATTAAAAGAAAAAAATACTGAATAAGTACATTTGCAAAACGATGTTTTGATACATATGGAAATATGAAACAAACTAAACTCTTACAAACATAAAAATATGGCCAGCATGGTGGTTTAGTGGTTAGCACTGGTACCTCACAGCAAGAAGGTCATGGGATCGATTCCCGGCCTGTCTGTATAGAGTTTGCAGGTTCTCCCCGTGTCTGCGTGGGTTTCCTCCAGGCACTCCGGTTCCCTCCCACAATCAAAATCATGCTTATTTAGGGTCTGCTCCTTTCTCTGCCCCTGACCATCTGCTACCAAGGCAGTGTCTACATCTGGAGTTGGGCGCCGGACTGTGGCTGCCCACTGCTTCTAGTGCTTGGATTTTGTCTAACTATAACTAGGATGGATTAAATGCACAGGACAAGTGTCGTTGTATGTATGTATATATGTACAATGACAATAAAGTTTCTATTCTATTCTATATTCTATTCTGTTCAAAGGAATGTCATATTGTCTCCCAGCTGCCCCATTAGGGAGCATCACAGGAAATCTTTTTCCATCTCACCCCGTCTTCTGCATCTTCCATTGTTGCACCACCTACATGTCCTCCTTCATGTCCATAAACCTCCTCTTTGGCTGCCCTTTTTCCTCCAGCCTGGTAGCACCATCCTCAGCATCCTTCTTCCTATATACCCTGCATTCCTCCTCTGTACATACTCAAGTTGCACTGTCCCTCTCATATGTATGGGTGTTACTATCCTCAGTTTTTTCTTGCACCATCCGTACATCCTCTTCTACCACTCTAGATGTCCATCCATCCATTTTCTATATCAGATAACTTACATAATTAAGTGTTATGGGGGGGGGGGGGGGGGTGCTGGAGCACATCCTAGTTTTCATAGTGCGTGAGACAGGGTACGCCCAAGACAGGACGCCAGTCTGTTGCAAGGCCACATATAGACAGACAAACACATTCAAACACACACACACACACACACACACACACACACACACACACACACACACACACACACACACACACACACACACACACACACACACACACACACACACACAGACAAATGGAGAATTTAAGGTTCCCAACTCACCAAACCTACATGTCTTTGGATGTGGGAGGAAGTCAGAGCATCCAGAGGGAACCCAAGGAGAACATGCAAACTCTACATAGAATGGCCCCAGGTGGGATGCAATCTCACAAGGTTCTCGTTGTGAGGCATCAGTGCCAACCACCATGCCACCGTGCTGCCCACACAAGATATCCAGCATATAAATAATTATATTTATATGCTGGATGCTGGATTTATATGCTGGCGGGGGGGGGCTCACCCTCTTTTTTGATAATCACCTCTGCTCACGTTTACAAGTCAATCATTAAAATTAATTTTCTCAAAAATTTCACCCACCACATTTACAGTCTTTCAATGGAGAAGATTGTTTTCTGCTCTGCTGCCACTTAACAGTTAAAATGTGATTGAGGTACTGTAGGTAGGTAGTCTACCTCGCTCAAAAGATAGCCAGGTAATGCTTTCCCTACATGGAATAGCTTTTGGTTTATCATTGCACTTCGTGGCCACACTAATTAGAAGGGCTGGGACATGCATTTGCAATGTCCTGGCTCCAATCACCAATAACAGCATTTATTGTTTTCTAATCAGCAGGCCTTCAGCTGCACCGATCACTCAGTAAATAATGGAGATGTCAATATTCTCCTAGTCCTGTGACTCTGAAGCCCTTTCACAGCTCCACCCTCATGTGTGCCCTCGCTCCCCTTCTTTATAGCAGCCTCATTAATCACACATTACATTTCAAACAGGGTTTAATCTGTCATGTGTAAATACGCACACACATACAGATGCACAAGATCATGAAGACAAAAATGTGTGTTCAATGTACATGTTCACAAAAAAACAAAACACAAAAGTGCATTTACAAAACAAAAATACATGCACATACTCATGCAGAAACTTAATTCACCATTCAACCCTATGACTCTGTACGTTAGTGGGGAAGTAGCCAAAATGTCATCCTGTCAGTGAGGCAGCTCCATTGATTATCACTTCCAGCTTCTGTTCTGGCCTAGGAATTACCCCTCTAATCTTGTAGTGAGTTATTTGTTCCAGACCAATCAGCCTGATCAGATGAATTACCCCTCGCTGTAACTGCCTGGATGCCCAAAGAACTCCAGAAACACACACACATGAACACACATATTAATGCTTTTTGGTTGGAAGAAATCTGGAAAACAAGAAGTTCCCCATGTTTTGCATGTCCACTTTTTAAAATATAATGCATACCATATTTCCCAGAATGTAAGTTTCACTTGTAAAAAAAAAAAAAAAAAAAAAAAAGTGTCTTGGAAAAAAGGTTGAAGTGTCTATATATATATATATATATATATATATATATATATATATATATATATATATATATATATATACACAGTGATGCCGGTAACGCGTAACACGTTACTCTAATCTGACCACTTTTTTTTTGTAACGAGTAATCTAACGCGTTAATCTTTCCAAATCAGTAATCAGATTAAAGTTACTTCTCCATGTCACTGTGCGTTACTATTATTTTTCATTGTGGGTCGATAGCAGCATTAAACTTGGTCCGTGGGCAGGAGGTCGGGGTTCGACTGAACTGCCCACTTTCAGTGAGCTGTGAGCTTTTCATCCGCGGTTTTTTGCAGCTGCTCGACTCGTCCTCACCTCTTAAAGCGCGGTGAAAACAGCACACCTGCACTGAGTTTTACAAATACATTTTTACACTTTTTTCCCTCCTTTATTTAGAATTCTGAGCTGAGCTGCTCCGTATCATCTCGTTAAAAACAGCTGATCCTCCGTGACGCGTCAACAACTAACACTATTTTCCACTCAAATGCACCTAAACTCTCTTTCTGAGGACCACATGATGTGAAAACGCAATAAAACTTTCTTACCTGTAAATCTGGTCCTGTTTTCTGCATAAATAAATGTTATCCATTCTTTGTGCTCAAACGCCAAAGCGGGGGCGAATCCAGATGGAATGGGGGCGTGGGGCAATGATGTCCCCCCTCACAACACCCCTAGATTAAAGGTCCAGTTTTGAAGCCGTTTTTTACTACAGCTATTAATATTGCTTAAAATAATAATAATTTCGACAAGTAAAATGTTTAGAGAAAATTTAAATGTTAGAAAACTGTTATAATTTAATAGTTACATTTATAAACAATGTAGGTTTGAAATTGCAAGTTTTACTGTTACAGTGCTGTCAACAGTTAAATATGAGGTCAAGAAAGAGGTCTTTATTTTACTTTTTATAAAACAAGTATCTATTTTCATTGAAGTCAAGAAAGGGTGACTATAAAGTGAGTTTTGGCAAAACAGGTATCATTGTCGTGTTGACGTGGGTTGTTGTCGGCAGCTGGGGAAAGTAACTAAAAACGTAACTAGTAATCTAACTTAGTTACTTTTACAGTTGAGTAATCAGTAAAGTAACTAAGTTACTTTTTCAAGGAGTAATCAGTAATCAGTAATTGGATTACTTTTTCAAAGTAACTGTGGCAACACTGTATATCAAATCAAATCAGATCAATTTTATTTATATAGGGCCAAATCACAACAAACAGTTGCCCCAAGGTGCCTTATATTGTAAGGCAAGGCCATACAATAATTACGGAAAAAACCCAACGGTCAAAACGACCCCCTGTGAGCAAGCACTTGGCAACAGTGGGAAGGAAAAACTCCCTTTTAACAGGAAGAAACCTCCAGCAGAACCAGGCTCAGGGAAGGGCAGTCTTCTGCTGAGACTGGTTGGGGCTGAGGGAGAGAACCAGGAAAAAGACATGCTGTGGAGGGGAGCAGAGATCAATCACTAATGATTAAATGCAGAGTGGTGCATACAGAGCAAAAAGAGAAAGAAACACTCAGTGCATCATGGGAACCCCCCAGCAGTCTAAGTCTATAGCAGCATAACTAAGGGATGGTTCAGGGTCACCTGATCCAGCCCTAACTATAAGCTTTAGCAAAAAGGAAAGTTTTAAGCCTAATCTTAAAAGTAGAGAGGGTGTCTGTCTCCCTGATCTGAATTGGGAGCTGGTTCCACAGGAGAGGAGCCTGAAAGCTGAAGGCTCTGCCTCCCATTCTACTCTTACAAACCCTAGGAACTACAAGTAAGCCTGCAGTCTGAGAGCGAAGCGCTCTATTGGGGTGATATTGTTATGTGGGCCGCTGAAGAGGAGGTACTGCTGGCCCACCACCACCAGAGGGCGCCCTGCTTGGAGTGCGGGCTCCAAGCACGAGAGGGCGCCGGACCCAGAAGAAGTGACAGCTGTCATTCATCCCCTGCACCAGCTGTCACTCGTTCATCATCATCATCACCATCTTAAAAGCCGGACCGCGACTCCACCTCCTCGCCGAGAAATCGACTACCGAGAGGTACTTTCTCTGCTGACTAACACGTTGTGTAGGATTCTGAACTTCTGTTGCAGCCGGTATCCTGTGGTGTTCACCCTTATCTGGGAAGTGGCGTGGAGCGTGACGACGACAACCGCGCTACAGATAAGTGGTCACACTAGGAGCTGCACAAGTGTGTGATTCGGAGGTGGAGGTTCTCCTCCTAACTGTGTACAGACTGTAGACCACTGAGTGTAAGGATTTACACTCATTCATCTTGTCTCTGCTTTCTGCCAGCAGTACCAGGGTCGACAGCCGAAGACCGAGGTCACCTGGGGATTCGGGACTTGGCGGCTCCGGTGTTCTTCAGACCGTTGGTGGTGGAGGCCGTGTGGGACGCGGCCTCTCTCTCGTCGGGGTCTTCTATCTTCGAGCCTGCCCACACGTCACCTGGTGTTAATTGACTTTGCAATTTCTGTACATTTAGTTGTGTATTGTCACAACAGTAAATTGTTACCTTTTGGCTTACTCATTGTCCGTTCATTTGCGCCCCCTGTTGTGGGTCCGTGCTACGACACCTTCCCAACAGGATTTCTCGGCCAATCGTCATGGATTCCGAGGGGCGTCAGCTCGAGCGTGAACGGCCAATGGCAGAGCCAGGAGCGCAGGCGTCAGCAGGAGGCGTGTTGGGTGAGCTGCAGCAGATCTTAACCGCCTTCACGGCTCGGTTGGATTTAGTGACCGAGCAGAATGTCCTCCTTAATCGGAGAGTGGAGGCTCTCGCCGCCAGGGTGGAAGCGCACGATCAGGGCGCTGCTGCAGCTCCTCCTCTGGCTGGTCCTGGGCCTGAATCAGACGTACCACTGGTCGTTCAACAAACCCCCCCACCATCCCCTGAAGCTTACATAAGCCCTCCGGAACCGTACGGGGGCTGTGTCGAGACGTGCGCGGACTTCCTCATGCAGTGTTCGCTCGTCTTTTCACAGCGCCCTGTCATGTACGCATCAGATGCTAGCCGGGTAGCTTATGTTATTAATCTGCTTCGAGGAGAGGCACACGCATGGGCTACGGCGCTTTGGGAGCAGAACTCACGGCTCCTAACGTCTTATACTGGGTTTGTACGGGAGTTCAAACAAGTGTTTGATCATCCTAACAGAGGCGAGACTGCTTCAAACGTGCTGCTGTCGATAAGACAGGGGCGCCGTAGCGCAGCCGAGTATGCAGTCGACTTCCGCATCGCGGCAGCGAGGTCCGGCTGGAATAACGTTGCGCTCCGCGCCGCCTTCGTAAATGGACTGTCACCGGTCCTCAAGGAGCACCTACTGGCTAAGGAGGAACCGCGGGATTTTGACGGGCTTGTCGATTTGGTTATACGCTTAGACAACCGTTTGAATGAGCATCGTCGGGAGCAGGCCGGGGGGCGTGACCGGGTACGAGCCGTCCCTCCCCCTTCCGGTTCCGATAAGACGTTGTCCCCACGCTTCACTGCCAGAGGGCCCCGTGGGGCTACAGCTCCCCCTGCTGAGGAGGCTATGGACACGAGCAGGGCCAAAGTAAGATTAAGTGACAGACAAAGGAGACTGGCCCGCGGGGAGTGTTTTGTCTGCGGCTCTTGTGAGCACATGCAGAGGGACTGCCCTGAACGGTCAAACTACAACGCCCGTCCTTAGAATCTGGGCTAAGGGTGGGCCATAACACACACGCGGAGAGACCCCGCAGATCGGCACGAATCCCAGTAACAATCCTTTGTGAGGAGTTAACCCTTCACGCCCCAGCACTGATAGACACGGGGTCAGAGGGGAATCTGCTGGACAGCAGATGGGTAAGGGAAGTAGGGCTCCCTCTGGTGGCTCTGCCGGCACCATTGCAGGTGCGAGCACTAGATGGCACCCTGCTTCCATTAATCACACATCAGACACAACCAGTGACATTGGTTGTGTCTGGGAATCACAGGGAGGAGATAGTGTTCCATGTAACACCATCTACCTCCCGAGTGATTTTGGGCTTTCCATGGATGGTGAAGCACAATCCCCGGGTTGATTGGCCGTCCGGGGTTGTGACGCAGTGGAGCGAAACCTGCCACCGGGAGTGTTTAGGATCCTCGGTTCCCCCCGGCACTACAGCTAATGAGGAGGTCAAAGTTCCCCCCAATCTATCGGCGGTGCCAGAGGAGTACCATGATCTTGCTGACGTTTTCAGCAAAGATCTGGCGCTCACTCTTCCTCCGCACCGGCCGTATGATTGTGCCATCGATTTAGTCCCGGGCGTTGAGTACCCGTCCAGTAGGTTGTACAACCTCTCACGTCCGGAACGCGAATCAATGGAGACCTACATCCGGGACTCCTTAGCTGCCGGGCTGATCCGGAACTCCACCTCCCCGATGGGTGCTGGTTTCTTTTTTGTGGGCAAGAAAGACGGCGGACTCCGTCCATGCATTGATTACAGAGGGCTGAACAAGATCACGGTTCGCAACCGATACCCGTTACCTCTGTTGGATTCAGTGTTCACGCCCCTGCATGGAGCCCAAATCTTTACGAAATTGGATCTTAGAAATGCGTACCACCTGGTTCGGATCCGGAAGGGAGACGAATGGAAGACGGCATTCAACACCCCGTTAGGTCACTTCGAGTACCTGGTCATGCCGTTCGGCCTCACTAACGCCCCCGCGATGTTCCAAGCTTTGGTAAATGACGTCTTGCGGGACTTCCTGCATCGGTTCGTCTTTGTATATCTGGACGACATACTCATCTTTTCTCCGGACCCTGAGACCCATGTCCAGCATGTACGTCAGGTCCTACAGCGGTTGTTGGAGAACCGGCTGTTTGTGAAGGGCGAGAAGTGCGAGTTCCACCGCACTTCTTTGTCCTTCCTGGGGTTCATCATCTCCTCCAACTCCGTCGCCCCTGATCCGGCTAAGGTTGCGGCGGTGAGAGATTGGCCCCAACCAACAAGCCGCAGGAAACTACAGCAGTTCCTCGGCTTTGCAAATTTTTACAGGAGGTTCATCAAAGGTTACAGTCAGGTAGTTAGCCCCCTGACTGCCCTGACCTCCACCAAGGTCCCCTTTGCCTGGTCGGATCGGTGCGAAGCCGCGTTCCAGGAGTTGAAACGCCGGTTCTCGACTGCGCCAGTTCTGGTGCAGCCTGATCCTGATCGCCAGTACGTAGTAGAAGTGGACGCCTCTGACTCAGGGATAGGAGCCGTGCTGTCCCAGAGCGTGGAGGCTGATAAAGTTCTCCATCCTTGTGCCTTTTATTCCCGCAGGTTTACCCCAGCTGAACGGAACTATGACGTTGGCAATCAGGAACTTCTTGCGGTGAAGGAGGCTCTTGAAGAGTGGAGACACCTGCTGGAGGGGGCTTCGTTGACCTTCACGGTTTTCACTGACCATCGGAACCTGGAGTACATCCGGACCGCCAAGCGGCTGAACCCCAGGCAAGCCCGCTGGTCTCTGTTATTCGGGCGCTTTGACTTCCGGATTACATATCGCCCCGGGACCAAGAACCAAAAATCAGACGCCTTGTCCCGGGTGCACGAAGAAGAAGCCAAAGCGGGGCTGTCGAACCCCACCGAGACCATCATCCCCGAGTCCACTGTCATGGCCGCCCTTACCTGGGACGTGGAGAAGACCGTCCGGGAGGCCCTGACCAGGAGCCCGGACCCGGGGACTGGCCCCAAGGACAGACTGTACGTCCCACCAGAGGCAAGAGCTGCCGTATTGGACTTCTGTCACGGGTCCAAGCTCTCCTGTCATCCCGGGGTGCGTAGGACCGTGGCAGTAGTCCAGCAGTGCTTCTGGTGGGCGTCCCTGGAAACTGACGTCCGGGACTACATCCAGGCCTGTACCATCTGTGCCAGGGGCAAGGCAGACCATCGGAGGACGACGGGCCTCCTCCAACCCCTGCCGGTGCCTCATCGCCCCTGGTCTCACATCGGCCTGGATTTCATCACGGGCCTCCCGCCGTCCCAGGGCAACACCGTAATCCTCACGATAGTGGACCGGTTCTCCAAGGCGGCCCACTTCGTGGCCCTCCCGAAGCTCCCGACAGCCCAGGAGACAGCAGACCTCCTGGTTCACCACGTCTTGCGGCTGCATGGGATACCGTCGGACATCGTCTCGGATCGTGGTCCCCAGTTCTCTTCACAGGTATGGAAGAGTTTCTGCAAGGAGCTGGGGGCCACCGTGAGTCTCTCGTCCGGGTACCACCCCCAGACCAACGGCCAGGCAGAGCGGGCAAACCAGGAGTTGGAGCAGGCCCTGCGGTGTGTCACCTCCGCACATCCGGCGGCCTGGAGTCACCATCTGGCCTGGATCGAGTATGCCCACAACAGCCAGGTTTCGTCTGCTACCGGCCTCTCCCCTTTTGAGGTGTGTTTGGGGTACCAGCCCCCATTATTCCCGCTGGTGGAGGGAGAGGTCGGTGTGCCCTCGGTCCAGGCCCACCTTCGGAGATGTCGCCGGGTGTGGCGGACCGCCCGCTCTGCCCTGTTGAAGGCCCGGACGAGGGCCAAGTCCCATGCAGACCGCCGACGGTCCCCGGCCCCCACGTTCCAGCCCGGGCAGGAGGTGTGGCTCTCGACCAAGGACATCCCCCTCTGTGTGGACTCCCCCAAATTGAAAGACAGATACATCGGACCCTTCCCAATCCTCAAAATCATCAACCCGGCCGCAGTGAAGCTCCGACTCCCAGCTTCACTGCGGATCCACCCGGTATTCCACGTGTCCCGTATAAAGCCACACCACACCTCGCCCCTCTGTGCACCTGGACCTACGCCGCCTCCTGCCCGGCTCATCGACGGGGAACCTGCTTGGACGGTCCGCAGGCTCCTGGACGTCCGTCGTAAGAGCCGGGGGTTCCAATATCTGGTGGACTGGGAGGGGTATGGACCTGAGGAACGCTCCTGGGTGAAGAGGAGCTTCATCCTGGACCCGGCCCTCCTGGCCGAGTTCTACAGCCGACACCCGGACAAGCCCGGTCGGGCGCCAGGAGGCGCCCGTTGAGGGGGGGGTCCTGTTATGTGGGCCGCTGAAGAGGAGGTACTGCTGGCCCACCACCACCAGAGGGCGCCCTGCTTGGAGTGCAGGCTCCAAGCACGAGAGGGCGCCGGACCCAGAAGAAGTGACAGCTGTCATTCATCCCCTGCACCAGCTGTCACTCGTTCATCATCATCATCACCATCTTAAAAGCCGGACCGCGACTCCACCTCCTTGCCGAGAAATCGACTACTGAGAGGTACTTTCTCTGCTGACTAACACGTTGTGTAGGATTCTGAACTTCTGTTGCAGCCGGTATCCTGTGGTGTTCACCCTTATCTGGGAAGTGGCGTGGAGCGTGATGACGACAACCGCGCTACAGATAAGTGGTCACACTAGGAGCTGCACGAGTGTGTGATTCGGAGGTGGAGGTTCTCCTCCTAACTGTGTACAGACTGTAGACCACTGAGTGTAAGGATTTACACTCATTCATCTTGTCTCTGCTTTCTGCCAGCAGTACCAGGGTCGACAGCCGAAGACAGAGGTCACCTGGGGATTCGGGACTTGGCGGCTCCGGTGTTCTTCAGACCGTTGGTGGTGGAGGCCGTGTGGGATGCGGCCTCTCTCTCGTCGGGGTCTTCTATCTTCGAGCCTGCCCACACGTCACCTGGTGTTAATTGACTTTGCAATTTCTGTACATTTAGTTGTGTATTGTCACAACAGTAAATTGTTACCTTTTGGCTTACTCATTGTCCGTTCATTTGCGCCCCCTGTTGTGGGTCCGTGCTACGACACCTTCCCAACAGATATGGTACTATGAGGTCCCTAAGATAAGATGGGACCTGATTATTCAAAACCTTATAAGTAAGAAGAAGAATTTTAAATTCTATTCTAGAATTAACAGGAAGCCAATGAAGAGAGGCCAATATGAGTGAGATATGCTCTCTCCTTCTAGTCCCCTGTTAGCACTCTAGCTGCAGCATTTTGAATTAACTGAAGGCTTTTCAGGGAACTTTTAGGACAACCTGATAATAATGAATTACAATAGTCCAGCCTAGAGGAAATAAATGCATGAATTAGTTTTTCAGCATCACTCTGAGACAAGACCTTTCTAATTTTAGAGATATTGCACAAATGCAAAAAAGCAGTCCTACATATTTGCTTAATATGCACATTGAATGACATATCCTGATCAAAAATGACTCCAAGATTTCTCACAGTATTACAAGAGGTCAGGGTAATGCCATCCAGAGTAAGGATCTGGTTAGACACCATGTTTCTAAGATTTGTGGGGCCAAGTGCAATAACTTCAGTTTTATGTGAGTTTAAAAGCAGGAAATTAGAGGTCATCCATGTCTTTATGTCTGTAAGACAATCCTGCAGTTTAGCTAATTGGTGTGTGTCCTCTGGCTTCATGGATAGATAAAGCTGTGTATCATCTGCGTAACAATGAAAATTTAAGCAATGCCGTCTAATAATACTGCCTAAGGGAAACATGTATAATGTGAATAAAATTGGTCCTAGTACAGAGCCTTGTGGAACTCCATAATTAACCTTAGTCTGTGAAGACGATTCCCCATTTACATGAACAAATTGTAATCTATTAGATAAATAGAATAAATTAAATAAAATTTATTTATTAAATAAATAAATTAGATATATATACACACACACACATGAGGGTTGCATGCAGAGGACCGTGCAGAGCCTAGCGCCTTACTGTCTTGCTGAGCAACAAGCTAGGAGGAAGGAGCGACAGCGGCAGCCTCAGCAGGTATCACAGGACACATGCAATAAATGGTGCATGCAACAAATGCATGCAACAAATGCCACAAACGCAGGTGCAGATAGAAAAAAAAGACAAAACTTTCCTGTATATTTGTATTGTCAAGTGTGTCGGTATCATGGCCCAAGCAGAGGGTCACTCCTTTGAGTCTGGTCTGCTTGAGGTTTCTTCCTCAAATCATCAGAGGGAGGTTTTCCTTACCACTCTCACCTGTGTGCTTGCTCTAGGGGTTGGTAAGGTTAGACCTTACTTGTGGCAGCTTTGTTGTGATTTGGTGCTATATAAATAAAATAAATTAAAATTGAATTGAAAAAAGTGTAAAAAAAAACCAAACAATATATATATATATATATATATATATATATATATATATATATATATACACACACTAGCGTGGATTCCACAGGCTCTAGACTGGGGAGTTTTCATAAAAGCTGACATTTTTCAAGGGTGGTAATAAATTAAGTAAACCTTGTATAATGAGTTGGAACAGCATGTGAGCCCAGAATGTTTTTAGAACCTTAGACCTAAACAATTTTTAGAAGAGGAACTCAACCCTTTTATTTCCTGTTAATTATGTATTTTTTTAATGTTGATTTACTGTCTTAATGTATTCATAAATTGTTTAGGTTGTTATCATATACATACCATTATTATCATTATTATTATTTTATTTTATTTTTGCTTTTTTATCATTTGATATTCAAATGGACCACAAATGGAAATAAGTGTTTTCACTGTCTTGTGTCATTATATTATGTACTTACATTGAACTTACAAAATAAAACCACTCACCACACTCATTCTTTTAATATAAAGATGACTTACCACCTCCTGCTGGAATAGCGTGTGAGTCCACAATGTAGTTAGAAATATCCATTGTTCAGTATTGTAACCTAATATCCATAGCTTCTCAAAAATATTAGTCCTACCAATGTTCCATTTTAGCAGCATTCATCCTTGAGGGCCCCTTCACACAACATGATGTTGGGCGAAAGACACAGGAACCGGACGAAAATTCGCAAACAATAAATGAAATCGGAAACTGTGAAACATTCCAGCTGCTGTCAGGAGGGACACATGGTTGGACAAGCATGCACAATATAGCGGCAACATTTTGTGCATGCTCATGCGCATGCACGGACACGTGTTGCACCACATTGCACTGTGGTTGTGGAGAAAACAAATAAAAACCACACAACATAAAAACGCTGTGATTTCTAATATATAATCCCTCTTATCAAACAGACAATACAAGTATGATCCTTCTGTTCCTCTGCAGATGACTCATGGCCATAGACGTACAGTCATGAAATGACATGAATGAAGGAGTGCGCACTTATTATGTTCACATCTGCTGGCCCCACGTTTCAAGTGAGCGGCACGCCGAAAAACAGACACCACATCATGTGGACCATAGCTGACATGGGTGACATGACATTCAGATTGCCAGCTGAGTGTACACATGATCTGACGGTCCAATTCACATGGGACAGCCTGCCGTCGGTGCACTGTGCAGCCGCTCCAGCCTGTGGCAAAGGCAATATATATATTTATGTAATTCTACGTGAGGACAGGAACCACACGCATGCGCCACACGGTGTAGAGCTGTAATGTCATGTCCTTCAAAACACAGAATGTGTTCTCCAGCTATGACTTGTGGGTCCAGAGATTTCAACAGCTGCTCCTGTGTGCAGACACACCCACCTGTTCATTCATCCCACAGAACAAAGTGCCACTTTCTGTTTCTGTGATTTTTCATTTGAACTGGTGACGTCTGGTGACGTCTACTGGTGGTTGGCTCTCACTGCAGTATTGTATCACTTCCTGTTCTGGAGCACAGTGGTGTTTTGCTGTTAGCTGTTTAATCTGCATAGTTAGATTGATCTAGATAACGATTTATTTCACAGTGTAATCTTCACGTGCCTTAACTAAAGCACTCTCTCTGCTGAATCATCTCTAAATTATTTTCACATTATTCACTTTGTGTGTTTTTAGGAATCCGCTAGCTTAGCGCAGCTATTAGTGCTTAGCTGGTTTAGCATGGCGTCTTCTCCTGTTTACCGCACTTTTCTGCGCTGGGTGTGAAATGTTTAGTTATTCCTCGGCCTCCTTTAGCAGTAACGGTACTTGTAATAAGTGTAGCTTGTTTGTAGCTTTGGAGGCCAGGCTGGGCAAATTGGAGACTTGGCTCCGCACCTTGAAAAATCCTACAGCTAGCCAGGCCCCTGTAGATGGTGCGGACCAAGGTAGCTTAGCCGCCGTTAGCTGTCCCCCAGCAGATCCCGAGCAGCCGGAAAAGCAGGCTGGCTGGGTGACTGTGAGGAAGAAGCGTAGTTCTAAACAGAAGCCCCCTGTACACCACCAACCCGTTCACATTTCTAACCGTTTTTCCCCACTCGGCGACACACCCGCCGAGGAACAAACTCTGGTTATTGGCGACTCTGTTTTGAGAAATGTGAAGTTAGCGACACCAGCAACCGTAGTCAAATGTCTTCCAGGGGCCAGAGCAGGCGACATTGAAGAAAATATGAAACCGCTGGCTAAGGCTAAGAGTAAATTTGATAAGATTGTAATTCACGGCGGCAGTTATGACACCTGGTTACGTCAATCGGAGGTCACTAAAATTAATATTGAATCAGTGTGTAACTTTGCAAAAACAATGTCGGACTCTGTAGTTTTCTCTGGGCCCCTCTCCAATCGGACCGGGAGTGACATGTTTAGCCGCATGTTCTCCTTGAATTGATGGCTGTCTGAGTGGTGTCCAAAAAATGAGGTGGGCTTCATAGATAATTGGCAAAGCATCTGAGGAAAACATGGTCTTGTTAGGAGAGACGGCATCCATCCCACTTTGGATGGAGCAGCTCTCATCTCTAGAAATCTGGCCAATTTTATTAAACCCTCCAAACCGTGACTATCCAGGGTTGGGACCAGGAAGCAGAGTTGTAGTCTTACACACCTCTCTGCAGCTTCTCTCCCCCTGCCATCCCCCCAATACCCCATCCCCGTAGAGACCCGGCCTGCTCCCAGACTACCAATAACCAGTAAAAATATATTTAAGCATAAAAATTCAAAAAGAAAAAAATAATATAGCACCTTCAACTGCACCACAGACTAAAACAGTTAAATGTGGTATATTAAATATTAGCTCTCTCTCTCTTCTAAGTCCCTGTTAGTAAATGATATAATAATTGATCAACATATTGATTTATTCTGCCTTACAGAAACCTGGTTACAGCAGGATGAATATGTTAGTTTAAATGAGTCAACACCCCCGAGTCACACTAACTGTCAGAATGCTCGAAGCACGGGTTGAGGAGGAGGATTAGCAGCAATCTTCCACTCCAGCTTATTAATTAATCAAAAACCCAGACAGAGCTTTAATTCATTTGAAAGCTTGACTCTTAGTCTTGTCCATCCAAATTGGAAGTCTCAAAAACCAGTTTTATTTGTTATTATCTATCGTCCACCTGTTCATTACTGTGAGTTTCTTTGTGATTTTTCAGACCTTTTGTCTGACTTTGTGCTTAGCTCAGATAAGATAATTATAGTGGGTGATTTTAACATCCACATAGATGCTGAGAATGACAGCCTCAACACTGCATTTAATCTATTATTAGGCTCAGTTGGCTTCGCTCAAAATGTAAATGAGCCCACCCACCACTTTAGCCACACTTTAGATCTTGTTCTGACATATGGCATAGAAATTGAAGACTTAACAGTGTTCCCTGAAACCGCTTTTTGTCTGATCATTTCTTAATAACATTTACATTGACTTTAATGGACTACCCAGCAGTGGAGAATAGTTTTCATTACAGTAGAAGTCTTTCTGAAAGCACTGTAACTAGGTTTAAGGATATCATTCCTTCTTTGTTATGTTCTTCAATGACATATACCAACACAGTGCAGAGTAGCTACCTAAATTCTGTGAGTGAGATAGATTATCTCGTCAATAGCTTTACATCCTCACTGAGCACAACTTTGGATGCTGTAGCTCCTCTGAAAAAGAGAGCCTTAAATCAGAAGTGGCTGACTCCGTGGTATAACTCACAAACTCACAGCTTAAAACAGATAACCCGTAAGCTGGAGAGGAAATGGCATCTCACTAATTTAGAAGATCTTCATTTAGCCTGGAAAAGGAGTCTGTTGCTCTATAAAAAAGCCCTCCATTAAGCTAGGACATCTTCCTGTTCATCACTAATTGAAGAAAATAAGAACAACCCCAGGTTTCTTTTCAGCACTGTAGCCAGGCTGACAAAGAGTCAGAGCTCTATTGAGCCGAGTATTCCTTTAACTTTAACTAGTAATGACTTCATGACTTTCTTTGCAAATAAAATTTTAACTATTAGAGAAAAAAAAAATATTCATAACCATCCCAAAGACATATCTTTATGTTGGGCTGCTTTCAGTAATGCTGGTATTTGATTAGACTCTTTCTCTCCGATTGTTCTGTCTGAGTTACTTTCATTAGTCACTTCTTCCAAACCATCAACATGTCTATTAGACCCCATTCCTACCAGGCTGCTCAAGGAAGCCCTACCATTAATTAATGCTTCGATCTTAAATATGATCAATCTATCTTTATTAGTTGGCTATGTACCACAGGTTTTTAAGGTGGCAGTAATTAAACCATTACTTAAAAAGCCATCACTTGACCCAGCTATCTTAGCTAATTATAGGCCAATCTCCAACCTTCCTTTTCTCTCAAAAATTCTTGAAAGGATAGTTGTAAAACAGCTAACTGATCATCTGCAGAGGAATGGTCTATTTGATGAGTTTCAGTCAGGTTTCAGAATTCATCATAGTACAGAAACAGCATTAGTGAAGGTTACAAATTATCTTCTTATGGCCTGAGACAGTGGACTCATCTCTGTCCTCGTCCTGTTAGACCTCAGTGCAGCTTTTGATACTGTTGACCATAAAATTTTATTACAGAGATTAGAGCATGCCATAGGTATTAAAGGCACTGCGCTGCAGTGGTTTGAATTATATTTATCTAATAGATTACAATTTGTTCATGTAAATGGGGAGTATTCTTCATGGACTAAGGTTAATTATGGAGTTCCACAAAGTTCTGTACTAGGACTGATTTTATTCACTTTATTCATGCATCCCTTAGGCAGTATTATTAGAAAGCATTGCTTAAATTTTCATTGTTACACAGACGATACCCAGCTTTATCTATCCATGAAGCCAGAGGACATAAACTGCAGGAATGTCTTTCAGACTTAAAGACATGGATGACCTCTAATTTCCTGCTTTTAAATTCAGATAAAACTGAAGTTATTGTTCTTGGCCCAACAAATCTTACAAACATGGTGTCTAACCAGATCCTTACTCTGGATGGCATTACCCTGACCTCCAGTAATACTGTGAGAAATCTTGGAGTCATTTTTGATCAGGATATCTTCTTCAATGTGCATATTAAGCAAATATGTAGAACTGCTTTTTTACATTTCAATCAATTCAATCAATCAATTTTTTTTATATAGCGCCAAATCACAACAAACAGTTGCCCCAAGGCGCTTTATATTGTAAGGCAAGGCCATACAATAATGATGTAAAACCCCAACGATCAAAACAACCCTCTGTGAGCAAGCACTTGGCTACAGTGGGAAGGAAAAACTCCCTTTTAACAGGAAGAAACCTCCAGCAGAACCAGGCTCAGGGAGGGGCAGTCTTCTGCTGGGACTGGTTGGGGCTGAGGGAGAGAACCAGGAAAAAGACATGCTGTGGAGGGGAGCAGAGATCGATCACTAATGATTAAATGCAGAGTGGTGCATACAGAGCAAAAAGAGAAAGAAACAGTGCATCATGGGAACCCCCCAGCAGTCTACGTCTATAGCAGCATAACTAAGGGATGGTTCAGGGTCACCTGATCCAGCCCTAACTATAAGCTTTAGCAAAAAGGAAAGTTTTAAGCCTAATCTTAAAAGTAGAGAGGGTGTCTGTCTCCCTGATCTGAATTGGGAGCTGGTTCCACAGGAGAGGAGCCTGAAAGCTGAAGGCTCTGCCTCCCATTCTACTCTTACAAACCCTAGGAACTACAAGTAAGCCTGCAGTCTGAGAGCGAAGCGCTCTATTGGGGTGATATGGTACTACGAGGTCCCTAAGATAAGATGGGACCTGATTATTCAAAACCTTATAAGTAAGAAGAAGAATTTTAAATTCTATTCTAGAATTAACAGGAAGCCAATGAAGAGAGGCCAATATGGGTGAGATATGCTCTCTCCTTCTAGTCCCAGTCAGCACTCTAGCTGCAGCATTTTGAATTAACTGAAGGCTTTTTAGGGAACTTTTAGGACAACCTGATAATAATGAATTACAATAGACCAGCCTAGAGGAAATAAATGCATGAATTAGTTTTTCAGCATCACTCTGAGACAAGACCTTTCTGATTTTAGAGATATTGCGTAAATGCAAAAAAGCAGTCCTACATATTTGTTTAATATGCGCTTTGAATGACATATCCTGATCAAAAATGACTCCAAGATTTCTCACAGTATTACTAGAGGTCAGGGTAATGCCATCCAGAGTAAGGATCTGGTTAGACACCATGTTTCTAAGATTTGTGGGGCCAAGTACAATAACTTCAGTTTTATCTGAGTTTAAAAGCAGGAAATTAGAGGTCATCCATGTCTTTATGTCTGTAAGACAATCCTGCAGTTTAGCTAATTGGTGTGTGTCCTCTGGCTTCATGGATAGATAAAGCTGGGTATCATCTGCGTAACAATGAAAATTTAAGCAATACCGTCTAATAATACTGCCTAAGGAAAGCATATATAAAGTGAATAAAATTGGTCCTAGCACAGAACCTTGTGGAACTCCATAATTAACTTTAGTCTGTGAAGAAGATTCCCCATTTACATGAACAAATTGTAATCTATTAGACAAATATGATTCAAACCACCGCAGCGCAGTGCCTTTAATACCTATGGCATGCTCTAATCTCTGTAATAAAATTTTATGGTCAACAGTATCAAAAGCAGCACTGAGGTCTAACAGAACAAGCACAGAGATGAGTCCACTGTCCGAGGCCATAAGAAGATCATTTGTAACCTTCACTAATGCTGTTTCTGTACTATGATGAATTCTAAAACCTGACTGAAACTCTTCAAATAGACCATTCCTCTGCAGATGATCAGTTAGCTGTTTTACAACTACCCTTTCAAGAATTTTTGAGAGAAAAGGAAGGTTGGAGATTGGCCTATAATTAGCTAAGATAGCTGGGTCAAGTGATGGCTTTTTAAGTAATGGTTTAATTACTGCCACCTTAAAAGCCTGTGGTACATAGCCAACTAACAAAGATAGATTGATCATATTTAAGATCGAAGCATTAAATAATGGTAGGGCTTCCTTGAGCAGCCTGGTAGGAATGGGGTCTAATAAACATTTTGATGGTTTGGATGAAGTAACTAATGATAATAACTCAGACAGAACAATCGGAGAGAAAGAGTCTAACCAAATACCGGCATCACTGAAAGCAGCCAAAGATAACGATACGTCTTTGGGATGGTTATGAGTAATTTTTTTCTCTAATAGTTAAAATTTTGTTAGCAAAGAAAGTCATGAAGTCATTACTAGTTAAAGTTAATGGAATACTCAGCTCAATAGAGCTCTGACTCTTTGTCAGCCTGGCTACAGTGCTGAAAAGAAACCTGGGGTTGTTCTTATTTTCTTCAATTAGTGATGAGTAGAAAGATGTCCTAGCTTTACGGAGGGCTTTTTTATAGAGCAACAGACTCTTTTTCCAGGCTAAGTGAAGATCTTCTAAATTAGTGAGACGCCATTTCCTCTCCAACTTACGGGTTATCTGCTTTAAGCTACGAGTTTGTGAGTTATACCACGGAGTCAGACACTTCTGATTTAATGCTCTCTTTTTCAGAGGAGCTACAGCATCCAAAGTTGTCTTCAATGAGGATGTAAAACTATTGACGAGATACTCTATCTCCCTTACAGAGTTTAGGTAGCTACTCTGCACTGTGTTGTTATATGGCATTAGAGAACATAAAGAAGGAATCATATCCTTAAACCTAGTTACAGCGCTTTCTGAAAGACTTCTAGTGTAATAATCATTTGCGCAATATCTCTAAAATTGGAAAGGTCTTGTCTCAGAGTGATGCTGAAAAGCTAATTCATGCATTTATTTCTTCTAGGCTGGACTATTGTAATTCATTATTATCAGCTTGTCCTAAAAGTTCCCTGAAAAACCTTCAGTTAATTCAAAATGCTGCAGAGAGAGCAATGAGAGGGACTAGAAGGAGAGAGCATATTTCACCCATATTGGCTTCTCTTCATTGGCTCCCTATTAATTCCAGAATAGAATTTAAAATTCTTCTTCTTACTTATAAGGTTTTGAATAAACAGGTAGAATGGGAGCTTTCAGGCTCCTCTCCTGTGGAACCAGCTCCCAATTTGGATTAGGGAGACAGACACCCTCTCTACTTTTAAGATTAAGCTTAAAACTTTCCTTTTTGCTAAAGCTTATAGTTAGGGTTGGATCAGGTGACCCTGAACCATCCCTTAATTATGCTGCTATAGACTTAGACTGCTGGGGGGGTTCCCATGATGCACTGATTGTTTTTTTTTATTCACCTCTTTTTGCTCTGTATGCACCACTCTGCATTTAATCATTAGTGATTGATCTCTGCTCTCTTCCACAGCATGTCTTTTTCCTGATTCTCTCCCCTCAGCCCCAACCAGTCCCAGCAGAAGACTGCCCCTCCCTGAGCCTGGTTCTGCTGGAGGTTTCCTCCTGTTAATAGGGAGTTTTTCCTTCCCACTGTCGCCAAGTGCTTGCTCATAGGGGGTCGTTTTGACCATTGGGGTTTTTCTGTAATTATTGTATGGCTTTTGCCTTACAATATAAAGCACCTTGGGGCAACTGTTTGTCGTTATTTGGCGCTATATAAATAAAATTGATTTGATTTGATTTGATTTATGTAATTGTCTGTGTAGTTATTGTAGTAATTATTTAAATACTTGTCTTGGCTGTGTTCTCTGTGTTTTTAATGTAACACGTCAAGTGCACTGAGCTGTCATTTCCAGCTGTCAGTTAGTGGCTGGCAGGAGATCAGCTGAGAGGTGCATCGCTGTGCTTTGTGCGCTCAGACGTGGCTGACCGTTCCCATGTGATCTTGTCTATACATAAATATCAGCATGTCATGCAACTGTGCCCCATCCACACACCACATGTGTTGAGGGGGAGCTGACACACTGGCACGCCACGTGTTGGGGTAGAGCAGGGGAGCGACACATTGGGGGAGTGGGGGAGCAATACACATGTACACCACATGTTGAGTGGGGGGCTGACACACTGGCATTCCACATGTTGGGGAGGGAGGAATTTGCACAACCACATCCATGTCTGTTGCTTGGTGTCACCACAGTTGTGTTGCACTTATACAATTATCACTAACAGCCAGAATGTGGTAATCTGCTCTCTACTCTCGTACGGGACATTTTGTCCGATGTGAGCGAAAAATCAGTTGTACAAAATCCGTTATATACAGTGTTTATTAGATTGAAAACAATACAAAACCTTTGGGACATTTTTTTTCCGGTGAATATCTGATTTGTACAATGACAGTTTAGGTTAATTTTACTATTCATTCCTGTACATGGGACTGAACAATAAATTTACTTACCTCACAAAGGTTTGACGATCCCACACGGCTTTTGTTTTCCCACATTTTTCTTCTGTCCAGATCTGAAGGGAATCTGTACATCTTGAAGCCCTTGCTGTGTACATTTGTGCATCCAAATGTACAGCAACCCATTTTCAGGGAATAAATAAATAAGATAGCTATAGACTAACAGATTTTAAGATTTTAAGAATTTTAGCTGAGGAAGCAGACTAACAGCTGTAGATTAACAGCGAACGCTATTTTGAACCCAATATGGCACCATGAGTCACGTGACCATTTTTTTAGACTTGTCATATTGCCACTCTCTGAATTAAGGCACTCTAGCGTGAATAACCCCACTTTTTGTAAGTGTACAGTGAGCAGTGTTTCTCAAAAAATATTTCTGTTTTTGCAGCATTTATCCTTGACCCATAATACATTAAGCACACCAAATGGCAAATGGCATCTCTCCCCGGGTTTCGCGTGATCAAATCCATACACAGGCATGCACAAAGAGGCCAATTGGTTATTATAATATATATATATATATATATATATATATATATATATATATATTAGGGTTGGGCAACGTTAACGCACTAACGTTGCGTTAATTATTGAGGTCATTATCGCCGACAATTTTGTTCCTCCCCTTAACGCTGTGTTTTTTTTTTTTTTTTTTTTTTTTTTGCCTTTTATGACTGTTGCTTGTTGCCTTTTATTTTGAAAGCGTCAGTCGGGGCGAGCTTATGCTGGTGCTTCCTGCTGATAGCTGAGTTCACACAGAAAACGACACGAGGATCGAGAAAAGTACAGACGATGCAATGCACAACAAAACAAAATGCAGAAAGACGCCAAACTTTTGAATGGACATTTTCGGTACAAAGTTCTACAGGATCAGGCCCGGATCCAGACCAGTTTGGACCGATGCAGCTGCATCGGTCAAAATTTTTTTTTATGCATCGTTCGTCATCGGTAAAAAAAAAAAAGAATCTTGAATAATGTCGAATAGCCGAACCTGTCCCCGCAGTGAACACAGCTTTTCGGTGGTTTTCATGTCAACCTATAGTCCGTAAATGATACGGATTTTTTGTTTCAGTCATACGGACGTACAAATAAAGTCGGATATTCAGGGTTTGGTCTGTAATAAACTATTTCTGCAGCGCGGCTCCATTTTGAAACCATGAACCATTGAAGCAATGCTTCGATCTTGGTTCTTTGATTCACTGCTCTTCAGAAATGGCAAGCCACTTCTTAACCCCTCGCAAAGCCATTAAAATATCGTCAGTCACTTTTGTGTGGATTAAAGTCACTAACTGGGACTCTTGTCTTGTTGCTGTCAAGAAACGAGAATCGTCCTCCGTTCCGTTCACACAGCTCGAAACGCTGCGTGGCTGAGACAGAGTCCGGTTGGAATTAATAACTTCAAAATGAATCGCCGCTTTAATAAAATGACAGCTCTTTCCAAATGTAATACAGACAAGAAACTACAATCGACTAAAACGTTTTTTTTTTCCTCCCAAAATGAAACGTGCTGTATTTTCTTTTCAAATTACATCCTCAAGTGAAGCACAGCAGCTGTAAGCTCAGCTCAGATATATGGAAACACATTCATGCCAATGTCTGAAAGGAAATGCTTTTGACAAAAACTACAGATTTTGTTTATTCCTATTTATGTCCAGAGATCAAGGATTCACCATGTAGAGTTCATTATGTACAAAGTTTAAGGATCCAGTGACCAAATTGATATTTATTTACTTTAAGACTCAATAAAATGTTCAATTTCAATTCAGTTTAATCGGCTTATAAAGTGCGAAATCACAACAAAATCTAAATATACTAAAACAAATACATCACAATTGTACACATATCAAAATGTGGTATGTGTACAATTGTGACATATTTGTTTTAGTACATTTAGTCATGGACATGAATATTGTTATTTTGATATGAAACAGGATAACAAATGACCTGCCAGTGGTTTTATATTTGATTTCATTAGTGTGTTTCAGTTGAAATTTACATTTTCAAATTTATGCAATGTTCATTTACATTTTCAAATAAAACTGTGCTTTTAAGCGGCTTTTGAATTCATTTTTGGGTTTCACATATACCATGCGATTAATCATGATTAATCACAGAAAGTCATTGAGTTAATGCGATTAAGATTTTGTATGTTTGCTCACCCCTAATATTTATATATATATATATATATATATATATATATATATATATATATATATATATATATATATATATATATATATATATGCATTCATACACACACACACACACACACACACACACACACACACCTCAGTAGCACAAGTGTGTGCTGTTGCTTTATATGAGTACTCAAATTCCAAAAATAAGCCAAAAATCAAATATGTTGTCCAATGTGCATTTGACGTGGTTTGGATAAAATAAATTGTCAGCTAGATATGGATGGAGAAGTGAACAGTGGATTTAATTGCCAACAAATTATACTGCAGTTGTTGTCTTTCTGGCACCTGATACTGTTTTTTTCCTCTCTGTGTGAAGTCCAGAGATGGAAGTGGGTGTCTTCTTCTGCAGGCCTCTTGTCTTGTGCACAAGCAAAATTTCCTAAAATTTCCTGTGTATTTATATTGTCAACTGTGTCAGTAGCATGGCCCAAGCTGAGGGTCGCCCCTTTGAATCTGGTCTGCTTGAGGTTTCTTCCTCAAATCATCAGGGGGAGTTATTCCTTATCACTGTCGCCTGTGTGCTTGCTCTAGGAGTTGGTAAGGTTGGACCTTACTTGTATTCATGCACAATTTCTCCAATCTAACCACATAAGCCTGTAACTTCTCCTGGGTTGTCTGGGTGTCTTGGTGGTTTTCCTCACTCTTCTCCTTCTTGCACATGTAACCCAGTTTATATTTATACCCGTTTCATGTTGAGTGAACTACATTTCCCATGAGCCTTTGCGATCCTATCCGGAAGTCCGGTGCGCTCTAGTGAATAAATCCGCAGTAGTAGCCGCCGGCCAGCTAGGTGCGTGGGGAATACTGGAACACTGCGAAGCTACAGGTGTTTGTGTGGAACCGCTACCATCACCCTTTTGATGTTTTTTATGAATGGGATCGGCCAGGTATCACTGAGGGTGTGTAACTGCCAGAAAAAAAAAAAAAAAAACAGTTGTACGGGGCCTGTGTGTGTGCCCTCCACTGTGAGACCACTGGAACTAAGGGTGTGGTAGGAGGTCTTGTGGCCATTTTTTTCCTCCTTCTCTGTTGTGCTGTTGCACGTTCCCACCACATCCAACGCGCTGGACTACGGCGGGCCTTTGGGTCCCAGTTCAATTTAGTGTTGAGGAGAATACTTTCCCCAACCATGGACTTTTTAGTAGTGGATTTCCAAGGGCAGAGTGTCAGAGCGTATTGCTCATTTGTTCATGAACTTTTAATCTGAGCTTTAGACCTGAGGTCATTTATTTGAAGTGCACTATTTTGTAAATATTGTAGATGTAAACATCGTGCTGTAAATATCCCCAACCACTAAAGGATATTTGGGTTGCACCGCACATTGTTGTGTTTATTTGGGCACTGTTGTAGTATTTTCCTCCTGAGAGTCAAACCAATATACAATTGCACTTGCATATGAATATAATCACATACACTTTATTTAAATCTAAAGCCATGCAAGTGTTACATAAAGTGGCGAGCCAGCCAGGAGTAAAACATAAAGTCGTGTCCCAAATTAAAGTGTGCGGGAAAAAAATGGAAGTGTTTGAAGACTTGGGTATTAAATTTCCAAATGCAGTCCTGGTTGAGGGCACAACTCAGTCGACCAATGATGAGGAAGTGATTGACTTTCTCAAGCGTTATGGGAAAATTATTCGTACAGAAACAATAGATGATTCTGATTCAGACTATTATCAAACAATTGTAGTAGAATTTGAATCAGGTGCTGTGGTTGCTGCACTAAAACTGGTGTTGCCTTACACTTATGTATCGAGTGAAAGTACTGGTACACATTTTATTTCTCATTTATCTAGTCTTTATTCCAAGCATGTTGGAAAAGATAAAACTGAAACATATCTGGCAGACATAAAGAAGCTGGCCAAAGTTACAGGCCTAGATTTTGCATAAATTATGTCAGCCATGATGAATCAGATTGGTCATTCCATTTCAGAAGAGCCTCCAGCCAAAGTGAAGGACATGGGTGTGAGCTTTGATGTGGCAAATATAGCTCCCCCTCCTGGTCCACCTGCCCAGCCAACCACTGCAACTGCTCAACCTTCCATCACTACACAACAGACCAGCAGTGAGTCACTCCCACAACCCACTACATCACAGCATTCTTTCACTTCTTCACCTGGTTCCAAATGTGCACCGGAAATCCAACATCCTCCTAGGCCTGCTTCTTTACAGTCCAGGAATGGTTTCTGTTTCCGTTGTGGCGAGGATGGCCATATCCGTCCCCAGTGTACCAATAAGCCAAACTCAGCTTTAGTGGCCCACAACAAAAAGCAGTACAGCAAACCAATGCAATCAAAAAGCAGTTTTACTTCGAGGAGGAAGCTAAAGTAGACACAGTCTCTGGTATGGGGCGACCAGGGGCTGGAGTGGACCAAAAATGTCCCTTAGAGGAGACTGCTCAGTGTGCAGAAATAACCCAGTCTGTAAATTTAAGGCCATATTTGACACGTTTACCCCAGGGGCTCATTGGCTCAAAGTGCACTGCATTGGTGAAGATCGCTGGACGGGAGTGTTCTTGTTTACTGGATACGGGTTCTCAAGTCACAACTATACCCATCTCATTGTACAATAAATTTCTTTTGGATCAACCTGTCAAACCCCTGGAAGACCTACTCCATGTGGAGGGAGCTGCGGGGCAGACTGTACCCTACTTGGGCTACGTGGAGGTGGAAATTACATTTCCTAAAGATTTTTTAGGGTTGGAGGTTACTGTTCCTACACTTGTTCTAGTTGTTCCGGATACAGGCCCGACATCAGTTTTGATCGGGATGAACACCTTAGAGCCATTGTATTCCCAGCATTTTCAAGCCAATTGTCCTAACTTCCACCCAATGTCTCAGGGCTATGGTGCTGTGCTAAAACTCTTGGCACTACGTCACCGGTGCAGTCAGGATGGGTGCTTTGGTGTGATCAGGCTGAGGGGTAAAACACCCCAAATGGTCCCAGCTGGTCACACCATTGTGTTGGAGGGTGCTGTTGATACACGGACCCTGTCTGCTACCCAATGGGCACTTACTGAGCATCCAACTTCTTCATTGCCTGGAGGAATATGCGTCCAAACAAGCCTGATTTCCATTCCTAAACGTGTTCCATATAAAGTTCCTGTTGTGGTGACAAACGAATCAGAGCAGGATGTATTGATTCCATCTGACACAGTCATTGCCACAATTGGAGAAGCAGTCAGTGTTTTGTCACAACAAGCCAATATTACTACTGGTGCAGAACACGCCTCACCACAATTCAATTTTGAAAATTCTCCTATACCAGCTGAGTGGAAAGATCACTTCATAAGCCAACTCCATCAATTGCCGGAAGTCTTTTCACAGCACGATCTGGATTTTGGCCGTACTGATCAGGTCCGTCATCATATAACTCTCCATGACAGTAGACCTTTTAAGTCTCGTGCATGGCCAATACATCCCCATGATCTTGAGGCGGTTCGCAACCATCTCTGGGACCTTTTGGAAGCTGGTGTAATAAGAGAATCACAGTCATCATTTTCTTCATCCATTGTGGTGGTTCGGAAAAGAAACGGTGATGTTCGGTTGTGTATAGATTATCGGAGGCTGAATTCTCAGACTGTGAAAGATGCCTATGCACTTCCCAATCCCGAAGAGTCTTTCTCTGCACTCACTGGATCAAAATGGTTCACTGTATTGGACTTAAAATCTGGTTACTATCAGATCTCTATGAACGAGGATGACAAGGCTAAGACTGCATTCGTGACCCCATTGGGGTTTTGGGAATTCAATCAGATGCCACAAGGCGTGACAAACGCACCTAGCACATTTCAGAGGTTGATGGAGCATTGCATGGGTGATTTACACCTCAAGGAAGTCCTTGTGTTCCTTGATGACATCATCATCTTCTCTGACACCCTGGAAGAGCATGAGAAGCGATTGTTGAGAGTGCTTACACGGTTAAAGGACTATGGCCTAAAGCTGTCGCCAGAAAAATGTCTGTTTTTCCAGACATCCATGAAGTACCTCGGTCATATCGTCTCTGAGAAGGGTGTGGAAACCGATCCCGGAAAGATTGACGCTTTGAAATCCTGGCCGGTTCCTACCAATTTAAAAGAGCTGTGTTCCTTCCTGGGGTTTGCCGGATATTATCAGCGGTTCATCAAGGACTACGCAACCTTCATCAAGCCACTGAATGACCTCACAAGGGGATATGCTCCAGTTCAGAAGTCTGCCAAGACACGGAAGCCGTTGGTTCCTTACCTGTTACCAAAAGAGCCTTTTGGGAAGCGATGGACCCCGGAATGTCAGACTGCTTTCGAGTTGCTGATTGACAAGCTTACATCTGCCCCTATTCTTGGGTTCGCTGACCCCAAGCAGCCCTATATACTTCACACCGATGCGAGTATGACTGGGCTGGGTGCTGCCTTGTATCAGGAGCAGGAGGGGGTGCTTCGTGTCATTGCATATGCGAGTCGGGGATTATCGCATAGCGAGTCTTGTTATCTGGCTCACAAGTTAGAATTTTTGGCACTGAAGTGGAGCATGGTGGAGAAATTCCATGACTATCTCTTTGGGGCTAACTTCACTGTTGTTACAGACAGTAACCCCTTAACCTACATCCTAACCTCTGCACGATTGGACGCTACCAGCCATCGCTGGCTTGTGGCTCTGTCTACCTATTCTTTCAAGCTCCAATACCGGGCAGGTTGCCATAATCATGATGCGGATGGGTTATCCAGACGGCCTCATGCATTAGGTCCCGATGATGACCATTCATTGAAGGAGCAGGGGTTCATCCAGGAGTTTCTCGAGCAGCGAGTAGCCAAATCAGTGCATGAAGAGGAGTTGTCTTCAGAGATTGTGAATGCTATCTGTGACGCCTGTTTGATGCGAGGGCCACCTCATCTGCAGATCTCATATCCTCCGGTCACCCTTGTGGAGTGTCTCTCAGCTCATGTTGATGCCATTCCAGACTGTTACTCCTCTGAGGGCCTGCATGGGTTGCCCATTCTCCCAACACTCTCTCACAGCGATTTAAGAGATAAACACCAAGCAGATCCCGCAATATTTGAAGTGGTTCAGCAGTTAGAGACTGGGGAGAAGGTGGTGCCTGCTTTGCGGAGGGAACTGCCTGAATTACCATTGTTATTGAGAGAGCTAAACAAACTGGAGATGCAGGATGGAGTTCTCTACAGAAGGAGAGTGGAAGATGGTCATGCAAATTTTCAACTTGTGCTGCCCCCTGATTTTCGTTCTCTTGTACTCACAAGCCTTCATAACCACATGGGTCATATGGGTGTGGAAAGAACATTGGACCTGGTTCGCCAGCGGTTCTTTTGGCCCAAAATGGCTGTTGATGAGGAGCTGAAAGTTCGTACATGCTCCCGATGTGTGCGCCGGAAAGCTGTACCCGAAAGGGCTGCTCCATTAGTAAATATCAAGACCTCTCGACCCCTGGAATTGCTATGTATGGACTTTGTCGATTGAACCTGACTCCAGTAACACCAAGGATGTACTCGTTCTAACAGATCATTTTACGAAGTTTTCTGTCGCAGTCCCTACATCAAACCAGAAAGCACGAACCGTTGCAAAGGTTTTGTGGAATGACTTTATTGTGAATTTTGGTATCCCATAACGATTGCATACTGACCAGGGTCCCAATTTTGAGTCCAAATTAATTTGGGAACTCTGTGAAGTGACGGGAATGAAGAAAAGTCACATTACACCGTACCATCCATGTGGGAACCCTGTTGAACGGTTTAATCAGACGTTGCTCAGTATGCTTGGCACTCTCGAGCAAAACCAGAAGTCTAAATGGCGGGAGTACGTGAAGCCCCTTGTGCATGCCTACAATTGCACATGCAATGAGATCACTGGGTTTACACCTTATGAGCTTATGTTTGGTAGGATGCCACGACTCCCCGTCGATTTAGCTTTTGGTTTGCCTGTCCGTGAGAATCCCACAACTACGCACACATACTGTGTCTTGAGGAGTGTTACCAACTGGCCTCTCGCAATGCACTCAAGTCTGCGGAGCGAAATAAAACTCGCTTTGACCGCTGTGTGACGCCCTGTAAGCTAGATGTTGGGGACAGAGTGCTCGTTCGCAACTTTAGGATCCGGGGGAAGCATAAATTGGAGGACAAATGGGAGCCTGAAGTGTACGTTGTTGTTAAATGTGCTGGAAATCTTCCAGTTTACACTGTAAGGCCTGAGGCCCATGAAGGACCATTACATACCCTTCATAGAGATTTACTTCTTCCCTATGGGTTTCTTCCAGCAAAGACTCACCAGGAGAGGCTTTCCACTGCTCCGGTGCGAAGACCCCAGACACAGTCGGCTGTGTCAATACCATGAATCCGTCAACTCGGATGATGAGAGCCTGTCCCCATATGTCTCCTACTGTCTGACTGGATTTTTGGAATTGAGTGCAGAGGCCCCAAGTGATGAAGTTGTTGGGCCGGTTGGTTCAATTCCCATTTTTCCAACGCCTCATGATGGGGTGGGAGTTCTTCCAGTCGGATTTGAGGACAAGCCGAGCATTCCAATTGCTTCAACGCTAGATCTTAATCGCTCACTTGAAATTTTGACAACTGGAGGTGATATTCAAGGGGAAGAAGCGTATGAAAGTGTGGAGGATTTGACGGACTTTGTGGATGTGTCCTGTAAAGTGAACGGATCTGGCAGTTTCGTCCCTACTCTCCCAGAGGCTGCTGAGGGAGAGTTAACTCTTTCTGTATCTACAGAAGAGCTGCCAGTTACGCTAGTTACCGACTCTATCCATGACCAATCTGATGCATCTATAGGACTGAGTGTTCCTAATCGTGTTGTGTCTCCTGAGAGCAATGGTGGTGTTTTATTACGCCGTTCAGGTCGACAACGAGTTCCGCCAAATCGCCTCAATTAATCAGGGTTAGGAAATCCTCTCATTTCGGTAGTCCAAACCTTATTTCACAACCTCTCGGATGCGTATACTGATGTTTTGCAACAAGCTTTGGCTGTGAATTTTTCTTCTGAGCTCGGTTAGCCATCCGTTGTGGTCACAACATGCACAGAGACGTGCATGGTCTGGGAGGAGGGTGTAACCCGGTTTATATTTATACCTGTTTCATGTTGAGTGAACTACATTTCCCATGAGCCTTTGCGATCCTATCCGGAAGTGAATAAATCCACAGTAGTAGCCGCTGGCCGGCTAGGTGTGTGGGGAATACTGAAACCCTGAGAAGCTACAGGTGTTTGTGTGGAGCCGCTACCATCACCCTTTTGATGTTTTTTATGAATGGGATCAGCCAGGTATCACTGAGGGCATGTAACTGCCAGAAAAAAAGCCAGTTGTACGGGGCCTGTGTGTGCACCCTCCACTGTGAGACCACTGGAACTAAGGGTGCGGTAGGAGGTCTTGTGGCCATTTTTTTCCTCCTTTTCTGTTGTGCTGTTGCGCGTTCCCACCACCTCCAATGCGCTGGACTACAGCGGGCCTTTGGGTCCCGGTTCAATTTAGTGTTGAGGAGAATACTTTCCCCAACCATGGACTTTTTAGTAGTGGATTTCCAAGGGCAGAGTGTCAGAGTGTCATTTCTTCATGAACTTTTAATCTGAGCTTTAGACCTGAGGTCATTTATTTGAAGTGCACTATTTTGTAAATATTGTAGATGTAAACATCCTGCTGTAAATATCCCCAACCACTAAAGGATATTTGGGTTGCACCGCACATTGTTGTGTTTATTTGGGCACTGTTGTAGTATTTTCCTCCTGAGAGTCGAACCAATATACAATTGCACTTGCATATGAATATAATCACATACACTTTATTTAAATCTAAAGCCTTGCAAGTGTTACACACAGTCACTCAATCTTTGAGAACTGTCTACTCCATGCAGATTTATCATAGAGTGCCACACTGTTTGTATTTCTTCATAATTGATGTAAATAAAGTATAAAATATATTCAGTGCCATCTTTACCATCAGAGAGCCTCATCCACAAGTACCACAAAAGACTCCAAGCTGTCATTGATGTCATGTCCGTTTATCCAAACAGAGGCGTAACTGTGCTTTTGTGGTTGACAGTCACATTTGACTATTTCAGTGCTCACCATCAAACAAAAATCTTCCAGTTATGCAGCCTTAAAGAGAATTCCACAAAATTCTGGGTAAACACTCCAACGGTACTCCAACGGTGATGATTTTCTCCAACAGGTAGTCTTCTTCCCTCATACACATAAAGATATTTATGGTTTCGATAAGCTGCTGTTGAGGTATGGTTGTTTGTGCATATGAAGCTGTGGGTTCTCAAACCTGTTCCAGATCGGAAATGCAGTGTGAACAGAATCTTCTTCCTCGCCTCCCATTATATTTTCTCACGTTCCTCTGGTTGTCACTGCCAACCCCCACCCATCATTTTCCTCCCCCTCCTCCTCTCTCATTCTGGAGGGGAAACAGCGGTGGCGACAGGCGAAGCAGAAAACCATTTTTCAGTTTAAATGCCAAGTGGTTGTGTAGCATAATACTCAGTCAGAAATTAACCATCTTTTCCCTGCAGCCTGTGACTTGGAACTAACACTTTGCATTCTGTTCTATGGATGTGTTAAAGCAGTCACATGATATCTGAAAATGCTGGCAAATGATTGTCACAGAGATTACATGTTATTTACATTCTTCAAAATGTGTGGAAGTGAAATCAGTTCAGCTGGGATTACAGATTTGAATACAGCCACGTAAATGTGAAATAGAGCTGCTTTTCAGACAGACTGGATTTACCCAGCAAAGTCAATGAGCTGCTTTAATTTTTTTTTTCCTGCAGTTGGGATGAATTGTAAAAGAAATCTAATGTCAGTCTATCACTTTTCCCCCTTCAAAATCTATTCTGAGTTTTGCACAGAATGAATCATATTGCAATAACAAACACTGATCCACATAGAAAGAATAGAAAGTAGCTGCTGAACTTATTCAATAATTCCAAAATGTTCTTGGTCATGTAGTTTTTTAACCTACCATCCCTGGTTCTCAAGACCAGGCACCTAAGTGGCTCTACTCTACTCTTTTCTACTCTCCTTTTTTACTCTTCCTTTTTAGATATTTAGATATACCTTTGTATACTGGCATAGTTCCACCTTAGAACTGGAATATAATATATAAGATATACTTTACTGAATTTTCATGTGCAGAAGAAGAAACCTGACTGAAAATAACTAAGTATATCGGAGCTCAATGGCCTTCATCACTTAGGAGAAATAAAAATACAATCCCAATTCCAATAAATTTGGGATGTTGTGTAAAATGTAAATAAAAACAGAATGCAATGATTTGAAAATCCTCTTCAACCAATATTCAATTGAATACACCACAAAGACACGATATTTAATGTTCAAACTGATAGTCACCAACTCAGTCAAACTTTGTCACCAGCTTAAAATCTCTTACTCATCATTGTTTGTTGTATTCTCGTGTTGGTTGGTCAGATCTGTCTTCTCGAAGAAAAAGCCACTGGCATCTTTTAATTACCTCCGCCAAGAAGGTTATGTTTTCGGTCGAGTCTGTCTGTCTGTTTGTCAGCAGGATAACTCAAAACGTTTTGAATGGATTTTGATGAAATTTTGTGGATGGTTGGAAATGACAAGAGGAACAAGTGATTAAATTTTAGTGGTGATCCGGATTACGATCCGGATTCAGGAATTTTTTAAAGAATTCTTCACCATTGCGGGATGGGGGAATTTTGACATTCTAGTTTCTAACTCCACAAAAACAAGGCAGAAAGACTTGAAAAAAATTAGGGTGTAACATAGTCAAATGTTCTATCAAACAACAAAGTTTGGTGATGATTGGATCCAGATTCCGGATCTGGTGATCCAGAATATGCAAAAATATAGGGAAAATAGAAAATGTGTCAGTGTGAGGTGACAAATGAAGCTAGAGATGCACAACTAACACCAAATTGTAGCTGAATCTGTACTGATTCAGTAAGGTGTCATCAGATTTGATGTAGCTTCAAATGTTATGCTAGATCCAGAAGAAAACCGCCATTACCGAAAAATCATTTTTATACAATAACCTTTGAACTAATAAAGACATAAAAGTGATTCCAAGTTCTAGTGCTATGTTTTCATGGTCAAGGATATCAAATATAAAGGAAAGAAAAGTGTATGGATCATAGTTTTGGTTATAACACTGAACTGTTGAATAGATCACTGTGCCAAGGAGGGAATCTCTTTAGGGTCAGTGACCCTATGGCCTTGTGTAGCACATGCAACACTTAAAAAAATAGTTCTATTTCAGAATTTACTGTTATTTATTTAGAGAAGTGTTTCATAAATGTTAAAAAATGTATATATTTGCAGTTTAGTTGAATAATAAATTGAATTTTGTCTTTTATTTGTTTTTGTCTATAAGCACATGCAATATCAATATCAGTGCTCAGATGACAATAGCTTCTGGGAAAGGTGCAAGTTGCAATAAACTGTGATGCCAAGTGCTAAGGATACATGCTATCCAGTCACAGCAGATTAAACTTTTTTTACTAGCAATCATCATTGTTAGACTTTTTTAGGTTCAGTGATTCCACGGCGTGTAGATGTTATGGCATCAGTGACCCCATGGCCATGGCGGAGGTTTGCACTCTCCGAGTGCTTCTAGTTTACAAATGTATTTTAGGCTTGCTTTCCTCGTATCTCCAGTTTTTACCAGCACAAAAGCCACAGGTAGTTATAGTCTGCGCTCCCATGAGCTGCTGTTGCTGTCTGTTCCTAAGGTCAGAACAGAACGGGGAAAGAAGGCTTTTAAATTCACTGCGCCCTTCACCTGGAACAACTTACAAAATGACCCGAAATTTCAGGAGCTGGTCTCTTTAAATACTTTTAAAGCACTACTACATGACTTGGAGGCTGAAACATCAGTCTGTAAATGCTTGGACAGATGATCACATGACGCTTATTTTTAACAACATGTTTCATGATTATCAGTGTTTGTTTTATCCTGTTTGTCTCGTTTGCTGCCTGTCTTGGCCAGGACTCTCTTGGAAAAGAGATTTTTAATCTCACTGAGCTTTTCCTGGTTAAATAAAGGTTTGAATGAATGAATAGACTTTTTTGTTTTTGTGCAAATATTTGCTCATTTTGAAATGGATGCCTGCAACACATTTCAAAAAAGTTGGGACGGGGCAACAAAAGACTTGAAAAGTTGATGAATGCTAAAAGAACACCTAATTGGAAACAGGTGAGTGTCATGATTGGGTATAAAAGGAGCATCCCCAAAAGGTTCAGCCGTTCACAAGCAAAGATGGGGTGAGGATCACCACTTTGTGAACAACTGCGTAAAAAATAGTCCAACAGTTTAAGAACAATGTTTCTCAATGTTCAATTGCAAGGAATTTCCGGATTCCATCATCTACAGTCCATTATATAATCAGATGATTCAGAGAATCTGGAGAACTTTCTACACGTAAGCCGCAAGGCCGAAAACCAACATTGAATGCCCATGACCTTCGACCCCTCACGCAGCACTGCATTCAAAAAACATCATTGTGTAAACGATCTTACCGCATTGGCTCAGGAACTCTTCAGAAAACCATTGTCAGTTAACACAGTTCACCGCTACATCTACAAGTGGAAGTTAAAACTCTACCATGCAAAGCGAAAGCCATACATCAACATCCAGAAACACCGCCACCATCAAGGGCCTGATCTCATTTGAAATGGAGAGACAGAAAGTGGAAAAGTGTGCTGTGGTCTGATGAGTCCGGTTTTCAAATTGTTTTTGGAAATCATGGATGTCATGTCCTTCGGACAAAACAGGAAAACGACCATCCATATTGTTACCAGCGCAAAGTTCAAAAGCCATCATTTGTGATGGTATGGGGGTGAGTTAGTGCCCATGCCATGGGCAACTTACACATCTGTGATGGCAGCATCAATGCTGAAAGGTACATCCAGGTTTTGGATTAACACATGCTGCCATCCAAGCAACGTCTTTTTCAGGGACGTCGCTGCTTATTTCAGCAAGACAATGCCAAGCCACATTCTACACGTGTTACAACGGCGTGGCTTCGTAGTAAAAGAGTGCGGTTACTAGACTGGCCTGTCGCCAGTTGAAAATGTGTGGCGCATTATGAAGTGCAAAATACGACAATGGAGACCCCGGACTGTTGAACAACTGAAGACGTACATCAAGCAAGAGTGGGAAAGAATTCCACCTTCAAACCTTCAACAATTAGTGTCCTCAGTTCCCAAAAACTTATTGAGTGTTGTTAGAAGGAAAGGTGATGTAACACAGTGGTATACATACTACTGTCTCAGCTCTTTTGAAACGTGTTGCAGGCATCCATTTCAAAATGAGCAAATATTTGCAGAATAACAAAAAAGTCTATCAGTTTGAACATTAAATATCTTGTCTTTGTGGTGTATTCAGTTGAATATAGGTTGAAGAGGATTAGCAATTCAATGTATTTTGTTTTTATTTACATTTTACACACCGTCCCAACGTCATTGGAATTGGGGTTGTACAAATGTTATGTATATGTTCAATCTGTTTCTGCAGATGGACTGATTTGGGGAGAAATGTTTAGATTTTGGTGAGCTTGATCTGCCTAAATAAATAAAGGACTTTTTACTCATTTTTTTCAGATATTTTAGATCTTCCGATATCAATAAAAGTGACAACATGAGTTTTCTGGTTTCTTTAACTATTTTTTTTTTTTTTTTTTTTTTTGTTAAAGATGTAGTGCCCTAAAGAATAGAGAACTGCCTCTCTGGAATCAAGTAGTGGTTGAGCTTCAAGCCATTTTGATGTGAGGCTACCTTTGCTGATGTGTTGATAGATTTGAGTCATATTTCGTGAGTGTGTGGATGTGGTACTATGCGTGGGATTGTCCTGGTCCTGTGCATGTGTTAGTTCTGGGTGTTTTTGTTTGTTATAAAAGTTAAATAAATAAAAATTTGGTCACAAAGAATAGCGAACTGCCCTGGTTTTTGAAGGATGGTCTGCTTTTAGATGTCCTTTAAAAGGAGTATAACAACCACAACCTGAAAACTTTGTGTTGTTTTTGTAGTAAGTAAACATACAATAGAAGCGTAAAATCTGCTGATCTAAAGATACTGACCCTTCAAGCGATGTTAAGTTTGTAGTTGATTTCCATATCTGATCTAAATCCAATCTAAAACATAATTCACAGAATCTTGGAACAGATATAGGAATAATGACCAGAATTTCAGGGTTTCCACTGTAAATAATGGACATAACTGTAAATATGGATAATTTGCTGAATTAAAATGTGTTACCAGCTAGTTAAACAAAAATATCAAACCAAAGCTGAATGTAACTGAACCACATCATTATCTCAGTGTAACAGTTGTGGACGTCATTGGCATTCTGGACAAAATACACATGGATCAGATAGCTAACATTTACTCTGAGTAATGTTCATGTACTTTCCAGTGGCTTCTCACATTGATCAGGGATGTGTTCTGGTGCTTACATTGTTCAATGACTGAGTGCTGGGTAGGGTTATGGAGACCAGCAGCTTCCTTTTTCATGTTGGTGCAGCGGCTTGCTCTGCACTGTGTTTCTGTTGTGACTTTCCAACTCGCTCCCCTCAGGATGCAAACTCACGATCTTTGGCATGAGAGGGGGACTCTCTAATCAGAAGGCGGAAACCCTGGGCTCTGGCCTTGTGGCAAGAGAATCCTTTTAGGTGTGTGGAGAGAGGTTTACTGACTACTGTTGCACAGCGACTTCTGCTGGCCTTTGTTACATTGGCAAAGAAATGTTTGCTGTCCTTGACTTTATGGATGATGTTGTGATCTTTGCTGAATCAGTGATATCTTGATTGCAGTTTTTGAGAAGCTGACTTAAGAGTCGGAATGTCTGTGATTGCTTGACTCAAGGCTAATGCCCCCGTCACACATTGCAAGAATGTGCAGGAAACAGGCCAAATATTGCCATAATCAGACTCAGTTGGGAGGGAAAGAGGCATGGTCAGCAGTGTCAGAACGCAGCCATATTACCTCGGCTTTGTTGCACACTTCTCTATCTAGACTCCATAGTACAGGTGCCGCTGCTCATGGACAATGGCAAAGGGTCACTCAAATTTCACTCTTACTCCATTTTTTGGAGGTGGTGATGGACCAGTTGTCTGCTTTGGTCATTGGCATCTATGATTTCAAGGGAGTTAGTGCAGCACATTTACAGCACTATTACATACTCCTTGACCTGAACAATTCATAGAATCTATGGTTTGATTTCAGTTCAAACTTTTTTTTTTTTTTGCTTTTTGTGTTAGACGTTCTTCAGAGAAAAGTGGACAACAGCCCCTTTGTGTCCAACCAGAAAACCCTGCACCGTATTTAGGCCTTTTGATTCCCCAGGACCATGAACAGGATCGATAAAGGCTTTCAGAAGTGGCTCCTCCATCCATTCCCTTGTGTTAACGACAGCACATAACTCACTGGGTGGCAGGAGGGGAGGTTCATATATATATATATATATATATATATATATATATATATATATATATATATATATATATATATATATATATATATATATATATATATCACCCCAGAGCTTTGACCTTTCTGTCTCCTCACTGACAGCTCATACAGAAAAAGGTGTCAATTAATGACATTTAGAAAATTTCATATCACCCCCAATAACTCTGAGGCTTTTTATGGGAACACTTCTATTGGCACTGAAGACTAGTGTGGGTGTTGGCAAATAAGGCAGAGTGAGGGGCGGGGGGCGGGGGGGGGGGGTAGGGACAGGACGAGACAGAGTGAGAGGCAACGCCAACCCATCATTAATGTCACTCGGTTTCCATGGCATCAATTTGATCGCAGGGTGGTATAAAGGACAATACATCATTGCGATAGTGCTGAGAATGATATACATTATATATACAACCCCTGGCAAAAATTATGGAATCACCAGCCTCAGAGGATGTTCATTCAGTTGTTTAATTTTGTAGAAAAAAAGCAGATCACAGACATGACACAAAACTAAAGTCATTTCAAATGGCAACTTTCTGGCTTTAAGAAACACTATAAGAAATCAAGAAAAAAAGATTGTGGCAGTCAGTAACGGTTACTTTTTTAGACCAAGCAGAGGAAAAAAATATGGAATCACTCAATTCTGAGGAAAAAATTATGGAATCACCCTGTAAATTTTCATCCCCCCAATTAACACCTGCATCAAATCAGATCTGCTCATTGACATTGACCCTATGCCATGACATTGACCCTATGTGTGTTTTTGCAAGGAATGTTTTTGCAGTTTTTGCTCTATGGCAAGATGCATTATCATCTTGAAAAATGATTTCATCATCCCCAAACATCCTTTCAATTGTCCAAAATATCAACATAAACTTGTGCATTTATTGATGATGTAATGACAGCCATCTCCCCAGTGCCTTTACCTGACATGCAGCCCCATATCATCAATGACTGTGGAAATTTACATGTTCTCTTCAGGCAGTCATCTTTATAAATCTCATTGGAAAGGCACCAAACAAAAGTTCCAGCATCATCACCTTGCCCAATGCAGATTCGAGATTCATCACTGAATATGACTTTCATCCAGTCATCCACAGTCCACAATTGCTTTTCCTTAGCCCATTGTAACCTTGTTTTTTCTGTTTACGTGTTAATGATGCCTTTTGTTTAGCTTTTCTGTATGTAAATCCCATTTCCTTTAGGCGGTTTCTTACAGTTCGGTCACAGACGTTGACTCCAGTTTCCTCCCATTCGTTCCTCATTTGTTTTGTTGTACATTTTTCGATTTTTGAGACATATTGCTTTAAGTTTTCTGTCTTGACACTTTGATGTCTTCCTTGGTCTACCAGTATGTTTGCCTTTAACAACCTTCCCATGTTGTTTGTATTTGGTCCAGAGTTTAGACACAGCTGACTGTGAACAACCAACATCTTTTGCAACATTGCGTGATGATTTACTCTCTTTTAAGAGTTTGATAATGCTCTCCTTTGTTTCAATTGACATCTCTCGTGTTGGAGCCATGATTCATGTCAGTCCACTTGGTGCAACAGCTCTCCAAGGTGTGTTCACTCCTTTTTAGATGCAGACTAATGAGCAGATCTGATATGATGCAGGTGTTAGTTTTGGGGATGAAAATTTACAGGGTGATTCCATAATTTTTTCCTCAGAATTGAGTGATTCCATATTTTTTTCCTCTGCTTGGTCTAAAAAAGTAACCGTTACTGACTGCCACAATCTTTTTTTCTTGATTTCTTATAGTGTTTCTTAAAGCCAGAAAGTTGCCATTTGAAATGACTTTAGTTTTGTGTCATGTCTGTGATCTGCTTTTTTTCTACAAAATTAAACAACTGAATGAACATCCTCCGAGGCCGGTGATTCCATAATTTTTGCCAGGGGTTGTATATATGATATAATGATATACTCGTATTCTTCACATTTCTATGTCCACTGTCTCATGTGCCACATTCTGTTATCCTGTAAATCTAATAACTGTCTTAACACAATTAAAAACAAGTTCTCCTGTCATCACAATTTGATAGTCAGCATAGATTTTATGTGGTCCACTGAAATAACCAGGATTTATCACATGGATACTTTTTCACCAAAGCAGTTAGTTGGTACCCAAACCAGACTGTAAATATACTGGACAAACTTTCCATGACATCACCATAAGGTTGTCTGAAATGCCCAAAAGAGTAGTTTTGAGACTCAAAAAGTGCTGCTCTGGATTAAAAGAAGATATACAGATATCTATCCTTGCTGAAGACATGTCCCTCTAATATTAATGACTCAGGATATATAAAGGATCTCACATTCTTTCCACTTGAAATGTCCATCTTATTATCAATCAAATCAAATACACTTTATTTTCCCCGCAAGGAAATTTTTTTCATGGGCAGAGCAAAACACAAAAGACATGTTAAAGCATGAATAAGAGCAAGATTTAGTACCTGCCCTAAAACTGATTGAAAAGATTAATGAAAACTAATTAAAAATGTTTTTTTAATTTTTTTGCATGTGAGCAAATTTGACATCACGGATATGTTGCTGTGACAATCAATCCAACAACTGCTCCAAAAAACAGAAAAATCCAGGATCACAATAAATCATCAACAAATGATTTCATCCATTCATAAGAGGGGGACTCTAAAGACCAGAAAACAATAACTTTGCTGACCCCCTTAAGAGACAAAGTGTTAACAGTCTATACGTCTGTTCATTGTAACAGAGCAGACATCCTCACAGAAAGGACTGTATGACATCAGCAGCAGATCTAGTTCAGCTTTTTTTTTTTTTTTTCTGAACATGACATTTATCATTGATGAAGTTTCACCTACAACCTCAAATCACAAAAATTGGGGACGATATGGAAAAGGCAAAAGGCAGCCATCTTTACGCTTATTTGCCATCAGTATGAACCAAAGATAGTTGGTGTTTGGTGATATTTGGTGTCTCAAGACCATAATTCACACACAGAAAGGACTGCAGGACTTATTATTATTATTATTTTTTTTTTTTTTCAACCCCTGAATCACCAGTATGAAATCACCAGACTTACAGAATGTTCACCAAGATTTGTTACTTTGAAGTAAATTAAATCATCATGACACAAAATAACAGTTGTTCAATAGCTGAACATTCCCCACCTCATACCTCATTAAAGAACTGTAATTGAGCATTTCCCAATCAAGTACAGGAAAAAAGACCATTTCACAACAGAAAACCACAAACAATACCCTGTTGCTCCTGGTCAGGCTCTCAAATTTTTTTCAGGATTTTGCAAACAAAATATTCTTCATCAAGCTTACGACATATGAGGGTTGCAGGATGCAGACTTGTCATGGACCACGTTTAATTCTACCCACAAAGTTTCAGTCAGATTGAGATCTGGACTTTTGATGATTTGTCTTTCCTGAAGAAAACCGTGAAGACTCTTTGCTCTGTGGTAAGAATCATCACCATCATCATTATCATTATCATTGTCCTGACACATGACTTCAAACAGATTTTCAAATGATGACATGAGGTAAGTGTACAAAATGTGACTGGCCTTTTTTTGACTTTGCGTTGTATTGTGTTACTGATGATGAGAAACAGCGTGTCCTGTTATATGTTTAACTAGAACTATATCAGCCAATAGTTACAGCATCATGTCTCCAGTAAATGCAGATTGACGTTTACATCACATAATTGCATAACTGTAATATAATTACATAATAGATCATTACATAATATCATATTCATCCAATCTTACATACCTCTGCTCACTTTATTTCCTTCTGTTGAGGTAACAGTACTGGTTTTCCTTTGACACCACAGACTGGCCCGCTGTGCATATACTTAGGCCACAGTTGGACTTAATTTCCAGCTGTACCATTCAACTGTGTCTTGGACAAGGCACTTCATAGAAATAAATCTCAAACCAAACAGTTACCAACTTACAGCTGAGTAACTGGTATGATGATTTTGGGGGACAAGCTGAATATCCCCTGCGTGTGGTGATTCAATATTTTTATTTTATCAAGCGTTCCTCTTTATGTTCCAGTTTTTTTCATGTATTGGTGTTGTTCTTCCAAACACCTGATGGCTGCTTGGAGGAGAAAGTTATCCAGCCTCTAATCTATCTGAATATTGACTACTTGCATCATTGCCCTTGGTCACCAAAGTGACTGTAGCTCATTCAGAACTTGATTTTTGTCAGTTTATCCTTGCAAAGAGCTGATTGACAACATCTATGTGGCACACCTTCTGAAAACAGCAACAATCACAAATTGTACTCCTCATGGACCCAAATTAGTGTTAAGCTCTGGTCCCACCAAATAATGAACAGTGAATAATGAGCCATGCAACATGTTTTTGTTGTTGTTGTTGTTGTGTTTTTTTTTTTTTTTTTGGTACGAGAGGAGGTATTCAACAACCGTGGGAGAATAGTGGCTCTGAGAGGCTCTTAGAGGCAGTATATTTGGTTAATGAGGCTCATCTCTGAGCGTGGCGCTAACTTCAAGAAGTTAAAAAATTTAGCAACAACAGCATGGGGCAATTTGTGTAGGGGGTACTACAAGGACAAACAAGGATTTCTGAGGCATGTGTGTGGTGAGGACAAGGTTCCTAAAAGCCCATTATCCAAGCACCTGGCAGCCATGAGGATCGGAGAGGCTACTTTGGAGAGACTCAGCCCTCTTGCACACAATTCCACCTGCTTTGTGCGCCAGACACTGTATCTAAAATTATTATTTTGTAGCGGATTAATCATTTCTGTCAGCTTGGATGTTGAAAACACCTCTAATTGCTTGTGGAATCACAGAGGACCATTTCATCTGGCCCCTTTTTGTCCCTCTCTCTCCTGCTCCATGAAGTATAAAACATATTTTGGAACAGCTTAAAAGGTAATTATTTTTTATTCTAATAGCTTGTTAAAACAGTATGTTTAAGATAGATTTAACATCTTGGTAATTGATCAGATGAGGCTCACTCTGTGCGCACTGATTCAATGACTTGTGCTCAAGAAGAGCATTTACGCAAAACACCAGTTTGCACAAGAGTGATTTTGCAGTCAATAATGGAGGAACACAAAGTTAAAATTTGGATCACGGTGTCAAATGTGTGTTTAAAGCCATGGAAGTAATAAAGCCAGCAAGGAATGCAAAGGTGACTGTCCAGGAACGCAGAACGCGCACACGCAAAAGGGCAAGTTTGCAGTTAATATACGGATGAACACAAAGTTAAAAGTTGGATCACAGTGTCAAAATGCTGCGGAAGAAATAAAGGCGAGGTGCTGAGGCGACTGTCCAGGAACCTGTGGTTCAGTTTTAGCTAGTCTGGTGCATTTAATGACTGGAAAACAGGTGAACACCAGTGAGCATGCACCACATGATCAGTGAGCTTCATGGTCCACACTTCACAACTGCTGGAACAACAATACCACAAATCTCAGAATACAAATCTTTCACAATGTCATCCTGGAACATACAAGTTCAGAAATCAACTCTTTTGTATCAAGACCAAAAACTCCGACTTCAAAAAGAAGACATTTTTCCAATGGGTGGTGCAGAGAAGATGGTCGCATTGGCTCATCTGTAAACTGCAGACTACTGGTGATAGAATCTACAAAGCTAACAAAGATCAAACAGATAAATGTCAAATCACCATATTTTAAGGACATGTCCATCCGAGGGGAAAACATTGACAATTCCCATTTCTGCAGCTACATCAGTCAGTGGGGTCTTCAAAGCTGGCACACAAGGCCAGAACACAAGGTGACCAACACAAGGAGATTGAAATACCCCTCCAAAATGTGGCCCAACAAAACTGTCAACATAATGAACCAACAAGGGTCAGAGCTCTGCTGGATGCAGCTGATGCATTGATGAGTACATGTTCCCAGAAATGACCTGCACGAAAAGCATATCTTGATTATTTTGTTTTAAATATAATGTGGTGGTGCACAAGCAAATGTCATACACAAGCAAAACTGTGTCCCTGCCCAAATACATATGGACCCAACTTGCACACTAATGTCTTTATTAGTTACATTCAGCAGCTGCCGGCAAATTGTCCACAGCTGCTAATGAAGTAACTGTATAAAATAACTGTAAAATGTAACTGTAAAAAGTAAATAAACTAACTTTTCAAAGTAACTTTGGCAACACTGCTATCAAAGTAATATTTATACCGATGTTGATCCAGCTGATTTTCTTGATTGTCGATATATGCAACAAAATGTGTTTTTCAAACCATATTTTTATTGACATTTGACTAAAGAAGAGTCTTTTCATCTTCTCCTTGATCACATGGGCTCACTACAGCAGATCAAAACTACTCCAAAACCCTAATAACCTCTATATATTCAGAATCAGAATCGCCTTTATTGTCATTGTAATTTGCATTGCAAGGATATTTGAGTGCAACTCCAAAAGATGCTTTTCCGTGGTGCGAGTAATTGTTAGCCAAATAAATTCAAGTAATATTCCCACCAAGCTTGATTAATTTCAGCTTCTTGGTTTTCGAGATATACAAAAAAGGTTTTTTCAAACCATGTTTTCATTGACCTTGACCTCTGCAAAATATAGTCACCTCTAGCTGTCCAAATAAAATTCCCACCAATTTTGATCCATCTAGGCATCTTGTTTGTTGAGATATAAAAAGGTGTTTTTTTGGGGGGGTTTTTTTTGGACCATGGTTTCATTGACTGTGACCTTTGGACAACTATTTCAGTAATATTCCTACTAAGCTTGAAGGGAGTCCTTCCAGGCATTTTTTGATTCTTCTTGTCCAAAGACACACAAGCCAGTGACAACAGTAACACCACAGTAACAGTATCGCTGCTTCGCCAGTGCACATTGTTGTAACACAACCTCAATGACATGACATTGTATGAAACAGCAGGATGACTCCAGCTGGTCTTTTCACTTACTGACTTTGAATATTTCTAATATTATCTCTTTTCGTGGCCTTCCTCTTATATTCTGCAGATTATCAGTTCCACCCGAGTGCAGTTTGTAGTGGAGAAGTGTATTGCTTAGCTTCTAGTGTTCAGGAGTAAACAGCCAGTGGGTGACATAACCTTTCATGTAGCGCCAGACTCAATGTACACAAATAATTGAAGCCCTTGACCCTGTCTAGCAGCACGGGGCTGTAAGTACACACCTGACATTTTGATACTGCACCAGGGGCCCCTTTCTACCACTTATTTTTATATTTCAATAATCCATGACAGCCGGGGGAAAAAAAAAGGCAGCGGGAATGTGGGAAGCGTGAATGATTAAGATTGTCAAGCTCAAATAATATACTCAGAAGACAGACTATAAATCTGGTTTTGTGACATTTTCGAAAAACCACTGCACACTGTGTGTGTGAGAAAAGCTGGGCTTTATTGTTCAAACCACCCATGCAAACATACATTCCTCCCTGACCCAAATGCCATTCATTCATTGTTAATATATAGTGTAGTTATTTATTTCAACTGTTCCTTCCTCTGCCTCAGAGCCCATAACCTTTTCGTTGAAATATCTGCCTGCATTCTGAAATCTTGACAATGATATCTTGATGTATGTGCGGACTGTGGACACAGTCACCAGTGGGAAGGTCAAAGGATGATCGTTGTTGAATTTGCTGTGGTGAGGATGCGCTAACGCAGCAGACAAGCCGTTAAGGACTGACAGCTATTGACAGCAGTGAAGAGAAGAAGCCACAGTGCGACCCGGAACAGTGGAAAGATGGGCTTGTCTTGCGATCGACTCAGGCCTGCCCGGTCCAGTCGATAGTTATCTACACCCCTCGTTATCGCTGCCACCACCCCCACCCCAACATCTACAGTTTAGGCTTTCCAACTGAGACCTCGTTTACTGTAATTTCTCCCACATTTAATGTAAAATGGACTGAATTTATATAGCGTTTTTCCATCTGCATCAGACGCTCAAAGACGCTTTACAATTATGCCTCACATTCACCCCGATGTCAGGGTGCTGCCATACAAGGCGCTCACTACACACCGGGAGCAATAAGGGGATTAAAGGCCTTGCCCAAGGGCCCTCAGTGATTTTACAGTCAGGCGGGGATTTGAACACATGATCTTCTGGTGTGTGTGTATATGTGTATATATATATATATATATATATATATATATATATATACACACACACAGGGTTCTAGCTAGGATAAAATTTTAGATTAGTGGTAATGTCGAGGGAGCGAAGTGGAAGGGGGGAAGCTTTTGAAAATTCAAGCTAAAAAATTGACCATTCTAGGGGTACCCGAAGGGAAAAAGCCAGGTACGACAGCCCAAGTCCCGTCATCATGTCCAGAAGGCTGGGGGAGTTTGTTGAGTGGGCAATCTCATTCTGGGTTAGTCAATACATGGCCCTCAGTGAGGCAGTCGGAGTCCGTGGACATTTTTAAGTCAAGACTTAAAACCTATTTTTATTCTCTTTCTTATGAGTAGTTTTTATTTTATGTTTTATTCTTTTACTTCTGTTTTTAATTAGGTATTTGAATTATTATTTTTTATTTACTTTAACTTTTTTATGTTGAACTGTTCTGTGTGAGGCACCTTGAGATGGCTTTTGCTGTAATTTGGTGCTTTATAAGCAATTGCCAAGCAGCTTGGTGAAAAAAAAAAATCAACTGTTGGAGCAATTATTAGAAAATGGAAGAAGCTAAACATGACTGTCAATCTCCCTTGGACTTGGGCTCCATGCATGATCCCACCTCGTGGCGTATCAAAGATCCTAAGAAAGGTGAGGAATCAGCCCAGAACTGCATGGGAGGAGCTGGTCAATGACCTGAGGAGAGCTGGCACCACTGTTTCCAAGGTTACTGTGGGTAATACACTAAGACGTCATCGGTTAAAATCATGCATGGCACCGAAGGTTCCCCTGCTTAAATCAGCACACGTCCAGGCCCATCTTAAGTTTGCCCAGGACCATTTGGGAGATCCAGAGGAGTCATGGGAGAAAGTTATGTGGTCAGATGAGACCAAAATAGAACTTTTTGGTCTTAATTCCACTCGCCGTGTTTGGAGGAAGAAGAATGCTGAGTACCATCCCAAAAACACCGTCCCTACTGTGAAGCATGGGGGTGGAAGCATCATGCTTTGGGGGTGTTTTTCTGCACATGGGACAGGACGACTGCACTGTATTAAGGAGAGGATGACCGGGGCCATGTGTTGCAAGATTTTGGGGAACAACCTCCTTCCCTCAGTTAGAGCATTGAAGATGGGTCGTGGATGGGTCTTCCAACATGACAATGACCCGAAGCACACAGCCAGGATAACCAAGGAGTGGCTCCGTAAGAAGCATATCAAGGTTCTGGAGCGGCCTTGCCAGTCTCCTGACCTAAACCCAATAGAAAATCTTTGGAGGGAGCTCAAACTCTGTATTTCTCAGCGACAGCCCAGTAACCTAGCTGATCTAGAGAGAAGATCTGTGTGGAGGAATGGGCCAAAATCCCTGCTGCAGTGTATGCAAACCTGGTGAAAAACTACAGGAAACATTTGATCTCTGTAATTGCAAACAAAGGCTACTGTACCAAATATTAACATTGATTTTCACAGGTGTTGAAATACTTATTTTCAGCAGTAACATACAAATAATTTATTTTAAAAAAGCATACATTGTGATTTCTGGATTTTTTTTTTTTTTTTTTAGATTGTCTCTCACAGTGGACATGCACCTAAGATGAAAATTTCAGACCCCTCAATGATTTCTAAGTGGGAGAACGTTCAAAATTACAGGGGGGTTCAAATACTTATTTTCCTCACTGTATGTACAGAACTGATCACATGGGGGCCGGACAGCTAGGTCTGATCGCACACAGCACGGGGAGGTGCACGTCAGCTGATCACAGCACACTGATAGCTGGATGACGGCTCAGTGCACACAATAAAAACACAGAAACCACCGCCAGGACATTTATATAAATAATTCCGACAATACCGTAATCACACATCTGAAATTCCAAGTCAGTCAGACAAAGCATGAAGGAGTTATCATGACTTCATGTTCCATGGCGAAGGTTCAAAATGGCAGCACTATAGTGGCTACAACCTTCGACATAGAAAAAGCTTATGATAACTTTTGATCAGTATAGTCTCTGGATGATCTGAAAGAAATTTGGAGTGCACTGGACAAAATCCCAAGGAGGAGTTTGTTCAAATACACAAAAATTCAAAATGGCCAACTTCCTCTTTGGAAGAGACCAATGGTGCAAGAGACTTTTTTGTACGTCTATGCAAGTCACACATGTGTACCAACTTTCATCTCCCTACTGCAAAAAACATCTTAGGAGGAGCGGTTTTTGAAAGTTGCAAGGGGGCGCTATAGAGGCATTTTGCCCCACCCATGGGCGACGACCCTATCACATGTAAGAGGTTGTCATTTGTGACCTGTGTCAGTTTTCATGATGAGGTGACAAAACTAAAGCCATCAAAAGGAAGAACATAATTTCATGGTGAAGGATCGATATTCAGCACGCCGCCACACAGATGCCATTACTCGTAGCTTCACGGCGATCATGGTACATTCACCAACTTGTTCTACATGTTTTAGAAGTGGAATGAAGATGATGGGTTACTATGGTTAACTATGTGATATCAGTCACTGATAAAGTACAACCCCAATTCAAATGAAGTTGGAATTGGGGTTCAACCTATATTCAGTTAAATACGTCACAAAGACAAGATATTTAATGTTCAAACTTTATTGTTTTTGTGCAAATACTCACTCATTTTGAAATGGATGCCTGCAACATGTTTCAAAAAAGGTGGGACGGGGCAACAAAAGACTGGGAAAGTTGATGAATGCTCAAAGACACAGGTTTGGAACATTCCACAGTGTCATGACTGTGTATAAAAGGAGCATCCCCAAAAGGCTCAGCCATTCACAAGTAAAGATGGGGCGAGGATCACCACTTTGTGAACTGTGTGAAAAAATAGTCCAACAGTATAAGAACAATGTTTCTCACTGTTCAATTGCAAGGAATTTATCATCTACAGTCCATAATATAATCAGAAGATTCAGAGAATCTGGAGAACTTTCTACACATAAGCAGGGAAGCTGAAACCAACATTGAATGGCCATGACCTTCGATCCCTCAGGCAGCACTGCATTAAAAACCAACATTATTGTGTAAAAGGATCTCACTGCATGGGCTCATGAACACTTCAGAAAACCATTGTCAGTTAACACAGTTCGTCGCTACATCTACAAGTGCCAGTTAAAACTCTACCATGCAAAGTGAAAGCCATACATCAACAACATCCAGAAATATCTTGTCTTTGTGGTGTATTCAATTGAATATAGGTTGAATAGGATTTGCAAATCATTGTATTCTGTTTTTATTTACATTTTACACATCATCCCAACTTCATTGCAATTGGGGTTGTAGTTTTATTTCATTCAGTTCCAACCACACAATCAAAAATCATTCCAAAAGAAAACATAACAAACGTAACAATACTCCTGAATGAAAGGGGGTAGAAAGCAGTGAACTTATATTATCTACCCCTTTTTACAGAAGATTAATTTACAAATTAAATAATAATCACATTATTAACATTACAATCAGAATGTCTAAAAAATGAAAAGAAAAATATACAGTAAAAGTATACATGTGGTTTCATTGTTACATCAGGTCGTATTTCTGAATCACTTTAATTAATTTATTTATTTTTTAAATATATTGCTTGATTTAGCTTCTTTGTTCAGATTATTCCATAAACTGACTCCCTTGATAGAAATGCAACGTTCCTTCAATTTGGTTCTGAATCTTGGTTTGTTAAATATCTCTGTCCTTTTAAGTTGTACTGGCTTTCTCTTTTTTCAAATTTGTTCTGGATGTTATTTGGTAGTATTTTTTTTTTTTTTTTTGTGAGCCTTAAACATTGTCTGGAGAATAGTGTAATGAACCAGGTCATGAAATTTCAACAAATGTAACTGCAGGAATACTGGACTCGTGTGTTCTCTATAATGCCTCCGAATAATTATCCTTATTGCTCTTTATTGTAAAATGAAAAGTGAACGTGTGAATGTTTTGCAGGCATTTCCCCATATTTCAATACAGTAGGACAGATGTGGAACAATCATAGAACAGTATAATATATAGTCCTTTCTCATCTAATATCTCTTTTACTTTGTGTAGTAGAACAATCATTTTTAATAATTTATTCTTTGTATAGTTAATATGTGATTTCCAACTCAAGTTCACATCAATCATGACACCCAGAAATTTTGTTTCCATCACTCTTTTAATTTCTACACCATCTATAATAATTGGGGTATTCATACTTTTTTCTCTATTACTAAATATCATGAAATTAGTTTTGTCAAAGTTAAGCCATAATTTATTAATGTCAAGCCAAATTTTTATTCCCATTATTTCTTTTTTGACTACTCCCAACACATGTTGTAAATTTTTACCAGAATAGAAAAATGTGGTATCGTCAGCAAACAGAATACAATGTAACATCTTAGATACATTAACAATGTCATTGACATACAGTGTAGTATACATAAAGTTTTGGTCCAAGGACTGACCCCTGAGGTACCCCACAGGTAACACTTAATAATCCAGATCTTACATCGTTTACGTGTACAAACTGTTTTCTGTTGACTAGATAGCTTGATACCCATTTGTGAGCAACCCCTGTGATTCCATATTTGTTTAATTTTTGAAGAAGAATTTTTGAAGTATAGTATGGTCAATGGTATAAAAAGCTTTTTTGAAGTCCACAAAAATGCTCACAAAAAATCCTTATTGTCTATTGCAGTGCATATTTCTTCAGTTAGTTCCATAATTGCCATGGCTGTAGAGTAACTAGTTCGAAAACTATACTGACTATTACTTATAATATTATATTTATCAAAGAACGTATCCAATCGATTTACAAATAATTTCTCTAATATCTTGGAAAATTGTGGAAGCAAGGAAACTGGTCTGTAATTAGAAAAAAACATGTTTATCCCCACTTTTATATAGTGGAATTACCTTAGCTGTTTTCATGCTATCAGGAAAAGTTCCCATTGAAAATGACAGATTACAAATATAAGTAAATGTTACAATGACTGATTCAATAATGTTCTTAATTAGAAACATGTCTAGATCATGACAATCTATTTTTGATTATAGCTTAGTTTTTCTTGTTATGTTCTGACTGCCTTCTGGTTTACTTTGAGTCCTTAATATCAGTTTGCCCTTCGTGGCAATGCCCCAACTTCATTGAAATTGGTGTTGTATAATGTCCTATAGTGAAGGGTCAAAATGGTGGCACCATAGTGGCTCCACTCTTTGATCAGTATAATCTCTGGATGATCTGAAAGAAATTTGAAGTGCATTGGTCAAAATCCTTAGGCGGCACTTGTTCAAATACATGTCAAAATCATGCCAAAATGACACAAAAATTCAAAATAGCCGAATTCCTTTTTGGCAGACACCAATGGTGCAAGAGACTTTCTTGTACATCTTTGCAAGTCACACGTGTACCAACTTTCATCTCCCTACCCCAAAAACCCCTATGGGGAGGGGTTTTTGAAAGTTGCAAGTGGGTGCTATAGAGGCATTTGCCCGACCCATGGGTGATGCCCGATCACCTGTTGGGGTTGTCATGCTTGACCTGTGTATCAATTTTCATGATATGACAAATTTAAAGCCATGAAAAGGAAGATCGTAATTTCATGTACATTCACCATCTTGTTCTGCATGTTTTAGAAGTGGAATGAAGTTGATAGGGTTAACTGTGTGACATCAGTACCTGTTAAAGTATAAATAGGACATTTCCTGATACCACTGGGGGCGCTATGAGTTAGGAGGGAAGGATGGAGCACCCATCCTTTCCAGCAAGTTTGAAGAATCTACGATGAAGTATGTGGGTGTGACAGCCATTGGAAGTGAAACGGCATGCTCCGAAACGCTTGCCAAAGTTTGACGCACACTTGCAGCCACGCCTTTTGACCTACAGAAATTCTTTTCAGAACTTTTGATTAGCATGGGGTCACAATGATGTAATTCATATTGACGACAGTACCTCCTGTCCAGCAACTGAACTTTTAACATTGACTGAAACTTTTAATTTTGAGCAACACGTTTCCGATCCTACGCACCAGAAAGGTCACACCATTGACTTAGTTTTTTCGTTGGGTCTCAATGTTGGCATCCTTTGCATAGAGGATGTACACTTGAGTGATCATTTTTGTGTGTCATTTAAGCAGTTTTTCACTCCTGAGCTTACACTGCCTGTTATAGATCTCAAAGACACATTATCACTGAGGATACCGCTGTCATGTTTTCAGGCATGTTTGATGCTAGTCTGCTCTTGGATTGTCCTGATGTGGACGGTGTTGTTCACAGTTTTAATACTCACTATGGGATGGCAGTGGGATTGAACCCAGGACTGCTCGCACTAAAGACCAGAACTCTACCAGGTCAGCCAAAGGGGAATTCCCCCGTTAGCCAAGCTAGCGGGGATGTCTTTTCAATCCGGACTTCATCTTGCTACAATACTATCAATTCTATTGTTTGTCCTGTGACAACTCCTACACCTGCTGTGTGCAAAGCTGACAGTAATGCATTGACAAAATTCTGAACATGAATCCAAAATTACCAGTGCTATCGAATTTCGGATCCGGCCAGATGACTTTGCAAAGTTTGGTGTGTTTTTGAGCATGAGAAAAGGCCGAAATTAGGGCTTGAAAGTGTAAATAATAATAATAATAATAATAATAATAATAATAAATTATTACAATTACAATAGGGTCCTTGTAGGACTTTGTCCTACTCTGGCCCTAATAGCGAAAATGAATAACCGCATAACACAGAGGCATATTGGTCTGGGCACTGAACAGACAGGTGGGGCTGTAAAGATCTCTGTTCCTGGACGTCCCAGCTTGAGAACACCTTCTGTCTTTGGAAGGACATGAACTTACAACATTCCTCCGTGAGGCGCGTGTCTCTGCCTGCTGTCCTCACATGGAAATATATAAAACATCTTTCACCTTTGCGCCAGTCTGCAGCGGCTGCACACACCACCACCATGACCTTGTTGATTTCAGGTATTTTTTCCACACTGATTACAAGCTAGCGATGGTAGCACAGTGGTGAAGTTTACAGATTCAAATCCTGTGAGTGGCATTTTTTTTAAGCAGGGTTATTTAACTGTGGGGTTCTGTATTGCGTCCCCTTTTATGTATTATTTATCTCTACCCAGTGACATTCACTAATTATGCAGATGTTTTTTATTTTATTGTTCTCCACATCAACGGCGCAATGTGGTGCAGCTGCTCGCACTGTTCCCATGTGCACAAAACTGTCGCTACATGTATTTTTTTTTCTTCACAGCAGCTGCACAATGTGTAACCACATCACACATCTGCTTGCACTGTGTTCCCGCATGTATGAACCATTGCAGTGGCATTGTATTCACCTACCCGTTGGTGTGATGTTTTCGTGGTTCGCTCATACGAGCTGTTCCACCGTGAGTCACCCTGAGTTGTACTTATTCGTACTTTGTGTAAAGGGGCCCTTAACGGCACATGGGGAGCAATTTGGGCATTAAGAACCTTGCTCATGGGTCCATAGAGATTTTCCAGTCTGACAGGGATTCAAACAAAGATATTGTGGTATCAAGCCCACCGCTTGAACCACAAGACCATCACCTTCCCAGCTTGTGGAAAAAAAAATTGACAAACTGTTCCTGTATAAGCTGATTGTTCATATCATGATTGAAATTTCACTAACGTTGATAGGGAAGAGATAAAATGACAACCTTATGACATCATAAAGAACTGAAATCTCTGAAAACACACCTCTTGGTTGATCTTCATATCGATGGGATTCAGGAGTGGTGTGTGGTGAGATATGACACTAACATTTACATTCAAACTGTTCCAGCATCTGGTGTGTTGTTAGCAGTAAATCCATTTTAGATCCTCCCTCCGTCATATACGTGCATAAAGGCTAAAGGTAGATATAAGTCAGAATGATGGTGGAGGTAATAAAGGCACCGTCAGCTTCTTTGTAAAAGCTACAATTTCACAAATTGTAAAGTAAAATACATGTATATATACTTCATGTGCATTTTGTTTGAAATATATGTTTCGCTTTATCCGAGTCCTTCAGTTCAAAAAGGGAAATGCAGACATATCACTAAAGGATCTCACCCTGCGCCAGCACTCCTCTCCTCCTCTTGTCCTTAGCTGCATGTTGTTTTGATACACAGCTGCCATCTGTGTGAAATATTAATGCAGTGGGCTGATTTGGGGTGTCGAGCAGTGTCACTCATTTGGCTTTTAATCATGCAGCAGCTTGAGAAAAAAGGATGGAAAATAACTTCCTTTCCTGGGTGGCTGTCAAAGTCTTCCCAAAAGTCATCCGGCACGTAGGGCGTCATGCCTGTCGCCTGTCTCTGCTCTCATTGACAGCTGCATTTTTGGCTCCTCTCCGAGCGGCTGAGCGCTTTCACGTCTATCCCGTCTTTCAGCCAAAACAAGGATGCCACCCATGAAAATTTAAATACAACACCATCGTATTGCTCCGGTCACGAAGGCCACCTCTCCTGAAAAGCATGAATTACGATGGTAAATTTTCCAGTGTGCTCGAAGCATTTGGAATAACTGTTGTGAATTTGTTCCAGTTTGCAGTTTGTAATGCTCCTGACACGTTAAAGGAGTGACATTGTGCAAAATCATCCAGAAAAAAGATTTTATAATTAAATGTAGCTTGCAGCGTTCATGCACACACACACACACACACACACACACAAAGGACTGTCTTGTACAGAATTTACTGACTCAGTGTTCTTCATAAGGAAATGCAATAACTTGCAATAACATTGGGTTTCCTGCTTTACTCAGGGACCTGGTCACACCTTGGTGGATCAGCCCTGTGAATGTCTACTGCTGATTGCTTCTGTGAATTGCCACACAAAGGGTTTTCAAGTACCACTCGAAAACTGTAATTTCCTCTGCTTTGTCTTCAGCCACAGACTGTCTGCAGCTGAGGAATGTGTATTTGATATGCCTGGCCTTTTGTCCTCCATTGACACACCCCCGCGGAGTTCAAGCAAGGCCAGGGTTATTTAAAGCCCCTTTCACACCGGTCCCACTTCCAGTTGCGTTGTATGGCGTCATGACGATGCCACGAGGTAGCAATTCAATGCCGAGACAATGTAGCTCAACGCAACAACAGTGCGAGGGACGCAAAGGACGAAACAAATCAGATGCCAAAAATTAAACGTTTAAATTTTTTGCGTCCTGTCCTCGACGCAGAAATTAATTGGTTTCACCGCAAGTCAGAGCAACGCGACAGTACTCAACGTGACTGGAAGCCACACCCTCGCAATACAACATTACCCAACGCCAATTTGTGATTCCTGCTGTGTTCCATTGTTCCCGAGGTATAAACCACGCAGGATTGTTTTTATACCGTGTCCACAATGCAGTAAAACTACACACTCAAAAAGAGCACAGAAAAAAAAATGCTGATTGCAGCTGCAGCTCCTCACTCTTAAATTCTCTCACAAAAGTGTTTAAAGTCCATAAAAGTCCTGCCCACAGACTGATTGCCAGAGACAGGACATGTCCACATCCAGTAAAAAGACCGGACATCTCCAGTCCACTCACGGACAATTAATTTGCGCGCGCACATGTGAACAATAAAAGAAAGAAAAAAAAATGTGGCTGCGCTCCTCACTCTCCCCTCAAACTCTCTCATCATTCTGTTAAATAAAGGACCAAAAAGATGTGTGCCTGAAAAGTGAAGTCTTCGTTTTTACTCTTCTGTGATTAAAGCACATGCTCTGCATTTTTCAATGTAGAACTTGTCTCATTTTTTCGTTTATGACTATGATAACGTCACACTGTTCATGTTGATGCTCACCAAAATGTTGGCTTGAAATTAGGTTGACCTTTTTCAAGTACCTGCTCTAGTCCTTGGGCCAAGCAGGTTTTTGGTACTACTTAAGGGTACTAAACAACACATACAATCCAGCTTCAGTATAACACAGTTCACATAAAAATGTATGATGGCCATCTTGTGGTGGTAGCTGTAGCCAGATAGGGGTCAATGAAGAATTACACATGGGTCAAAAAAAAAAAAAAAAAATGCTTCAATCATACTGAAAATCAGTATATCAAATTTCTTTGTCTAATCAGGTACTCCAATTGTGGTATAATGTGATGAAAATGATTAATAGGGTTTTTAAAAGGAACAGTTTATGCCATCTGCTATGCTTGGTTATCAGCTTATGCAGTAACATACGCCATATATCATAGAATCCAATGGACGTTTGACCTTTACTTTGGAGGCCAGCCATTCAACACAGTAATAAAGAAAAAAAAATTCCATTCTATTAGCTCAACAATAACTTTCACCAGTTTTTACCAAAACAGGAGCAACTTTATTCGTTTGGCCAGTACGTTTGTCACCATTTTTGCTGTTTTTAGCCCAAAACATTCACTTATAAATAGTCCAAACTATACCTTTTTGGAATTCTTATGATCAGACAAATCATGTGGTATACATTTCAATATGACTGGGGTCCTTTTAAATTTTTCCCCTGTATAATTCTTCATTGACCCCAACCTACCTAGAGTCTTTTAAATCTGCTCTTAAGACATCGTTTTGCTTTGGATTTTAATACAACATAAGCTATTTGTGTCTGGTTTTATTTTATTTTCACATTAACATGTGAACCACTTTGGGCAGCTGGTGCTGTTGAAAATGTGCTATATAAATAAAATCGACATTGACATTGACCTAGCTACAGTTACCATCCGGGGATGGCCATCATAATTTTTGTGTATGCTATGTTACATTGCATTGCTTAGTCCCCTTAAGTGGTACAGATTAGGCCAAAATTGTCTACTGCCTCATGGACTGTTCCTGTTGAGAAGCAGGTGCAAATTTATTAATCCAGATCCCAGTTTTGTCAAATGATCAGAATCATACACAGAAGTCATTTATGGCCCCTTCACACACAATGGGTGAATGAGGCCAAAACCAGTCAAAAAATGCAGAAATCAAAAGAACTGTCGAAGCTCAAAAAATTTCCAGCCGCTGCATGGAGTGACAAACAATCAGACAGCTGTGTACGGTTTCGTGGACGCTCATTAACATGGTCGCCTGCCCTCTACTTTCGTGTTGGCTGCACGAATGGCCAAGCCTTTTCTAAGTGCCCCAGGAGTGGTATTGGATGTTCGTGGGTGGCACCTGGATGCCGGCTGATTCTGGTTGAGAGTGAGTCAAATGGACACTCGCCTACCATTCGCCATCATTTTGCGGCAGGTGTGAAGGCTGCCTCGGTCATGCTATTTGTCTGGTTCTGATATGTCTGATCTGTTGTTTTTCACCGTTTCCTGGCCTTCAATGTCCTGATTTCGAGGAGGACATTATGTCTCTCTCACCATGTACTCCACGCAGAAGTGTGTGACTGCATTGCCCTGACTCCTGCTGGCGGTCTCTTTCTGCCAATTCTATCACGGGTTCCCAGTGTTGCACACTATGAGCAGCTATGATCTCACCATCCCAGCATGCAAAGCCCTTGGCTCATCCCCCGCCTCACAGTGTCACTTTGCCCCTCGGTGATGCTTTTCCACTCGCAGTGGCTTGCGCTGCTCCGATGACATCCGTGGGGAGGAAGAGCACAGCAAAGTCTGAAAGACCAGGAAAGAAGTGGAATGACACTTGCTGCCCTCTGTACCCACCACATTGTCCAATCTGCAGCTGGTTCTACAGTCCAGGCTCTTGCCAAGGCTATGTCTAATTCTGAATCCCAGCTCCCCTTCTGGATTCTTAACCCTCCACCTCGGTTGCTCCACACCTGGCTCCACCTCCTCAGCCTGGCCCCTCCTCTGTGGCTGCATTGGATTCTGAGCTTGTGCTTCTGGATCCATGCTCCCCCTACTCCTGGGTAGTCACTCACTTCAGCCATGCCGGCCCCGACTCTTGGTAGGGAGTTTTGTCCTTCAGCTGTTACTGTGTCTCTGCAGTTCAGGGCTAACATCTTGCAAGGTGTGGACATTAATCTTGCTTCTGTGCCGCTGCCTTCACTATCCATCAATCATGGATCTGTTAAAGTGGTCTCTGAACGCAATTGACACTATTTTTTCTACAAGACATTCGGGGGCGGAGGACCCAACCTGTCCTGCTGGGACGCATGTGCTGGGTTACGTGATGGACTCGTGGAGGAGATGGCAGGTCATGTGCCTTTACATGCTTTCTGTGAAGGACGTCGAAGATGTGTACATATTCGGCTTGGTGGTGACCGGCTTTCTGATGTGTGGAGCGGGCACTATGCTGGTTTACTGGAAAATCAAGAAAGTGGAAGCAGCTTTGATTGGTCCTTCCAGGCTGCCCTACATGATTGATTCGATTGGGAAGGCAGTGGCTGCGCAGTCGGCGGGGGTTAACCGCACGTTGGAAAATATCTCGAATAGGATTGCAGCCCTGGAAACCCGCTCTGACCGTCTGTGAAGACCACATTCTACATTCAGATGCATTGAGAGCCATTCTGTTCTCAGAACTGTGGAATCTTTCAGGCGTCTGCTAATCTGGCTATTCATTTGGCTTCCCCAAATACAGCTGCACTTCAAGGTCGCTGTGATAAAACCTCCTCAGAAGATCAACACTTAAGCCTCGCTCCCTGGTCTCCCCCCCTCCCCTCAGTTTCTCCAGCTCTGACGTTGGACTGCTCAGGACTGCTCAGACTGCTCAGGGCTGCCCCTCCCCCCTCCAGGATTGTCGGACAAGGCCGTTGATGGCACCAAACAGGCTGTCTCTGGAGTGTTCTGATAAACTGGACCTTTTCAAATCTCGGTTGTCGTCCTGTGTCCTTGTTTTTGTCTGTGTGATTATTGTTTTTTTGTGCTGATGGGGATTTTTTTCCTCATTGCTGCTGTGTAATGCAGCGGCTATGAGGGTTTTTTTTTTCTCCTTTTCCCTCATGTTTTGCTTTTCATATATACGAGGGCTGTCAATAAAGTAAGGGTCCTTTTTATTTTTTTCAAAAACTATATGGATTTCATTCATATGTTTTTACGTCAGACATGCTTGAACCCTCGTGCGCATGCGTGAGTTTTTCCACGCCTGTCGGTGATGTCATTCGCCTGTGAGCACTCCTTGTGGGAGGAGTCGTCCAGCCCCTCATCGGAATTCCTTTGTCTGAGAAGTTGCTGAGAGACTGGCGCGTTGTTTGATCAAAATTTTTTCTAAACCTGTGAGACACATCGAAGTGGACACAGTTTGAAAAATTAAGCTGGTTTTCAGTGAAAATTTTAACGGCTGATGAGAGATTTTGAGGTGATTCTGTCGCTTTAAGGACTTCCCACGGTGCGAGACGTCGCTCAGTGCTCTCAGCCGCCGTCGTCAGCCTGTTCAAGCTGAAAACCTCCACATTTCAGGCTCTATTGATCCAGGACGTCGTGAGAGAACAGAGAGTTTCAGAAGAAGTCGGTTTCAGCATTTTATCCGGATATTCCACTGTTAAAGGAGATTTTTTTAATGAAAGACGTGCGGACGGATCCGCGCGTCGGGACGCAGCCGACGCGGTGCGGCGGCACAGGAAAAACACCTCCGTGTTGATAACCATTTGTAAAATCCAGGCGGCTTTTGATGGTTTTCAGTGGAGTGAGTATATGAGAAATTGTTTAACAGGCAGGACATGTTCCAACTTGTCCTTAAGGCTTTCAACAGAGGTGTTTTTCCTGTGGCGGAGCGTCGCGGCGGCTGCGTCCCAACGCGCGGACCTGTCCTTCTCTGACTTTGTTATAGCATTTGGGATTTATTTTGGATGTGCTCTGCACCATATCACCATACCACCAGTATCACACTGAGCTCATCACATACTTAGCTCTGATCACTGACCTTAATCATTAGTATGGCAGATTGCCCACTATATTGTCATGCGCAATCTTAGATTGGACTGATCCATCGCGGACACTGAATTTTTCATACACCATTTTGGTGGTAAACATGCCCTTGCCTGTGTGGTCACACGTTCATTCCGTGATGTTCATGGAATGAATGATCATTCCATTCCATGTTCTTGGGAACCAAGTTCCCAAGAACTTGTCTAGTTCCATTGTCCAGTGTTGTCCTATTTGCAAAAACTTTAACAAAACAGTTTGTCTTATCCTCATTGACCATTTTTTCATGTTTGCAGTCTGTAAAAGGGCCCTTATCCCAGGTCCACCTGGCACCATGACTGGAGGCTGCCTCTGGGAGGACCTGTGTGTTCACCAAGAGACATTTTGACTGTTCATCCAACTACTCCCATGAAAGTATTTCTCTTCTCATCCTATCGAGCTTCTCATCCAGATCCAGTTTGAGGATTATTTACTCACTGGCCTTTCTCAAGGGTTCAGTGTTGGCATACTGTCCCCTCCCATGGCCCGTAATTTTTGGTGTGCTCTAGCCAGGCCCACTGTTTCTGATCTCCTGCACAAGAAAGTTTTTAAAAATGATGTGATCATCACATTCTCTTCTCATGCTTTCTCCCACAATAGGGTTAATGCTCTTGGCATCACCATGTGCAAATATTCTGATAGAAGTGCCTGATTTTCGATATGTCCTAGCTTTTCTCTACTTCCTGGGCGAGCATTAATGATGTGATCCCTCTTGATTCTTTCTCATTGCATTATACTATTAAGCTAGATGGTTTAGGCACTCTTCTAGCTAAGGAAGATATGACAAATGCCTCCAAAATCTTACCTATCCATCCATCCATCCATCTGTTTTTAATGGCACTCCAAGTACCAGTTTGCTGTTAGGCTCACATCCAGCTGTAAGAGTAGCTCTAGTATTTCAACTCCCTATCAGAGGCACTGTGCTGGATTTTGCTTAACACATGTAAGAGGAAGACGAACTTCATCAAACCCATAATTAGATGGAAGAAGATCTGCCACAGAGCCAGAGTGGTAAACCCCATGCCTTGGCAGAGTCCAGTCCCCAAGGTGTCTGCAGAACTGGACCTCTGAGACACAGGTGTTGACTGCAGCAAAAAAAAAAGAAAAATAAGAGCAAATCTATCCATCAAAAAGGAGGAGAAAATGGTGTACTTGTTACGATTTGGAGCTGAGTAAAAGTCAAAGGATCCCCAGTATGCAGGCAGCGAGGACACAGAGATCACTCAGTCTCATCAGTCATCTTCAACCTCTTATCCAGGATCAGGTCGTGGGGGCAACAGTGTACTCCAAACTTTCTTTTCCAGAGTTACAGAGACACAGAGATATGTTTCAAAAACCCACGGTGCTTTAATGATCCAGAAGTGAATAGGAATTGAAACAAACAAGGTGCAGAGACATGAATACAAAAAGAGTCCATGAAAAAATACCGGGCAGAGATCAGGAGGTGCAAGGAGTAGACAAAACTAATGATGGCTGAAAACACAGTTGAAATCAATGAACATGAGGAACTTACAAAAAATAGCAACAACAGGAGAGACCAACATAAACACATAACGTCAAACGACCGGCAAAGTAACAAGCAAACAGGTGTGGCTTAAGAGCAAACTGAACAAATGAACTCAGGTGTGAGGAATCAGTGAGGGCGGGAAGAATAGAGACATGTGAGGAACTTAAAGGAACACAAGGTGCCTAAAGACTAAACAGACTTCAAATGGTGCATCAAAATAAACCTAATCAAGAAACAAAAGCTGAGGCATAAAGCCAAAGTACAACATCAAGGACACAAAATGCAAAAACTACCATCCGACTGCAACAAAGGGCAAACTGATATGAAGGACTCAAAATAAACCAGAAGGCAGTCAGAACATAAACAACAAGAAAAACTAAACAATAATCAAAAAGTACAACCCCAATTCCAAAGAAGTTGGGATGTTGTGTAAAAATGTAAATTAAAAACAGAATACAATGATTTGCAAATCCTTTTCAACCTCAATTGAGTACACCACAAAGACAAGATATGTTCAAACTGATAAACTTTATTATTTTTGTGCAAATATTTGCTCATTTTGAAATGGATGCCTCAAATCTATCAACACATTGGCTCACGGTGGCCCCCAGTTCTCGGCAGAAACTCCTCCAGATTTGAGAGGAGAACTGGGGACCACGATCTGAGACAATGTCTGTTGGTATCCTATGCAGACGCATGACGTGGTGGACCAGGAGGTCTGCTGTCTCCTGGGCCATAGGGAGCTTCGGGAGGGCCACGAAGTGGGCCGCCTTGGAGAATCGGTCCACTATCGTGAGGATGGTAGTCATGTCCCGGGATGGCGGGAGGCCCGTGACGAAGTCCAGGCCGATGTGGGACCAGGGCCGATGGGGCACAGGTAACAGTTGGAGGAGTCCCTGTGCCCGTTGGTGGTCAGCTTTTCCCCTGGCGCAGGTGGTGCAGGCCTGGACATAGTCCCGGATGTCGGCTTCCATGGACGCCCACCAGAAGCGCTGCCGGACCACTGCCACGGTCCTTCGCACCCCCGGATGGCAGGAGAGTTTGGAACCATGGGAGAAGTCCAGGACGGCAGCTCTGGCCTCAGGTGGGACGTAGAGGCAGTTCTTCGGTCCGTTACCTGGGTCCGGGCTCTGTGCCAGGACCTCCTGGACGGTCTTCTCCATGTCCCAGGTTAGGGTGGCCACGATAGTGGACTCAGGTAGAATGGATTCCGGTGGATCCGACAGCTCGGTTTTGACTTCGAATTTGTGAACCCGGGACAGAGCATCCGATCTTTGGTTCTTGGTCCCGGGGCGGTAGGTGATCCGGAAGTCAAAATGCCCAAAGAACAATGACCAGCGGGCTTGCCTGGGGTTCAGCCGCTTGGCGGTCCTGATATACTCCAGGTTCCGGTGGTCCGTGAAAACCGTAAATGGTATCGTGGCTCCCTCTAACAGATGTCTCCACTCCTCAAGAGCCTCCTTCACCGCGAGGAGTTCCCGATTGCCCACGTCATAGTTCCGCTCAGCTGGGGTCAACCTGTGTGAGAAATAGGCACAAGGATGGAGAATCTGATCGGACTCCCCGCTCTGGGACAGCACGGCTCCTATCCCTGAGTCCGGGGCATCCACTTCTACCACAAACTGGCAGCTAGTATCGGGCTGCACCAGAACTGGTGCAGTCGAAAACCGGCGTTTCAACTCCCTAAACGCGGCCTCGCACCGATCCGACCAAGTAAATGGTACTTTGGAGGAGGTCAGAGCTGTCAGGGGGCTAACTACCTGACTGTAGCCCTTTATGAACCTCCTGTAGAAATTCGCAAAGCCGAGGAACTGTTGCAGCTTCCTACGGCTTGTCGGTTGGGGCCAGTCTCTCACCGCTGCGACCTTGGCTGGATCAGGGGCGACGGAGTTGGAGGAGATTATGAACCCCAGGAAGGACAAAGAAGTGCGGTGGAACTCACACTTCTCACCCTTCACAAACAGCTGGTTCTCCAACAACTGCTGCAGGACCTGACGTACATGCTGGACATGGGTCTCAGGATCCGGGGAAAAAAATGAGAATATCGTCTAGGTATACGAAGACGAATCGGTGCAGGAAGTCCTGCAAGACGTCATTTACCAAAGCCTGAAACGTCGCGGGGGCATTGGTGAGGCCGAACGGCATGACTAGGTACTCAAAGTAACCTAATGGGGTGTTGAATGCCGTCTTCCACTCGTCTCCCTTCCGGATCTGAACCAGGTGGTACGCGTTCCTAAGATCGAGTTTTGTGAATATTTGGGCTCCATGCAGGGGCGTGAACACCGAATCTAACAGGGGTAGAGGGTACCGGTTGCGGACCGTGATCTCGTTCAGTCCCCTGTAGTCAATGCATGGATGGAGGCCACCATCTTTCTTGCCCACAAAAAAGAAACCTGCACCCATCGGGGAGGTGGAGTTCCAGATCAGCCCGGCAGCTAACGAGTCCCGGATGTAGGTCTCCATTGATTCGGGTTCCGGACGTGAGAGGTTGTACAGCCGGATGGATGGATACTCAGTGCCCGGGATCAAATCAATGTTCAATGTGTGGGGGAAGAGTGAGTGCCAGATCTTTGCTGAAGACGTCAGTGAGATCGTGGTACTCCTCAGGCACCGCCGCAAGGTTGGGGGGGACTTTAACCTCCTCGTTAGCGGTCAAACCGGGCGGAACCGAGGATCCTAGACATTCCCGGTGACAGGTTTCGCTCCACTGAGCCACAACCCCAGACGGCCAATCAATCCGGGGGTTGTGTTTGATCATCCAAGGGAAGCCCAAAATCACGCGGGAGGTAGAAGAAGTCACAAAAAACTCAATCTCCTCCCGATGATTCCCAGACACTATCAGAGTTATTGGCAGTGTCTTGTGTGTGATTAAAGGGAGAAGGGTGCCATCTAGTGCCCGCACCTTCAATGGTGAAGGAAGCGCCACCCGAGGGAGCCCTACCTCTCTTGCCCATCTGCTGTCCAGCAGATTCCCTTCTGACCCCGTGTCCACCAGTGCGGGGGCCTGAAGGGTTAGATCCCCACTCAGGATCATAACTGGGAGTTGTGCAGAAAGACGGGTTTGTCCCACGTGTATTTCTTGGCCCACCCTTAGCCCAGTTTCTAAGAGTGGGTGTTGGTGTTTAACTGTTTGGGGCAGTCTCTCTGCTGATGCTCATTTGAGCCGCAGATAAAGCACTCTCCGCGGACCAGTCTCCTTTGTCTGTTAGTGGCTCTGACTTTAGCCCTGCTCGTGTCCATAGCATCGTCAGCAGGGGGAGCTGTCGCCAAACGGAGCGCTGAGGCAGTGGAGCGTGGGGAGGGCGGTACCTTTTCGGATCCAGAAGGGAGAGGGACGGCGCGTACCCGACCACGCCCTTCGTCTCGCTCCCGACGGCGTTCCTCTAACTGATTGTCTAATCGTATGACCAGATCAATAAGCCCATCTAAATCCCGCGGCTCATCCTTAGCCACCAGATGCTCCTTCAGGACTGACGACAGTCCATTTACGAAGGCGGCGCGGAGTGCAGCGGTATTCCAGCCGGACCTCGCAGCCGCGATGCGGAAGTCGACCGCATACTCTGCTGCACTCCGACGCCCCCTGTCTCATTGACAGCAGCGCTGCTGAAGCAGTCTCGCCTCTGTTTGGGTGATCAAATACTGTTCTGAACTCCCTCACAAACCCAGTATAAGAGGTAAGGAGCCGTGAATTCTGCTCCCAGAGCGTCGTAGCCCAGGCGCGTGCTTCACCTCGAAGCAGATTAATCACATAAGCCACCCTACTGGTGTCAGACACGTACATCACGGGACGCTGTGAAAAGACGAGCGGACACTGCATTAAAAAGTCTGGGGGACTTATGTATGCTTCAGGGGATGGTGGGGGGGTTCGTTGAATGACTAGTGGAATGTCTATATTCGGCACCGGGTCAGCAGGAGGAGCTCCAGCAGCACCCTGAGCGTGCGCTTCCACCTGCGTGGTGAGAGCCTCCATCCGGCGATTGAGGATGACGTTCTGCTCGGTCATTAGATCCAACCGAGCAGTAAAGGCGGTGAGGATTTGCTGCAACTCACCTAACACACCTCCTGCAGACGCCTGTGCACCTTGCTCTTCCATTGGCTGTTCAACAGATGGTTGACGCACCTCGGGATCCATGACGATGGCCGAGATATCCTGTTGGGAAAGTGTAGTGACACGGACCCACAACAGGGGGCATAAATGAGTGGACAATAGATGAGCCAAAAATACAACACTTTACTGTTGTGAAAAATGCACAACGAGAATACAGACAAATGCAGAATTTGGATCACAATCAAACTGTACAAGGTGATGTGTGGGTAGGATCGAGGATAGAAGACGTCTGTCCCGAGAAGAACCGGATCCCACACGATTTCCACTGCCACCGAACCCGAAGGATACTGGAGCCGCCAAGTCCCGAGTCCCCAGGTGATCACCGTCTCCGACTGTCGGATCTGGTACTGCTGGCAGAAGAACAGATGTGATAAGTGTGTGACAATACACTCAGTAAACAGTCAGCAATTCGTTATTCCAGGTGGGAAACAACACCTCCACCTTTAACACAAAACACAGGTAAGCAGAGCCAAAGAGCTACTTAGCGTTTTGGCGTGAGGGTGAAGAACATCACTCTTTCACGGAACCACAAAACGCTGCACCCAGCTGACAGCAGCTACAGCAACTCCTGCAAACACTCAGAAAAGGAATTCACATGCGTAACGGCACAGTCAAACGGCTGAGAATTTACCATAGAGGTCGACGATATCTCGGCGACGAGGTGGAGATGTCGTCCGGCTTTTGTGTACGTGGTTGAAGACCTGGTGATTGGTGACAGCTGTCAAAGTCGATGAGTGACAGCAGTCACCCCGGCTGTTCCTGTGAGGCGGCAGTGCCCTCTTGTGCCTGAAGCCCGCACTTCAGGCAGGGCGCCCTTTGGTAGTGGGCCAGCAGTACCTCCTCTTCAGCGGCCCACACAACAAAGCTCACCAAAATCTAAACATTTCTCCCAAAATCAGTCCGTCTGCAGACACAGATTGAACATATACATAACATTTGTACAACCCCAATTCCAATGAAGTTGGGACATTATGTATAATGTAAATAAAAACAGAATACAGTGATTTGCAAATCCTCTTCAACCTATATTCAATTGAATGCACCACAAAGACAAGATATTTAAACCTTATTCTTTTTGTGCAAATATTTGCTCAGTTTGAAATGGATGCCTGCAACACATTTCAAAAAAGCTGGGACAGTAGTATGTTTACCACTGTGTTACATCACCTTGCCTTCCAACAACACTCAAAAGCATTTGGGAACTGAGGACACTATTTGTTGGAGCTTTGTAGGTGGAATTCGTTCCCATTCTTGCTTGATGTACAACTTCAGTTGTTCAACAGTCTGGGGTCTCCGTTGTTGTATTTTGTGCTTCATAATGTGCCACACATTTTCAATGGGTGACAGGTCTGGACTGCAGGCAGGCCAGTTTAGTACCTGCACTCTTTTACTATGAAGCCACGTTGTTGTAAAACATGCAGAAATTGGCTTGGCATTGTCTTGCTGAAATAAGCAGGGACATCCCTGAAAAAGACGTTGCTTGGATAGTAGCATGTGTTGTTCCAAAACCTGGATGTACCTTTCAGCATTGATGGTGCCATCACAGATGTGTAAGTTGCCCATGCCATTGGTATGAACACACCCCCATACAGTCACAGATGCTGGCTTTTGAACTTTGCACTGTTAACATTCTGGATGGTCCTTTTCCCTCTTTTGTCCGGATGACACAACATCCATGATTTCCAAAAGTGAAGTGTTCCTGAGCAACGCAGTAAGATCCTTTACACATTGATGTCGGTTTTTAATGTAGTGCCGCCTGAGGGATCGAAGGTCACGCGCATTCACTGTTGGTTTTCAGCATTGCTGCTTACTTGTAGAAAATTCTACAGATTCTCTGAATCTTCTGATTATACTATGGACTGTAGATGATGGAATCCCTAAATTCTTTGCAACTGAACATTGAGAAACGTTGTTCTTAAACTGTTGGACTATTTTTTCATGCAGTTATTCACAAAGTGGTGATCCTCACCCCATCTTTGCTTTTGAATGGCTGAGCCTTTTGGGGATGCTCCTTTTACACCCAATCATGGCACTCACTTGTTTACAAACAGGTGTTTTTTGAGCATTGATCAATTTTCCCAGTCTTTTGTTGCCCCGTCCCAACTTTTTAAATGTGTTGCAGGCATCCATTTCAAAATGAGCACATTTTTGCACAAAAAAAAAGTTTATCAGTTTGAACATTAAATATCATGTCTTTGTGGTGTATTCAATTGAATATACGTTGAAGAGGATTTGCAAATCATTGCATTCTGTTTTTATTTACATTTTACACAATGTCCCAACATTCACATGGAACTCAAACAGGAACCAGAGTGTAAAGTGAGAAAAACCTAACAACAAATAATGACACTAAATAAGCAAAACATAAAGACAGGATGAACTTGAGACAGGGGGAAACATAAGGAAAACACAGATGGCGGACGGATCACAAAGCTAAAACAAATGACCGACACGGGCAGGGGAGAGAATACAGCAGATTACAAAGACACACACATAAGGTACAGACCTAACTAACAAAACACACACACATAAGGCATAGACATGACACAAGCGACAGGCAAGGGTGGATACACACACACTGAAAATCAAAGGGGGCATGGTAAACAAACACTTCTAACACATAACCCGTATATACAGAAAAAGACAGGACCGAACACAAACCCATATACAGAAGACACAGACAGGGCAGATAGATGCACACACAACTGGACTGGCTGAAGGAGCATCCAGAAATGTATTACAAACACCTTAGTCAGTATAAGAACATATAGAATAAAGATGCACTTTTGGAGGAAAAGGCTGGTGAAACTGAGAAGGACATGTCTACGATAAAAGTATGGAGCCGCTCATTGTGGGCCTACCTGTGGAAACTGATGATGAAGTCTTGCCAGGCTTAACAACTGCAGAAAAACAACAAAAGTGACATATCAAGTGACATCGATTCAACAATACATGATCACACAAAGGGCTAAATGTCCGACTGAAGCCAAAGGTTGAGGCTGGAGACTGGCCAGTCAGCCAGTGGTTGCTGAAGATGGGGTCGGGCACTGAGAGTGAAGTTGGCTTAAGTCCACACCAACCCAGGAGCATGGCCATTCAGCCAGCTGGAGTACACGGCAGAGTCAGGAAGGCAACCATATCACCCCCCAGAGTTCACTGCAGAGTCAGCAGGGTGGCCACATGGCTCACGGGGTGTGACAGCTGCATGGCCCTTCAGTGACGCTCTCAGAAGGGATGGTGGACAACCTCAGGTGTGGGGACGTCCATCCCTTGGTGACGTTCTCAGATGTGGGGGCAGATGTCCCCTTGGCAACATCGTGTGGGGGTGAATGGCCTCTTGATGACATTCTCACATGTGGTGCGAGGGTGGAACACCCCTCGGCGATGTCTTCAGGTGCAGGGGCAGAAGGCCCCTCTACAAAGTCATCAGATGCAGTGGCAGATGGCCCCTCTGCGACATCATCAGGTCATCCCATGGCAACATCCTCTGTGTGGCATGTTGTAAAGTTCTGGCTTCTGCTGCTACATTGTTTAGCTCCTTACACTGGTTATGCGCATACTCCACATCTTTTCTGTTTTTTGTGGAAGTGTTACAGCACCACATAAAGGACTGGCATATGCACTACAGGGTTTCAGGCAGTTTGAACATTTTCATGTTGATGGAGATGCAGTAGTTCTCCAATATAGTTTTTACAATATAGCTGGCATTGTGATTTTGAGAGGAACACGGAACACGGTGGTGTTGTGGTTGGTTAGCACTATTGCCTCACAGCAAGGCCATGGGATCGTGTCACACCTGGAGCCTTTGTGTGTGGAGTTTGCATTTTCTTCCCATGTTTGTGTGCATTCCCTGCAGGTACTCCAGCATACTCCCACATCCAAAGGCAAAGGCAGGGTAGGTGATTTGGAAATTTTTAATTGACTGGGAGTGATTGTGGGAGTGAATGTGTTTCTGTGTCTACAGAATATGTGGCTCTGTGAGAGACTGGCGTCCTGTCCAAGGTGTACCCTGCCTCATCTCCTATGTCTGCTAGGAGAGGCTCACAATTCTACTCAAAATACCAGATAATGACCAAAAAAAAAAAAAAAATCACATGTACATAAGAATTCACAGCATTTGCCATGAAGCTCAAAATTGAGCTCAGGTGCATCCTGTTTCCACTGATCATCCTTCAGATGTTTCTACAGCTTAATTGGAGTCCACCTGGGATACATTCAGTTGATTGGACATGATTTGGAAAGGCGCACACCTGTCTACCTATAAGGTCCCACAGTTGACAGTGCATGTCAGAGCACAAACCAGTTTCTCTGTGGAGAGAGGAGAACAACCATCTCTGCAGCAATCCACCAACCAGGCCTGTATGGCAGAGTGGCCAGACGGAAGTCGCTCCTTAGTAAAAAGCACATGGCAGCCTGCCTGGAGTTTGCCAAAAGGCACCTCAAGGACTCTCAGACCATGAGAAACAAAATTCCCTAATCTGATGACACAAAGATTGAGCTCTTTGGTGTGAATGCCAAGTGTCATGTTTGGAGGAAACCAGGCATCACCCCTACAATGAAGCATAGTGGTGTGGTGGCAGCATCGTGCTGTGGATATGTTTTTCAGTAGCAGGAACTGGAAGAATAGTCAGGATTTGAGGAAAGATGAATATAGGAATGTACAGAGACACCCTGGATGAAAACCTGCTCCAGAGAGCTCTTGACCTCAGATTGGGGTGACAGTTCATCTTTCAGCAGTACAATGACCCTAAGCACACAACCAAGATATCAAAGGAGTGGCTTCAGGACAACTCTGTGAATGTGAAAAATGGCTGTGCACTGATGCTCCCCATCCAACCTGATGGAGCTTAAGTCCTGCAAAGAGGAACGGGGAAAACTGCCTTATGACAGGTGCACCAAGCTTGTGGCATCATATTCACAAAGACTCAAGGCTGTATTTGCTGTCAAAGGTGCATCAAAAAAGAACTGAGCAAAGGTTGTGAATACTTCTGTACATGTGATTTTTATTTTTAATAAATTCAAAAAAAATGTTTGTCATGTTGTCATTATGGGGTGTTGTGAGTAGAATGCTGATGGAAAAACATGAATATACTCCATTTTGTAATATGGCTGTAATATAACAAAATGTGAAAAACGTGAAATGATGTGAATACTTTTTGGATGCACCGTATGACTGTTCCCCACCACCATGGCACATTAGCCTTTTAAATGAGGGCAGCCAATAAATATTTATAGTGCAGTTGTTTTCTACTGCATTTTCTTGAGAAGTATGAGGCCTAAAATGCCGCTGTTGTTAATTAAGACAAATGCATTAATTATTAAAGATGCAAACATGTCAAGCAAGCATAACTAATTATTGTAGCATGTTAACAGTTGTTTAATGTTATCAGCAGTTGAATTATTTAGAGCACATGTGGCATATTTGGATTGGATGGAAAGCGCTGTGGTAAGTGGGTCTTGGAAAAACAGCAACAGAACAGGGTAAAAAAAACAAAACAAATTCTCATTACAGGTGAAAGTGAACAGGATGAGGAGATGTGGTGATAATTGAATGCATTGCAAAATGCCACATTTTAAACAATGGAATGATAAAGCTTTGTTTTTTTGTTTTTTTTTATTATTATTTTGAATCCGACAGAACCGTATCAGGGATTGAAGGTAACAGGATGTGACGGTGGACAATTTATGGTGTTATGTACTAATTGTCACTTGATGCACATGCAATCTGGAATCCTGTCATAAAAAGAGATGCTGAAAATCATGCAATTGTGTGCAGAGACAAACAAGTATGATCGCACCAAAGCCAAAGTGTTTGACATTTGACTTTTTTTTTTTTGCACCCAAAAACTAACACTGTGACTTTGCAGTCAACGCACCTCTGTTTGCTGTCACTGAAGTTTTTCTTCGTACATTCTGTGCCACCTACATGACAGCATCTTGCTCCCCATCACTCCCTGCACAATCTTAATACCAAGTCCAATTAAGCCACTTTAATGTAAATCACAACTGTACCGATGTTTTTAACCCATAAACGCTGTCAGTTGAAAATTGTCAATTAGTTCAGCACTGAAATAGCTGTCAGTTTTAATCATTCTTTGCCTGTTGTTTCCCACTTCGCTTTCAGTTAGAACATTATGATGCCTGTCAAGAGTGATACTTTCCACAGAAGTGATTACACCAAAGCTCAATTTAATCATCGTTATATAAATCCAGATATAAACATCTTCATAGGGCCCCTCCCAACAGGTATGTACAAGGTTGCATTTTTAGCGCAGCACAAAGACAAAAACATCAGAAGTGACAGCTCGGAATTAAAGTTGTCATTGATTCATATCAAATCCAACATGCTGTGATCACTCTTAGTAAAGACTTACAATTTTTTTATTGTTGTTTTTTTCTCCCTTCATGGAAGAACTGATACTCTCCAGAGCTCAGGAAGATGCTGATAGAGCTTTCCATGTATAAATCCTAGCTTGTAGCAACGCAGGGAAAATCTGAAGAGATAATAACATGTTATCTCCTGTGGCACTGCCAGTCGGAGTCACACCAAGGGCAGAGTTTGACAGGCCAAGCTGTACAACACAGATATGCACCTTGCCAGTGAAGCGGCATCATCACCTATTGTCACTGGCAATATTACATTTATCTATGCATTGGGATTTTCGTTTTTAATCTGAAGTTAGATGAGGAACATTACAATACAAACCAGAACAAACTCGGGAATAATGCATCAACAGCAGGAAAAGTTTCAGATCTGTTGGATGTGGAAGTGAATGCAGGCAGTGCAGCACAAGTGTGCAAAAATAAATAACCAAAATTTCAATAAAAATCTGTAACTGCCGGCTTCTATCGGGGAAAAAACAGCTAGGCACACTAAGGTCTAGAACGGATTGACTAAAATGTTGCGTAACAGATACAAAATTTTGACATCTGTTCATGGCAGTTTTTGTCCTGTACAAATCCTTTTCTCACTTGCTGATGTTGGCAAGTCCGTCAGAAAGTTTTGTGCATGTTGAAAACTTTGAGTGGGCATCAGATGGAAAGCACGGTTTACCATTTTGTCCTGTACTTGTTTGTAGCTTACCCATGGTTGTCTGGTAGATGTTAGCTTTGTCTGTGCCTTATCTGTTCATGTCTGTAAGGGCTGCAGACCCGCATTCAGTGGTTGTCCACTCCATCAGTGCCCCAAATCCACTGGAGACAGACTTATTTTGCTTTCTTTTTTTTTTTGCCACCAAAGAAATTATTTCAATACTTCATAGTTTTACTCAATCAATCATAGAGTAATGACACCATTACTCACCCCAAGAGCAAACACACAAAGCACAAACTCTCGTTATTGATATTAACAAACTGAATTGATGTTAGCATGAACACACACACACACACACACACACACACAAGCAGGATTTTGTTTCACATACATGAAAATTCAGTAAGGTATATATTATATATTATATTCCAATTCTAAGGTGGAACTATGCCAGTACACAAAGGTATATCTAAATATCTAAAAAGGAAGAGTAAAATAGGAGAGTAGAAAAGAGTAGAGTAGAGCCACTTAGGTGACTGGTCTTGAAAACCAGGGATGTTGGAGCTCAACAGGCTCAGTTTAGAACTACCAACAGGTTATTTACCCAAGATAGTATAGAGAGCCATTAATAGGAACCAGTGGTGGGCACAGCTAACCAAAACGTTAACATGATAACCGCTAATCTGCTAACTGTAAAGTTAACTTTTCAGTAACGCTAAACCGATAAACCACTAAAAAATTTAGCGGAAGCTATAGCTAAATGCTAACTTTCAAAATTGTCTCCAGTACACTCTCAGCTACCGACAAGCTGGTTTTGAGTTTAAGCACCGCCAACACTTCTGATTAGAATCAGAGATGATCACAAATCAAACACAACCAACAAGTCAGCGCTTTGGTCTTTGTGCGCCCTGCCCACTGCTGTAAGGAAGAGTCATTTACATTCAACATACAATGGTCCAGATGTGAGGCAGAAGTCATGAGAAGCAAAGCAAGTTTGACTTATGGTTTTGATTTATAAACCAAATTTATCCGGCTAGCTTGTCTAGATTAATGTCAACTCTGTCATTTTTACAAAGTGAAAATATAACACATATCTTTTAGTTTAAAAATAATGCATTAATTCTGAAGGTTTGAACATTAACACACACACAGATGCCAAAAGGCATTATCAAATCAAATCAAATCAATTTTATTTATATAGTGCCAAATCACAACAAACAGTTGCCCCAAGGCACTTTATATTGTAAGGCAAAAGCCATACAATAATTACAGAAAAACCCAAACGGTTAAAACGACCCCCTGTGAGCAAGCACTTGGCGACAGTGGGAAGGAAAAACTCCCTTTTAACAGGAAGAAACATCCAGCAGAACCAGGCTCAGGGAGGAGCAGTCTTCTGCTGGGACTGGTTGGGGCTGAGGGGAGAGAATCAGGAAAAAGACATGCTGTGGAAGAGAGCAGAGATCAATCACTAATGATTAAATGCAGAGTGGTGCATACAGAGCAAAAAGAGGTGAATAAAAGAAACAATCAGTGCATCATGGGAACCCCCCAGCAGTCTAAGTCTATAGCAGCATAACTAAGGGATGGTTCAGGGCCACCTGATCCAGCAAAAAGGAAAAAGTTTTAAGCCTAATCTTAAAAGTAGAGAGGGTGTCTGTCTCCCTGATCTGAATTGGGAGCTGGTTCTACAGGACAGGAGCCTGAAAGCTGAAGGCTCTGCCTCCCATTCTACTCTTAAAAAACCTAGGAACTACAAGTAAGCCTGCAGCGAAGCGCTCTATTGGGGTGATATGGTACTATGAGGTCACTAAGATAAGATGGGACCTGATTATTCAAAACCTTATAAGTAAGAAGAAGAATTTTAGAATTAACAGGAAGTCAATGAAGAGAGGCCAATATGGGTGAAATATGCTTTCTCCTTCTAGTCCCCGTCAGTACTCTAGCTGCAGCATTTTGAATTAACTGAAGGCTTTTCAGGGAACTTTTAGGACAACCTGATAATAATGAATTACAGTAGTCCAGCCTAGAGGAAATAAATGCATGAATTAGTTTTTCAGCATCACTCTGAGACAAGACCTTTCTAATTTTAGAGATATTGCGCAAATGCAAAAAAGCAGTCCTACATATTTGCTTAATATGCACATTGAAGGACATATCCTGATCAAAAATGACTCCAAGATTTCTCACAGTATTACTGGAGGTCAGGGTAATGCCATCCAGAGTAAGGATCTGGTTAGACACCGTGTTTCTAAGATTTGTGGGGCCAAGTACAATAACTTCAGTTTTATCTGAATTTAAAAGCAGGAAATTAGAGGTCATCCATGTCTTTATGTCTGTAAGACATTCCTGCAGTTTAACTAATTGGTGTGTGTCCTCTGGCTTCATGGATAGATAAAGCTGGGTATCATCTGCTTAACAATGAAAATTTAAGCAATGCTTTCTAATAATACTGCCTAAGGGAAGCATGTATAAAGTGAATAAAATTGGTCCTAGCACAGAACCTTGTGGAACTCCATAATTAACCTTAGTCTGTGAAGAAGACTCCCCATTTACATGAACAAATTGTAATCTATTAGATAAATATGATTCAAACCACCGCAGTGCCTTTAATACCTATGGCATGCTCTAATCTCTGTAATAAAATTTTCAGCCTGGTAGGAATGGGGTCTAATACACATGATGGTTTGGAGGAAGTAACTAATGAAAATAACTCAGACAGAACAATTGAATACTGAATTGAATACTGAAAGCAGCCAAAGATAACGATATGTCTTTGGGATGGTTATGAGTAATTTTTTCTCTAAAATTTTATTAGCAAAGAAAGTCATGAAGTCATTACTAGTTAAAGTTAAAGGAATTCTTGGCTCAATAGAGCTCTGACTCTTTGTCAGCCTGGCTACAGTGCTTAAAAGAAACCTGGGGTTGTTCTTATTTTCTTCAATTAGTGATGAGTAGTAAGATGTCCTAGCTTTACGGAGAGCTTTTTTATAGAGCAACAGACTCTTTTTCCAGGCTAAGTGAAGCTCTTCTAAATTAGTGAGATGCCATTTCCTCTCCAACGTATGGGTTATCTGCTTTAAGCTGCGAGTTTGAGAGTTATACCACAGAGTCAGGCACTTCTGATTTAAAGCTCTCTTTTTCAGAGGAGCTACAGCATCCAAAGTTGTGCTCAATGAGGATGTAAAACTATCGATGAGATAATCTATCTCACTCACAGAGTTTAGGTAGCTACTCTGCACTGTGTTGGTATATGGCATTGGAGAACATAAAGAAGGAATCATATCCTTAAACCTAGTTACAACGTTTTCCGAAAGACTTCTACTGTAATGAAACTTAT